>NC_048220.1:13337586-13536749 GCF_002007445.2 Ailuropoda melanoleuca | reverse complement strand
GGGCGGGGGCTGGGGGCCCGGCGGCGGAAGGCGCGGGGCACCGGGCACCTGGGTCCGGGCCCACCGGGCGGCGGAGCGGAGCTGGGCCCGGAGGAGGCGGGGCCTGAAAACCTGTGAGTCTGCAGAAAAGGGGTGTGCGCGCCTCCGCGCCAGGCGCCGGGGACCGGGCCGCACCCGGACGCTCCCTGCCCTTCGGGCGCCGCCAGGCGCTGCGTTTGCATTTCGCCAGACACTACCCTGAGCGATTGCAGGACGGCGGGGAGCTGAAAAGCGTGGAGCTCCTTGATTCTGTTCCCATGTTTGGATTTTCGTCTTAACTCTCGGCTGGCATTAACAGCAGTGAACCCTCCAACTTTTACCAAGACTTTTCTCTTTTCCTTTGAGTCCAAGGTCAGCGTCTCGTTGTCAGGCGACAAAGCTGGGAATGGTAATATAATACAGAACCCGAACGTCTGCGGGTCACGGAGACACTGGTTTCTTGCTCCAGTTTTAAAATGCTGCCTCTAAGCCATTTGCGTGTTTTAACTGTAAGAGAAAACATAAGACACACACACACACACACACACGCCTCAAAAACAAAGAAAGAAAGAAAAGGAAGGTGAGGACCAGAATCTGCCTGTCGGGCCAAGACCAAATAACCTGAAAGTACTTACAAGATGAAGTGTTCCACTTGAGGAAACTTAACAGGTTACCTTGAGAAACTCAGTTTCTTCCTTAGGTCAGAGCATGGAGCAGAATAGAAACTTGGAGGTGACTTGTGGGTCACTGAAAAGTGGCCTCCGGCAGTGAGCTTTGGGGCTGCGGACGCACCCCTGCTTCTCACTCGGTGTGCTCTTGAGGCCGGGGGCACTGCAACTTGTAAGCTCTGACGTTGATGATGAGCCCGTAAGTCCTGGAGAAGAGGAGGAATCAGGCCCTTTGCTTTAAGCACTTGCCTGGTGGGGACCTGCACAGCCTTCTACCTTAGCCTGGTCTGAAGACTCCTCCTCGCCTACACACTTGCAGCTCCAGGATCTGTCACTCAGAACTCGGAGACGCAGCAGAGAGCTGTGCTCTGTGACCAGACCACCCTTCCGATGTTCTTATGCGCACCGGCACCATCTCAAGTTAGGAAACAGCTCTATGACACCATGCTGAGTTCAGAGCCTGGCTTGTGGTTCTCTTAAGCCTCTGGTGATTGTCACAGTGTATTGTGTGATTTATTTATCTGCCTCACGCAGAGGGTTTTAGGGTGTGTGGCTTATTTTTATTATCCCCTGCTTGGCCTATTGCCTGGCACATTTTTCTTGAAAGCTTGATATAAGCATGAAAGTATCCAGTCTTTACAGAAAGAGTAGAATGCACTAGGTACCAGAGCAGATACTGTTACACACCGTGTCTCAATATTAAGCTTTCTAATAACCCCAGGAGGAAGCGTTAGGTACAGTAGGACTTCAAAGGACTAAGGAGTGTTTCTGTATATTTTTTTAAAAATAATAATGGTGAGCTCCTGGCTGGCTCAGTCAGAAGAGAATACAGCTCTTGATCTCCATGTCATCAGTTTGATCCTCACACGGGGTGTAGAGGTTACTAAAAAAAAAAAAAAAATTAATAAAAAAAAATTGAGTCCTTGGTGATGGGTAGTAAGGAGGGCACGTATTGCATGGTGCACGGTGTTATACGCAACCAATGAAGCATCGAACTTTGCATCGGAATCCGGGGATGTACTGTATGGTGACTAACATAATAATAAAATTTTAAAAAAAATTGAGTCTTAAAGTTTAAAAAATAAATAAAATAAAATAATAATGGCTGCTGATGGCAGAAGACCAAAAGAATTTCCAGACTGGTTGAAACAACTTGTTAAAGTCTCAGTGGGTAGGAGTGCCCGACTGGCTCAGTTGGTAGAGCATGTGACTCTTGACCTCGGGGTTTGAGCCCCACGTTGGGTGCGGAGATTACTTAAAAATAAAATCTTAAAAAAAAAGTCTCAGTGGGTAATGTAACCCAAGACTATGTAATCATAAAGTTCTCTCGCTAGAGATTGCTGATTGAGCTTTTATTATTTTACTTTTTTAAAGATTTTAGTTATTTACGAGAGTGTGCTCATGAGAGAGAGAGCGAGCGAGCCAGGGCAGGGGGAAAGGGAGAAGCAGACTCCCCAATGAGCAGAGAATCATGACCTAAGCCGAAGGCAGACGGTTAACTGACTGAGCCACCCAGGTGCCCTCTGATCGAGCTTTTAAAATGCTTTCTATATCTTCCTTTCCCCAAAACCTGCTAGTAGCCTGGCATATACCTTTTTGTCTGGCATGGCTCACCTATTTACCTGTTGAACTTAAAAGGCAGAAATGTGTGGATCCATGAAGATCTGACAGATGGTCCAAGTGAAAACTATTTGTTGGATTCTACTAATTTTTTGATTTTAATATTAATTACATCATATATGATATATAATATATAACTATATTAAATTTGGAATAATATAATTATCATATATATAATTAAATGCATTAATATGAATAGTAATAACAACGGTATTCGTTGTAATCTAATAGCGGTGTATAATTTACTTTGCCTTCCTAAAAATCCATGTAAACTCTCAATGTGTGTGTGTGTTCTGGAGGGTCAGTCATAAGTGGGATTGTTATTATTTCAGCGATGATAGAGGTGTAATTCAGGCTCAGAGGAAATAAATAACTATGAAATTACTAGCTAATAGTTAGAAGGGCTAAATTTCTAACCAAGTTCTGTGAGTAACCCCTAAGAAGGGGAGAAAAGAATAGTGCTACAGAGAACATGGCAAATGTATTATCCTGTTGTTCCTATATAACTTTTAGACTGAATCTACAATCTGAGACAAGCCAGCTAGATTTCTTCTCAGAACATTAATAAAAATACATGGTGAATACATATGTAAGACATTGAACAGTTAGTATCAGTTCATAGGGAAGCAAAAAATTTACATAAGCAAAATAATAAAATTCTGCTAGAATCTGGGTATAAAATCCTTATACTAAAAATGCCACATTTACCTAATATTGGACAGAAATATATTTCAGCAAATTTAATAACAAACAGCTTTAAATACCAACTTATATTGGTTTTTACCCCGATATCAAAAGTTGCATTCTCTCCGACTGAGCCAGCCAGGCACCCTTATATTAGAAGTTTAGACCAAAATCTGTCAGGAATGTATTACATATTCAACATTCAATCATAAGACTAATACATCGTGACCAAATAGGATTTATCCCAGGAACATAAAGATGGTTAAACGTTAGGAAGTCTGTTCATGTATTTCTCAACATTGTTCTATTAGAAAAGAAAAATAAATGAATGAATATCTTAATGAATCCTAAAAAACCATTAGTAAATCAGTATACCTCTTCATAGTAGTTCTTAGCAGGCTAGGAATAGCAAGAATCACTTTTAAGTTAATAAAGGTTAGCTACCATAATCCCACAGCAAATATCCTACTCAGCATAGGATATTTAACGATGAGGAAGCATCGTTAACAGTGCCAATAAATCCATCACAGCTATTCTTTTTTTTTTTAAGATTTTATTTGTTTATTTATTTATTAGAGGAGAGAGAAAGAGTATGTGTGCAAGAGCAGCAGGGAGGGGCAGAGGGAGAGAGACAGAATCTCAAGCAGACTCCACACTGAGCCGGACCCGGGGCTGGATCTCACCACCCTGAGATCATGACCTGGGCCAAAATCCAGAGTCCAATGTTTAACCCACTGAGCCACCCAGGAGCCCCTAAATCACAGCTATTCTTTCACATTTTGCTGGAGGCCCTCGCCTATGAAATAGGACAAGTAAAAGAACTAAGAGGTACAGATATTGGTAGGAAGACAGAAAACTAAGGCTGTTTGTAGACGAAATGATCCACATAGAACAGAGTCAACTATAAATGATTAGAATTAATAAAAGTTTTGTAAGGTGCCATATAGTAAATCAATATATATTACTCAATAGATTTCCTATAAAATAGCTTTCGTACACACCAACATTAATCAGTTAAAAATAACAGGGACAACCGAAAGTTTTCATTAATAACAGCATTTAAAACTGATAATGTCTAAGGATAAACTTTACCATAAATGTTCAAGATCTTTTGAAGAAACCTAAAAAACTTTATTAAAGGACGTAAAAGATCTGAAAATAGTTATATCATGTTCCCAAGTGGGGAGAATCAATATTTTAAAGATACAAGTTTTCACCAATATGATTTATTAAGTTAATACAATCAAAACCCCAAAAGCTAAGAAAAGTGACAATCGGGTTCTAAAATTCATTTGAAGAATGAATAATCAGGGCAAGTTTGAACAAGAAGAAAAATGAACTAGGGGATAAGTTAATTTATATGACATCAAAACACATAAAGTCATAGTACAGATCTTCCTTGGCTTACGATGGGGTTATGTCCTGATAACTCCATTTTAAGTTGAAAATAGCATTAAGTCAAAAATGCATGTAAATCACCTAACCTACTGAACATCGTAGCTTAGCTTAGCCAACCTCAGACATAACCTCAGACATGCTCAGAACACTTCTATTAGTGTCCATTTGGGAAAAATCATCAAACGCAAAGCCTATTTCATAATCAAGTGTTGAGTATCTCAAGTCATTTATTGAACACTTAATGTATAAAAATAAAAAGATTGCTGTAAGTCTATCAGTTGTTTACCCTTGTGATTGCCTGCAGCTGCCCAGCCTCACCCGAGAGTACGGACTGCACATCACTAGCCTGAGAGAAGACACAAATTCAAAATCTGAAGAATAGTTTCTACTGAATGGTATCGCTTGTGCACCATCATAAGGTCAAAAAATCTTGAGTTAAACCATCGTAAGTCAGGGACAGTCTGTAATGAAACCAGTGTGCTCCTGGAACAGAATGAGACAAATGATCAAGGGAACCAAGTAGTCCAGAAACATTAACCCTGAATATGTGGCAAAATAGTATGTAACAACAGTCTTATTTCAAACTCATGGGAGTAAAAAAAAAAAAAAAAAAAAAAGTATTCAATATACGGGGTTTACATAGTTTTCATAAATGTTTAAATTGTAAAATTTTATTATGTTAAAAATAAATGGTGTTTAAATAAAAGTTATAATATATAGTTTATGGATAACTCACTATCCATTTGAAAGAAAAATAAAACAGGTTTTAAAGATGAATTCCATATATAGTAAAAATCTCTATGAAAAACCAAAGCTATAAAACCTTAATGTGGACAAAGTCTTATTACAATATACAAAATGTCAAAGGCATTAATGGAAAGATATTTTAGACTACATAAGGATTTAAAATATCACTCGACCCTTGGATAAAAGTGGGGTTAGGGGCACTGACCCCCCCCTTGCAGTTGAAAATCCATGTATATAACTTTTGACTCCCCCAAAACTTAACTACTAATAGTTTACTATTGACCAGAAGCCTTACTCAGAACACAAACCTTCAATTAACACATAATTTGTATGTTAGATGTATTATGTACTGTATTCCTACAATAAAGTAAGCTACAGAAAAGGAAATGTTGTTAAAATCATAAAAGAAAATACACATACAGTACTATACTGTATTTATCAAAAAGAAAAAAAAATCCACATATAAGTGGACCTGAACAGTTCAAACTCATGCTGTTTGAAGGTCAAGTGCAATGTAAACCAAAGATCACAGTTTAAAAAAACATTTAACAAAATGAGAAAAATATTTCAACATGTATAATAAAGGATTACCATGTATTTTATATGTAAATAATACATAATTTTTTAAATGGCAGAATAGGAAATGGACAGTTTGAGTAGGCATTTCCCAGAAGAATGCAAATGGACCCTAACGTCTGCGTTATTTAACTATGAACACATAACAAATTACTCCCAAATTTAGCTGCTTAAAGAGATAAATATGTATTTCTCTCCCCCAGTTTCTGTGGGTCAGGAATCTGGGAGCAGCTTGGGCCACCGTCCAAATGTCCACTAAGGCTCAGTCATCTCCGGACTCTACCTACTGGGCCACGAGTGGGTTCACTCACATGCCTGGCAAGTTAATGTTGGTCATCGGTATTCCTGGCCACTTGGACCTCTCCATCAGTCCCTCTAAATGTCCTGAAGACATGGACGCTGGTTTCCCCCAAGGCAAGAAATCAGCAAGAGCTCAGGGCAGAGGCCACCATGACTTTCTATCGCTTACCCTTAGAAGTCTTACTCCACCGTTTCTGTACTATGCTACTGGTGACACAGACTGGCTTTATTCCATGTGGGAGGAGACTATGCGATGGCTTAAATCTCAGGAGGCAGGAATTAAATGGAGCCATCGTGGAGGCTAGCCACCACGTAGCTGAGAAGAGATGCTCAAATCCAGTGTCAATCAAGGCAATGCAAATTAAATAATGAGGTGTCGCTTTGCAACTTATAGATTGGCAAAAATTTCAAAGGTTATTCCGGTATTGGCAAGGCTGTGGGGAAATAAGTACTGCCGGTAAGACCATAAGCTGGGACAGTCTCTGAATGACAAGCTGACAGTAGCTATTACAGTTCTAAAGGCACATAATCAGTCTAGAAATTTCACTTCTGGGTTAACTAACTAGAATTTAAACGAAAACTTTAAAAAAAAGAATTAAAAAACAAAATGAAGCATTATTTTAGTATTTAAAGATTTTATTTATTTATATTTAGAGACAGAGAGAGCGCACACAAGCCAGGGGAGGGGCAGACAGGCGGAGAGGGAAAGGAAAGTATCTCGAGCAGACTCCCACTGAGTGAGGAGCCTGACGAAGGGCTCGATCTCACAACCTTGAGATCATGACCTGAGCTGAAACCAAGAGTTGGACGCTTAACTGACTAAGCCACCGAGGCACCCTGCATTGTTTTAGCACTTAACAAAAGAAAGAAAGAAGTGGGGGGAGAAAAGGAAGGAAGGAAGGAAGGAAGGAAGGAAGGAAGGAAGGAAGAAAAAGAAAAGAAAGAGAAGAAATTTCACTTCTGAAAGTAGTTCTCCATGTGCAGGGCAGGAAAGGTATGTACAAGAACACTGAGTTGTTATTGATGGCAAAAACTTAGAAACAAATTCTATCACATTATAGATTAAAACATACATTAGCGTATCTACACTATGAATACAATGTTGTAACCTGTTAAAAACCCTATATAGAGTTCTGAGTTAGGATAGCAAACGAAAGATCCATAACTAATTTCATTTCCTCCTCCAGATCCAATAAAAAACAAGAAACTTTTTCTTTTTTTTAAACCCATAAAAATAGGGAAAACAGGAAGAGAGGGAATGGCAACAAGATTTTTGTAAGCTAGAAAGCAGATGGATTAGAAGTAACTGTTTTAGCAAACAAGCAAAAGCCAAATTTAAATGAGAAAGCTGAAAAGCAACCTCATTTACACAGCACAAGTCAAAAGGCGCCACAACAGTGAACAGGGACCAGCAGGTACCAAGATCCGTGAAGCCCCTCCCCACCTCCACACTGTTGTGGGTGCTATGTCCTCAGAGAGGGTAAAAGAGAGTCTTCACATTGGAAATTGATAGCCTGGCTGAGGGCATGAGAACTTTTACCAAAAAATAGCTAGGGTCTGGGGCTTGTTGACGATATACATATCGAATGACGAATGTTGAACACTTATAGAGGCTTGCAGCTATACCTTTACCTTCCAGGCAGGAAACAGGGAAAGTATTCTCTGGGAAATCTGAGCAGCGCAAGAGGAAAAATCTGGAGACACCCACATTAGAAGTTCTCTACCAACAGCCCAATGATATCACTCTTCAGTGACACTCAAATTTCACAGGTCCCATGACTATGCTCAGAGCATCTAATCAGCTTTCAGTTCCCACTGCTAAACAGGAAGAGATATCAAAAAATTAACAGATGTCCGAGGAAACCATCAAACGTGGAAGAGATACCAAAATAGGAAAATAATTGTGAGGAAACAGAAACAGGTAAGAAAATAACTTTAAAAGTAAACTGTCACTAGTATCCTCACAGTGATACAGGAGTTAAAAATAGGAATGGTCAGAAAACAAAAAAGTACAATCAGAGAGTAGGAACAAAATGACAGGGACAGAACATAAGAAAAACAATGGCCCTAGTCCAGGACATCCAATATCCACATGATGGGTCTTCCAGAAGGAGAAGACGAATACAGAAGGGAAGACATCATGAGTGAAACAGCTCAAGTAAATTTCCAGAACTGAATGTCATGTTTCCAGATTGAAAGCACCCACACTGGATGAAAACAGACATACACAACAGCAAATCTCTGTAAGATTTCAGAACACTGGGGATAAAAGAAGATCTTACAGACTCCAGAGGGGTGGGCAGGGTGGGGGTGGGAAACAGCTTATACACAAAAGATCAGAAAACAGAATGGCTTTGGAATTCTCAACAGCAACACTAGAAGCTAGAAGACAATGAGGCAGTGTCTTCAAAATTTTAGAGAAAATTATTTTCAACACATACTTAGTTAAATTACCGATTAAAAATTAAGGTAAAATAGGGGGCGCCTGGGTGGCACAGCGGTTAAGCGTCTGCCTTCGGCTCAGGGCATGATCCCAGCGTTCTGGGATCGAGCCCCACGTCAGGCTCCTCCGCTATGAACCTGCTTCTTCCTCTCCCACTCCCCCTGCTTGTGTTCCCTCTCTTGCTGGCTGTCTCTATCTCCTCAAAAAAATAAAAATAAAAAATCTTTAAAAAAAAAAATTAAGGTAAAATAGAGTCTCAAAAGTACAGCTTCTATCCATCCATTTTCAGGATACTCTGCATATCCACCAAAATGAGGGCTAAATTAAGAAAGATGAAGGCATGGGCTATCAAGAACAGGAGGTATAACCTAGGGAAAAGCAAAGGGAATCTTCAGAATTACCACTGCGGTCCAGGTATAAAAAGGTCGACTAGAGCAAACTCAGTCCAGCAAGAGACATTTTGAGACTTCACAATGCTTTCTGCCATATCTTCTTTCCAACCTACAAAAGTACTGCAGAATTTATACTACACCGACACAGGAGAATAAGTGAAGAAAGAGGAAGCCATGAGATCCAGGACGTAGGGAATAAACCCCAGGAGAAAGCTAAAGGCACTTCCCAAGTCAAAAGCAAGGGACATCCAAGAAGACAACATGTCCAGAGAAAATAGAAGTCTCCAGAAGACTTTGCTTTCAGAAAACAATCAGGCTAGATTACCTGATGTGAGTGGTCTTGTGGGAAAACGAACTAAGAGACTACGTGAAGACATGGGAAAACATAGCAATATATTTTTAAAAATGCACCAACCAAATGAAAAAAATCAAGGCATGGTTTACCGCGAAAAAAGTAGGAAGTCACTGAAAACAAGGTTAGTTTGAGGAGCTGTCACAACCAAGAGGAGCAGAAGGAGACAAGACGACTAACTGTAATGTGGGGTCCTGGATGGTATCTGGGCACAGGAGGAGGACAGTAAGGCAAAAGCTAAGAAATGTGAATAAACCATAGACTCTAGGTAATAACAATGTAATTGATATATTAATGATAACAAACGTACTATACTAATGGAAGATGTTAATAATGAGTGAAAGGAAATGTAGAGTAGAGGGGAATTCTATATATACTATCTTCACAAGATTCTGTAAGTCTAATACTGCTCCAAAAAATAAAGTTTAGGGACATGGGAGGGGGATGGGGTCACTGGGCAATGGATATTAAGAAGGTGTAATGAGCACTGGGTGTTACATGCAACTGCTGAATCCCTAAATTCTACCTTGAAATTAACAATACATTATATTTTAACTAACTTGAATTTAAATAAACAAAAAACCAACAAGAAAACAAAAAAAAGCTTTATTTTTCAAAAATGAAAGAAAACCATGATTAAATAGACTACAACTTTCTGTGATGAACAGTATTTGTATGGGCACAATATTGCAAGTGTTAAATACTGATTTAACTGGAAATTGTTCATCTAACTACACTTGAAGGAGGGACATGAGGGTGTGAGGCAGACAGATGGCACAAGAAGGGAACTAGACGTCCATTTGCCATAAAAAAGATAAGTAAATGAGGTCTAAAATTGACAACTCAAAAATAGCAGGACATGCACTCTTAGAAATAAAAGGGAGAAGAAGAGCTAAAAATAGAGCTCATCTTTTCAGGAAAGGGACTGGGAAACTGGGGCCACGTGGGGCAAAGAACCACTCCATTTTGTCACTTAGCCTTTCCGATGCTAGTTTTCTTTTTCCCATTCATGGTTTTATATATATATGTATATATATGTATGTATATATATACATACATATATACATATATATACATATATATATATTTGGTTTTATACATATTTTTTGAAGATTTTTTAAGTAATCTCTACACCCAACATGAGGCTCAAACTCACAACCCTGAGATCAAGAGTCACATGCTCTATCAACTGAGCCAGCCAGGCACCCCACAAAGCTAGTTTAGTTTTCGAACTGTGTGCATGTATTAACTGGATGAGATAAACATGAACTTAAATATCAGAAGACTGAAGTCGATTTTTATCTACTGAGATGCAAAAGCTTTCAACAGATTGGCAAATCAGAAAGTAAATTTGAGGAATCCACAGAAATATCCCTAATCACACTACTAGCTGTCTATTTGCCATATTCAAAGTATTTTTTAAAAAATGCCAACAGGGGGCACCTGGGTGGCTCAGGGGGTTAAGCGTCTGCCTTTGGCTCAGGTCATGATCCCTGGGTCCTCGGATCAAGCCCCACATCAAGCTCTCTGCTCAGCGGGAAGTCTGCTTATCCCTCTCCCTCTGCCCCTCACCCTTGCTTGAGCTCTTTTAAATAAATGAAATCTTAAAAAAAAATTAAAAGTGCCAAAACACTAACAATTTATGTCATTTTTAAAACTTAGGTTTTCTCCTTTGACTACTCTCTCCTTTCACCTTATCACTGCATTTACATATCTCAATTTGTGCCTCTTTAGTCTTTTTAAATTCATATTTTGGAAATCCCTTTCCCCTTGACCTTCTCTCATACCCGTCAATAATCCCTAGCTCTGAATGAATCTGAATGAATCCAACCATGTGAGGTCCTGCTTTCTCATGGCTGAAAAAATGGATACTTTGGTTGGCTTCCCTGTAAATTCATGATCTCCAGACTCATTTGAGTCATTACCCCTCTTACTCATCTGTTTTTCTAAATTTACAGGTACCATTTCCTTGACCTGCAATCTTTAACCCTCGTGTTGGTATCACCCCGACGGCTTAATTTCCCACTTCACAAAGACAAGAGCTTTCAGTCTTTACTTCCAAATACATGCAAACTTCCCTTCCTTTTCGTTCAGAAGTATCTCTACTTCTGCGACTCTTTCCATCTACCGGACTTCTCAACTTCCATTTTCACCTACGCATTAGTTTTAACCAGGACTTGTCCTCAGCAACCTGATCTCATCTTACTTGTTCCCTGAAGCTGCTTTCATGAACAATCACGGTTTGAAGGGATGGAGCATGTCCACATTTCTACTTGATACGGTATCTAGTTCTGACTTCGGTTTTCATATTTTCATGTTGGGTATCCAAAAGTATCTCAAAGACAACATGTCCCGAAGAATTTCATCTTTCCCCAAACCTGCATCTCCTCTAAGATCTCAGTTAAGCAAAGCAGCAGTATCCAGTCATCAAAGCTCAAACTCTGGGCATCATTGTAGGCAACTTTCTTGTATTTTCCTGATCTCAATCCAGTGCTTCAGGGCCTGACACAAAGTAGAAACTGAACAAATACGTACTGAATGAAACTGACCCACTTTTATTTCCACTTGCTTGAACTGTTTCTCTTCCTGCTTCCACGGGGTGCTTAGACCCTCTCCATCACCTGGCTGGCTGACTGCTTCTCTATCAACCACTATCACATTTTTATTCTCCGTATTTTTTCATTGTTGACTACTTCCTTTAGTCTACGACATACTCCAAGTTCTTACAAAGTTCTCCACAAAGTTCTTGTGGGTAGAAATTAACTTCTTTCCCTAAGCAAGTCCCACATTTCTGTCACCCTTCTCTCCTTTGTCCTTAGGCTTCTTTAAAGGTCTCTAGCTCATTTCTTGACAAGACCCATTCGTAGTGGGGAAAATTCTGAACTTCTGTTGGCTGAACACAAACTGATTTTAACCAGAAGCATTCCTCCCCCACCCCCCCCTTCTGACCCTCAGCCCAGGGCTCCAGAAGCAGATCTCAAGAGTGCTGTTCTGAGAGGAAATCCTTCTGGTAAGCCCATTAACCTAGTAAAGTTGGTCAAGTACACACCCATCTTATTAAAGAAGCCCCAAATACTGGACAGAGAACCAAAATGCCGGTATTTTGTTGAGATGGAAATAATTATTCAGTAAACACTTATTGGATACATAATAGCTAATATTTATTAAGCACTTGCTACCGCTCAGAAATTCACATCAATTATCTTAACCCCCTATGGAGCATGCAAACAAGTTCTATTAGTACTCTCCACTTTACAGATATGGAAACTGAGTTTTATAGAAAAAAAACGAGCTCAGAGTCAATGATGAACATTCTTGGGCCAGGCTTTCAACTGGAGGGCTAGGTCAGAACTACACAGATCTCGTGGCTATACCGTACTAGATTCTACTAGAACTAACAAGGGCATACAGACTAGTCGAAACAGTTAGGTCAGACAACTACCGGCTATAATGCAACACAGCCACCAGTTAGCACAGTCTGAAAGGCACAAGGTGTGTAACTAGAGTCCTTCTATAGTTAGGAGTCTAAAAAGGATATATGGAAGATGTGGGCTTTTTAAATTTGGCCTTAAAGTCTAAAGAATGGATAGGATTTAAACGATTGCTGGTAAAGGGGAAAAGGTGAACTCAGACAAGGTACCATCAACAACAGCAGTGACCCAGGGAAGTTTAGAGCATGCTTACAAGACAGGCGCATCTGTGATTCAAGCAAAGATAAAGGGTAAGACAAGGACAGGAAGCAGTTTGAGACCAGATTTTGTATCCCTTGGAACTTTATCTGTAGTCTGTAGGGAGGTCTATTGAGGATTTCTGTGTACCGTACTGTGGTGAGAATTCTTTAGAACAGTAATTTTAGCAGCAGACTACAGGACTGACAGGATAGGGGGAATGAAAGAACACACATTTCATAGGAGACTTAAAGACAGTTCTGGTACATGGTCACAAGACCCAGACCCTGAGAGAAACAATAGGAATGAGAGGGCAATACATTTCAGAAACAGAATCAACTCATGTTGGTTTTGGCAAAATAACGGTACCTAAGCAATGTAAATGACAGCATAAAACGTTCGTTTGGGGCCTCACCTACAAGAGGCTGGGAAACATTTTTAACTGAAATTTAGAAACGAAGTTGAAAAGCCTACTGTGATACATGCATACAAATATTTATGTACATATACAAATCCACACACACGTATATAGTGATAACATCTGAAATAAATATCTAGAAAACATAAATTAAAATCAAGAGATAACTCGAGACTTGACTATGAAGCAATAAGGCAATTTATTGTTTAGTTTTGTTAGACTTTGTCTGATTTTAGTTTTTATTAAACAGTTACATAGGTATATATATATATATATATATATATACACACAAATTTAAAATAGAACCTTCTTTTTCTCAAAGTACTCCCTTAAAGCAGTTTATCCCATTAACTGGCTTTAGTAAAAAAGATAAATAATTTTCTGTGTATTAACAAGTGGGCAGCTTCATCTTAATTAGCTTTAATTATAAAGTTTCCATTTGACCCAGTTAATTAAAAAAAATACTTGGAATCATTCAATCCTTAAAGAAAGCATGTGACAAGAGAAAGGAAGATGAGCATTTTTAATTTCTTCACATACGTTAAAAAATTAGACAGCAAGCCACAACTTTCCTGTTCTGTACAATCTTCTACTCTTAGCCACTTCTGAATTAACAGTTTTAAGAAATGAATTATCTGTATCCCAAAGGACCTCCCAGAATTATATATGCTAATGATTAGAACAGCTAGAAAAGCTTATCACATTTTCAAGGAAGACTGTTCACAGGTGGTTAACAGGGAAAATAGGAAAAATCAGTTCAATCATAATGATTTAAGCTCTGGATCTGCTCATCAGTCAGAGGAAGTTGTACTAGTCTTTAAGTGGCTTCTGGCAACAAAGTGCTACAACTTATTCAGCCTGGATACCAAGTATCCTTATCTGCAAAGAACTAAGCTACAAAGTCTTGCCCCTAGATCCTACCTGCCCTTGAGAGCAACAGCTATTAGCCCCTTTTCTTGCACTTCAAATTCTTTACTGGATGTGAGATGGTAAATAACCCAGCTGTTGGGACTTAGCCTCTATCTCCATAGGCTTTGTTCAAACCTGTACTGTCCAGTATTCTAGCCACTAGCCACGTGTGACAACTAATCACTTAAAATGTGGACAGTGTGCACAGAGGTAATGAAAGTGTAAAATACACAATGGGTATCAAAGATTTAACATGAAAAACAGAAGACAAAATATCACAATAATCCGATATCCCAGATTACATGTTAAAATATTATTTTGGAGCTACTGGGTTTAAATATTTAAATCAACTTTACGTTTCTTTTATTCATTAAAATTAAGCTATGGAAAACTTACAATTACTTATGTCTCACACTGCATTTTTCTTGGTCTGAACTCTTTAAGGACCTCATCCACAGATTACTGTGACCTCTCGTCATAGCCCTGACTGTAAAAAAAACAGAGTAGTCGGCACATATTCACATCACTCTCGTAATTTCCCTCTTCTTGCTAATTCTGTCTTGCCAACCATTTACCTTCGTTATTACTTGAAACCATATCCTTCACTGTAAGGATTAACAGTGATTCTTATCAGATTCTGCATTTTGGAAAAGGAAGGGGATGGTACTTCTTTTCAAAGTCTTTTTTCAATACTTTGAAACAGACACTGTCACATGGAGAAATACACTTGCAGACTAATGAATAGGACATGAAAATGCCTGCAGTTTCCAAGCCAATGAATGGACTTTCCACATGTGTTCTCCTTCTTCCTCACCACCTTTAAAACAAGAGGACTTCTCTGCTCAGCCTATCGGTAGTTCCTATTACTGAATTTCTGCCGTCCATCCTTGACTTTTGTGAATCATGTGACTACCCAAGCAGGAAGCCACAACAAGTGAAGTGCCATCAGCTTTATAACTAGTCATATGCATTAAGACAGAAAAAGAGAAGTCTTTATATTTCCCTTAAACATCAAGAAGCATTTTTTAAAAGAATATAGTCTCACTTTTCTATTCATCTTATTTCATTCCTTCAGAAAAACCTGATTTTGTTAAAAGGCTTCTTTAAAAACCACACATGAAACAACTTGTACAGGAACTTGTAAAACTTTACTAGATCCAGATAATAAAATAAAAAAGTTTAAAGAAAAGCAACAATGAAACAAGGGTATTTTGAGGCCAGTATAAATATATATGCATGTATAAAACGAGCTGGATAGTTGAAAATAGCTTGTCAAAAAATACCACCAGAAAAACATTCTTTTAGGTTTTAGAAATCCTATTTTTACACACATTTTCGTTCTAGCCTTGTTTTATTAATAGGTGATTTTGATTAGAATTTGATTTTCTAATGGAATAATATTGATAGTGAAGTTTGGTATTTTAAGCAAACTATTTTAAAGTAGAAAGGCACTTCAGGAACCAGTCTTATACCCTTGTTTTATAGATGAGTTTTACGTGATAAGGCCAAAGTCACATAGCTACAAAGTGACAGAAGCAAGACTGAACACATGTATGTTGACTCCAGGTTCAGCTTGTCCCACTGTAACAGGCTTAGTCCTTCTTCATCTGGTTTAAGAAAAAAAAAATTCAGATCTATACAAGAGACTATGTTATCAGCACAATTAATGCCCTTGTTCTATTTACTGGAGTAAAGTATTTTAGTAACATGAATAGATGTGAAGATTGACAGGTGGAAGTGAGCCGAGTGAAGATACTAAAAAGGTTGGTAGCTATCAGAGGCTCATATAATTTATTTGGTATTTCCAACAGACTCCTTTTTCAGTGAAGGTTAAGAGGAATGAAGTCTGGAACGGTGTCAGGGTCTGTTACTCTCTTCGGCTTGATCAAGAATGAAAATATTTATTATTTTATTTGGAGGTACTGAATATTCTAATGAACATACCACAGAAGAATGGAAGATTTTGACTGGAATAACTAAGTTATTGACCTACCATGTAAACTGTATCTTTGGAAGTAATGCAACGATGTCTGTAACAGTAAAACATCACTGTAGATTTTGCTCAGGATTAATGGGACAAGATAGCATGTGATATTACTATGAATTGCTCATTTCTCCAAAGTTTCTAAGTTATCTCTAACAGAAGCAACAGGGGAAGTCCTATTTCTGCTTCAGTTACTGCTTCTTAAGGTAGCATGTATTATTTTGCATCTTCCAGGATTTTCTTTTCCTGTTCATCCAGTCTTTCTTATTAACCTATTACGTGTTAGGTACTCTTCTGAGTTCTAGGAGTCTAAAAATCAGTAATGCCTACAGTAGGCTTAAAAAGAAGTGGAAGCAAACATATCCTGAGCATACTCTGATGTATTAATTGTATCCAGTAAAGGGCTAGAGAGGACTCAGCTACACATACCATATTTGACTACTCTAGGAGCTGTAACTGGTAAATTTCAGAGAGGCATCTTTAAAAACACTTTAAAAAATGAAAACACTGATGCCAGTCACAACTTAAACTTTTGTTAGCATCAAGGGTTATTAGATAACAGCCATCTGAACAAGATACAGTATAGGTAAGAAGGGTGCCAAAGACAAATTCATTTTGCTTCAAATGTGCTTTCCAGTATCCTTGGTTATTCATCGAATCATGGGGAATTTTAGCATGGTACCATTCTTTGTCAGTTATGACCACAGATGATCTTACCTTTAGTTTAAAATGAAAAACAAAGAAAAGGCAAAGAATAAATTAAATACATGCAAAGTCTAGGACTTTGGAGATAGAAGATGAGCAAAATCAGAGAACTTAAAACGGAAGCACAAAAATACATTTTTTTCCTAATTCCTAAATTGGGCACTGGTAATAGGGATAGGAGTAAAACAAGCAAAGAAAGTATTCATTCTCTCCTTTATGCAAAAGATATATGTTCTTTGGTTTATGATGATTTCAGAAGAGAACTTAACCTTCATTTAGTCATTTATAATGAAAGAGTTCAGCTTTTTCTGTCAACTAAAAAAAATTAATGGATCAGAGCATCACCTACGTACATCTAGAAGCAAAAATTTCTTCTGATTAAAAATGCTTTTAAAAGCTCTCTAACATGTTTACATACCCAAATAATTTGTTACTAAATACTTCACAAGGAATATCATTTTATTACTGTAATCACAAAATCATAATTTCTGTACAGGAATGTATAAGTGAACATTAATCAATGCATTGATAATTCACTTCATAAAGAGGGAGAACATACTACAGAAGAACATACTAAAGAAAAAAATATTGTAAAATTTTCTGGCCTTGCAGTGCACCTTTTAGTGCCAAATATTTAAGACACAATAGTGTTCAATTCAGCAAAGTATTGCAGAATGTCATGCCACAGTTCGCTTAATTCAAAGAGGGTCAGGACATGCAGCCTGTCATAAAATGTCAGAGTATAGATATATACATATATATGTATATAAAAAAACCACATGTAATTCAGAAAATATAGAGTGGTTTATTTAGATGGTTTTAAATGATTTCACTGTGGAATTCAGCATAACGGGAACAAACATCCAAGATCTTCGTAACAGAAATCTTCTTGCTAGGCAATGGCTTTGGCTTCTGGCAGGAATGCCTCCCAGTATTTTATCAGCTGCGGATCATAACCAAAGATATTCTAATTATCTTTTTGTCATTTACATGCATATATTCCATACAGCATTTAAAAATGTCTATGCGAGCAGCGAAAAATGATAAACATTTACTGAAGTCTAGTTCTATGAGGGATCATTCAAATTTCCCTATCTGAAGTCTGTCAATATAATTCGTGTATAAATTATTTAAAATGTCAATTACTACTGGCTAATTTGTTTTTGATGTAAATGATAAAAAATTTTTAAAAATCTTATAACAAGACTTTGTTTATGCAAAATTGTATATAGAAACAGACGGTTAAATATAAATTAAATGAGACTACCTTAAAAAAAACTGCAATGAACTTTCCAGTATAAAGCGATAACATACCCTAATTCAGAGGATATTCACATTTTATGTTACTCTAGCCAAAAAACAATGAAAAAGTGGAAGAAAAGTATTAGGCAAGAAAGGGACATGTGGTTTTCTTTTGAGAGTGGAAGGAATTTGCTGCCTGTGTTTCTTCCGTAGTCCACAGAATTAATGAAGGTATAAACAAGTTACAGTTAAAACAATTCCTTTAAAAACAAATTCTTATAAATTATTTTATGAAGTAAAGACTAAATATAATTTGAAGGTATCATGTCATCTCTCAATTAAAAATCAATCTATTATATATTATATAAGGATTTTAATTAAAATCCATGGTCTTCTGTTCTCTAGTTAAGGAGACAAATGCCATCTGTGCCATACCATCACCACCAACTACAAACAAAATAAAACAAAAATCACAATATAACCCCCCAACCCTAAAAAAGCCAGTTTTTAATTTAAGTTCTGTTATGGAAGAGAACTTACTCTAAGAATTTACTCAAACAGGTGGGATCACTAGGGAAATAAAACTAGGAAGACAGAAAAAGGGAAATGCTATTCACAAGTTTCTGCTCGCCTTAATCTTGGAAAAATGTTATCTCAATTGGAGTTCAGGAGCAGAGGCAGATACGACCTGAGAATTTCCAATTTAACTATCATGTTTTCCTCTGTGGTCATCAGTTTTCTCTACTCCATTTCTTACTCCTCCTCAAGTTTAAAAACTCCTTTCACAGACATCTTTTAAAATGAAAAAGTATACCAAAAGTTCTAGAAGAAGTTTGTAAGTTATAAAATAAGTTATAAAAAATGAGCTTACCTGTTGTTGTGTTTGTACTAATGATTCTAAGTACTTGATAATAACAGTTTTAAAATCTTTCACTCGTTCTTTCTGTAGTACATAAAGAAAGTCCATCAGTACAAAACTCTGGTTTTACTACAAAATCACAGCAAAAAATGACGTTATTATACTCACTTCAAATCTTCCCACTTCTTTTCGAATTGTTTTAGAGATCTGTTCAAAATCTCTTTCTCCTTGCTGTACTTTCGCCTCCCACTAACAGAAATAAACAAAAATGCACACATTTTTAATTCTTGTAAGGAAAATATTATAGAACTAGCTGTCACGATCACTCAATGTCTGTAAACCCTGAGGAAGCTCAATATTGGCAAAGCCCAATTTAGGGTCATTCAAACTTTTATCTAGCTTTTCAATACTAGAAATGCCTATCAGCTTAATTTTCATTAATATTTCACTGTCAGATATACTCAAGATTAGGAGATTCTAATACTTAATCAATTACAATCTCCATAGCTTAACTGAATACGACTAAGACAGATGAGAAGATTTTGAGTATAAAATTCACTACCAATTTAGCAGTGTTGGGGTAGTTTTATCACTTCTTTTTGATATCATTAAAGATTCCATAATGTATCAACAACATTCTGCCAAGTTCAAGAATACATGTTCACCACAATTTATATGCCCATGGAAATACTTTAAATTAAGAAAACTGTAGGACAAACATTTAAAAACATTTTTTAATAGTAAAATGTTCGGATTAAAAAAAAGTGGAATTATGGTCTACAAAGACCTACTGGTAAACATTAAGTTCAGTACAGAAACAACAAAACATGATTAGTGACCAATGGAGTAGCTAAAATAAAATAACTGAAGACTTAAAGCAATGAAATGATATTTTCCCACTATGTAACCAAAACAGTGGTACATACTCTTCAAAGAGCAGATACATTTACTTTTAGTAATATAAAGGTTGTCCTACCTCTTCAATTTCCTTATTGAAGCATGGCAAAAAAAGTGTATAAATTATAATAAACTTATACAAATTTACTAAAATACCATATATAGTACATATATATGGGGGATAATGTTGCTTGAAAAGCTAAACGTGGGGCAAGTCTATGCTCTAAAACTACTCTTAGACCTAAAATAAGTAATTATCCAAAATCAAATTGACCATCTCGAAAGAACTGTGTAATTATTAATTAAAGGTTAATTTAAATCTTTTCCTTGTATGCTTCTTTATTCCATTCCATAATCTTGTGGAAATAACAAAGGGCTCTGGAGATTTTAAATGATCAAAAAGTTAAAGTAATTCTAACACAGTTCATAAAATTATGGAAAAATGGCTAGTGTTGAATGGTTCAGAAAAAAATTTATGAAAAATTATGCATATATGAATGGCTCATGGAAAATTTGAGTAAAGTGATAAGTAAAGCATTTTGTATTAATCACCTCTCTTATTTCATTTTTAGCTTGCTGTATTTTATCTGGTTTGTTAGCAACCATCATTTTTGCCTCAGTTTCACGTTTTTTGAGCAAAGTAATTTGAGCATCTTCCCATTTCTGCCAGCACTTCATTCGATGGTCAAACACACCCTATAAGTGAATGACATAATGCTAGTAAGTGACAGTTAACACTGAAATACTTTCAAAATACCAGAAGTGCTGTGATACTGAAAACAAACACAAAGAAACACTATTCTCATACACTGGGATTAATGAAAATAAACATGCCGATATAAAAGAAACATCCACTTTCATTTGCTTAAAGACAAAAATAAAAAAAGGCTCCTGTGACTGGATGAAACAGAACAGCTCTGAATATACAAACAAAACACACACACACATACCACACCTATCTAGGAGGCAGGGCCAAATGAAGAACTGGACAAAAAGACTGTTAACAGACCAAGTCAACCAAATCCACTAATTCTTTCAAGGGGTTTGGCAGAAAAAGAGCAGGTTGATGCAAAAAAAGAAAGAAAATGTGAACATGAGCGTAATTAGAATCTCAAGAGAAAAGGGGATGGAGAGGAGGGGAGAAATTCAATAGTAATTCCTAATCTGATGCTGGGGATACATTTGTATCATGTTAGTATCTGCTAACTGAACACATGAAGCAAGCATTAACAAAACTGGGTGTACCAGAAAGCACCAAACCAGAGTTACTTTCATTATTCTAAACAAAGAATGTTCTGGATCAACAAACAGTAAATAAATACATGTTCTTATAGAGACTTGCTGAAGAGAAAAGTATGTATGTAATTTATTTTTAAAATGTGAGCTTTCGGGGCGCCTGGGTGGTTCAGTCAGTTAAGTGTCTGCCTTGGGCTCAGGTCATGATCTCAGGGCCCTGGGACTGAGCCCTGCGTCGTCGAGGCTCCCTACTCAACAGGGGGTCTGCTTTTCCCTCTCCCTCCCCCAACTCATGTTCTCTTTCTCTTGCTCACTGGCTCACACACTCTCTCAAATAAATAACATCTTTAAAAACAAAGGCTTTGGAACAAATCAAATTCGGATTCAAATACTAGCTTTGTCACTCTATGATCCTGGGTAAATTAATTTTTATAAGCCATAGTTTCCCGAAATATAGATGGAAGAAAATGAGATCTCTATTAGTGGATTGGAAAGAAAATGAAAAATATGTAGCACAATAACTGAATCTAGCGGATGTTTAGTAATTAGCAGGTACTATCATGGATGACTTCTAAACACAAACATATTAATTAGAGTTGATTAACTCAAGATTTCTACTAAAAGTGCAAATAGTAACAACTTGGTAACACAGAAAAAAAACCCATAATCAGATTGCATTCATATCATACTGTGTATTTTTAAAATGTGGGGAATAGCACTGAAAACTTCACCAGAAACCAAAGTTATTTTTTTCCAAAGACTATGCATATTTCATATTAACCAGGATAAAAGATATCCTGGGCAAACTGGTAAATCAAAGCACCTTATCTCTCCACTTTGTTAGTTTTCATTTGTTGTCTCATATAATTTCTCTTCTCACATTACTAAGTACACCTTACTGTCCCCTTTGTCTGCTTTTCTTATAGTTTCCTTAAGACATTTCTTATTATAAATTAATTCTGCTTCAGCCACATTAACTTGAAACAAAATCACAAAAACAACGAAAATAATACAGCTACCATAACTAGATTCAGAAAGTCACTACCATTTAAAACAAATGCTCACCCCGTGAAGATGCTAGTCTGCTCTAGTAGAACTGGCCACTCCTTTAAGGGGGACAGACTGACACTGATGATCTGCCTTGGACCTCCAACCCCCTGTCAATTTATGTTATACATTTGTGTGTGAACTGGTCTAGCTTAGACATGGCTGCAGCTGTGGAACGTATTTCCTGGCCCATCAAGAACTGGAATTTTAATTTTAATTAATATCACATTCCAATTCAGTGAATGCGAAGGTATGTGGCTCAGCTTCCTGGAGTCCTGAAAGGATGCTGATTACTTAGAGCCAAACAATGAGGCTTTTCCACTCCTTGGGGAACCCATCTACTGGGCTGGTTTAAAAAATATTTGATACATTTTATATATTTAGATTCCCTGTGAATTCTTTTTATCAAGAGTTCTAGTGCTAAACATATTGAAAACCATTATCTTCAATCCCTGACACTACTCTAGTGGTTCACAGAAGGCCAAAACATGAGAACGCATGCAACGAGTTTGCTATTTAATATGTTAGGTAACAGTGCTACCCAAAATATGGAGTCCTGAATGTGAGAGGCCATGCACTGTACAAAGAGGAAAGCAGGAGTTTCCTGGATAGAAGGCCAGGCCTAGGTAATACTGTAAATGGCTGAAATTCACCTTTCTTTAGGGCCCAAATTTTGATTTGTCTTAGTTCCTTCCCTGTTTTGGCTCTATATTCTAATTCTCAAAGTACTCATAGTTTCAAATTTATTATCAGAAAAGTATTTTCAGACACCTGGGTGGCACAGCTGGTTGAGCATCTGACTCTTGGTTTCAGCTCACGTCATGATCTCACGGTCGTGAGATCGAGCCCCACATCAGCATCTGCATTCTGCAAGTAGTCTGCTTGAGTTTCTCTCTCCCTCTTCCTCTATCCCCGCCTCTTACTGTGCTTGGGCTGGCACTTGCTCTCTCAAATAAATAAATAAATAAATAAATAAACAAACATTTTTTAAAAAGTAAGGTATTTTCTTTTGGATATGGATAAAAACAAAGGGCTAAGTAGTATTAAAGAGCTATTAGAAATATCTAAGACTAGACACAAGAGAAAACTGGGCAAAGGACATGAAGATTTCACATATACCAAAAAGAAATACAAATGGCTTTTCATCTGTACAGATGCTTAAATTCACACTAAACCAAAGAAATTTAAACTTATACAAAAAAATACCTTCATCATGGGGTGGGAGAAGGAGCACATATGTGGATGGGAATAGAGAGAAGTATAATCTCTTTGGACAGTAATATGAGAATATTTATTAAAATTTAAAATTCATATACCCCTTGGACAAGTAACTTCACTTCTAGGTATTTTATGCCCCAAGAGTTATTTTCAAAGAACAATATTTACAACTAAACTGATAAAATAATTTATGGTACTTTTACATGCTATCTAATAGAATACCATGCAAACATTAAAAAGAATTAACATATCAACATATGCTAACATGGACACCTCTCTAAAATGTAATGGGTGGAAAAAGTAGGCAAAGGACAGTGCATATACTATCTTCCTTCTTCAAGAAGGAAGAGATGGAGGGAGGGTGGGAGAGAGCGAGCGAGCTGAGAAGAAAAAAAGAGAAAATTAGCTTCATACACATGCACAGCTAATTCTGTAAAGACACACAACAATGTAACAGCATTTGACTAAGGAAAGAGACTAGCGGTCTTGGGTAGCGAACTTGACCTTTTTGAGCTTTTGGATTTATTATGTCCATGTACCACTTTTTCAAATACAAATGAATCAGTTTAAAACAAAAACCAAACCAAACATAAAGAGCACAAAAATTCCCTGTCACGCTATTCCATAATTTCTCAACCCCTTGGTGCAGCTGACCTGGGCTAGGTTTCGGCAGGAAACACAAAGCCAACATGAAATAGCTTAGTCTACCTCAAGGTATAACCTGAGCACAGCTCTTTAACTTTCTTTTATCAATGAGCCACTAATTCAGTTCTTCCTGAACTCTGTTCCATTTACGTAAAAAGATATTAAATGGAAAAGAACTCCTGCTCATATGAACTTGCAAGTCTCTGGATTAAACAAAGTTAAATGTTTTGTTTTTTTACTTGCAGACAATCTCAGCATTTTAATGCTCTATGAATCTGTAAGACAGGGATACTGTACATTATCTCCCAAACTCAGTTGATCATGGTACCTCTTTTACTGTCACTGTTATTCTGATAAACATGAATCTAAGTATAATTTCTGAGAATGTAAAAATACACAGCGGGAAGATTTAGGCACCATGAAGAACTCAAGGAAGATTGCAAAATAAAGCTTACTTTCACTGCGGCAATAAGACGAATGTAGTCACTAAGTAGTTCTGAAAACATATAAAAGTCAGCAAAAGCTTGTTCTTGATGTAACTGGTCTATCTTCTCCTCCACCTCTGCAAGCTGAGACAAAGCTCTAGATAAAGCAGTGTGGTCCTCAGAGTTTCCTAACATGGCAGCACTTTTAGCAAAGGCAGCTGTGTTGGCTGAAAGTTCTGAAACAAAGAATTATTCACTTTTAGTGTGCGCTAGTATAGTTTTTAAATATTGAAATGGTTTTTCTACCTTCCCTCTAAATTTTATCAGTTCATGTATCATTCAAATAATTATTCTAAAATAATTAACATAAAACAACCAGTTATCAAAATGCCTTTGGCATAAATGCCAACTGCTCAGCGCTCTACTGCAAGTTAAGAAGATTATAGGAAAATTAAGAAGAACCACTGCCTATATTCTCAGGGGGAGGAACTATGTTTAATAATTTAATATAATAATCTGCCTCCCCGTTCTTCCTAAAGTGCTCACTGCTTTTTTGTATTCCTGCAAAAGAAAAAAGATTTTTAATATGGAAAGCAATGGGAATACTTACAATCAATTTATACTACATTTTTTGGCCTTTAAACGTTTATATGAAATTGAAAATGTCTATAATTTTTAATGAAAATATTATTTAGCTAATAAGAGAAAAGCCAGGTAAAATTATACATACAATTCATAGAAGTCTTATTCTTTTTTTGTGTACAACAATGCTTGAACAATTCTCAGCAGAAATACTAAAAATTTCTAAAAGAGATTTTTGAACATTATTTCAGATACTTTGAATAAAGAAAAACAGATGTTTACAGAATACATAATGTCAATGATTAATAATACATTGCCTAGAAACTGCTCTACATTATGTAACATTCTCTAAGAACCATAAAGCCATTCCCTAAAAGGTAGAGTACAAACGGCAAGAGCTATTATAAATTACTTTCAATAATGAGTGTACTGGTGTATTTCTGTAATTGCTTTACTGAAATGGATTACTGGTCATGGCACCTACTAAATTACTTATTAGGTATTTTAGAAACCTAACATTAAAATCCTTATATTCTTAAAAAAACAATAAACATCTCGTGATAGAAGTAAAATATGGCAACTTAAATTTTCTATCAATTTTTAACAAACTTCCTCTCCCAACACTTTCCAATATAGCTGTTCAAAAATGAAGAAAATAATTCAGAGTTTTCTATGAAATACAGGTACACAAAAAATTTTTAAAGATAAATTTCAAATATAAAACTGATTATCAGTTACTAATAAGACATCTTCATTCATTAAACTGTAAGCATGTTTAACAAAGAGTTACTAATCAAATGAACAGTTTTAACCCAAAATTCAAAATATATTTTTATAAGCTCAGGATTTTCCTACTTTTCAACTACAAGTGAGGCTAAAGTAGAATAAAAAACATTAACAAGATTCAAATAGAAAACATTCTCTTAAACTATTGCTCTCTCTCTTCTATAGTAAGCCCAGAATGTTTTTAATAAAATTTAAATAAAATATTTGAATTAACACACAGTATTAAACACATAAATAACAAGGCAAACACACCTTTTCTATGACAGACCAAAGCTTCGACGCTAGCATGAAGTTTCCTAAGTTGCTGATCCAGGTTTTCAAATTGCTGCTGCTTTTCTTCAAACCACTAAGAAAAAAAATGAAAAATGGAGCTAATTTAGCAAGAATAAACCACTGTAAATTAGGTTACCAATAGCAAGGCACATTCCTTGTTTTAAAGCAACAAATTAACCATGTATAACCACAGTAGTCAACTGATGTGGCTGAGAACTAAACTCAATAAGCAAATTAATATCCTATTTTCTACTTGTACAGCTTTAAAATGCAATTGTTGGGCTCATTAATTCATCTCATTATTCAAGTCGAAAAATCAGCTCTTACTGCATCCGATTCATTCATCTTGATTGTCATTTTGTTGACAGCGTCGGCAGCCTTGTTCACCATCCTCAATATTCCTGCTCCACTCAGAGCCTGTGTGTTAACTGCTCTAGGCAGCTGGAATTGAATGACAAATAAGGGCAAACAAACTGGTTAAAAGCCTAGAGGTTTAACTGGGCACAAAAGGGACTGCATACCCCCACCAAAAAAAAAGAAAAGAAAAGAAAAAGGAAAAGAAAAAAAGGTTGCATTTTCTTCACTCTCATACATTTAAATAGTGAGATCTAATTTCTCAAATACACTACTTGTACACTCTCAAAGGGAAACTTAAAAAACAGACTTTCCATTTGCTTTTCTTCTGCACGTTTACATTTAGATGGAACAACACTCTGTTTGTCAAAATATATTAAGAAATTGCCAAGTACCTTAACACTGGCCACCTGTTTGCTTGCAGAAATAAACTTGTTTATAAGGAAAGAAGAACAAAGTCTTGAGAAAAATCTCCTTATGCTCAGTTAGGACAGTGTGATTCTGTATTTTTCAAAAATGCTGGGATTCAAATAAATTTTCTTAAAACGTTCAAAGGGTAGTAATTAAAACTCTAAACTGTGACAAGTCCCAAATGCACCAAACATCTCAAATGTAAGGAGTGGCACAGTTATAATTTAAGCTCTTTTAAGCCACAAATCTGCATTTCAGAACGTCAGTAAGAATATTATAATGTAGACATACAAACGCATTCAAATGTCTCTAAAAGGAGTCCCGAATAAACTTATTTCAATGTGATGCGTAAAGCAAAAACTCAGACACTAAGAATTAGACTCATAAATCATTCTTCTAAATGTGATTTAAAATTTTTGAAAAAGAAACTGATCATCCTACAATTTCAGTGCAAAGAAGATACGTTGCTAGTAATTTAAATAACCAAAGCTAATTAAAATACTAAGCCAAAAAAACCACTTTATTCCACTTACTGATCCAATTATTTACTGAATATATATTTTTATAAAAATTATTAAAATGACAAACATAAATAATGAGAACATTCATATCTTATAAAAATTTAAAGTAGAAACAGTACCTCTGAACTTTCCAGGAACTGCCTTAAATCAGGATCCTGTAGTAAAGTTGGATGCTTTACTGTTCTTTGAAGATACCTAGATTTAAGAATAAAATTTCTCCTTTATCAATATCATCTTATTTTAAATCTTATTTTAACAAAAGAATAAAAATAAACAATAAAAATTAGGTAAAACAATATCCTCAGTCTGCCTTCACATTAATTTATTTAGACTCTTAAAAGCAATTTAAGGATTAAAAAGCTTTTTAACTTTTGCAAATTCATAATTATGTAAAAAAGAGACATGGTAGGTCATGTAGGTGGGGGATATAGGAGAGGTTGAATAACTTACCAAACTTCACACTGCAAAGTATTAACAGTTGTGAAAGGGTCTATGAGTTTGTTGAGTAATTTTATCTTTGAGTGGAGTCACCATGTTCCCAGCTATTATTTCAGAGTCCCAACACACATCACTATCAATTATTTTTGTTATTCCTATTACCAAAACAGAGAAAAGTCTACCAGTTTTTTTCCTTGTCAGCAGATTAAAATTATCAAATCAGCTTTGATCCTTATTTGACAAGGGCTAAATTTTCCTTAAAATTCTATTTTTAAAGAGGTTTTGCTAAAAGTTTATGTTTTTCTTATATAACATCACATAAAATAAAAATGAGAAGTAAACAGAAACACCATTATTAATCACCATCATCCCAACTGTAGTTGTTTTCCTATAGAAAACAAAAAAGCCCAAATTTCCATCATCCAAAAAAAATTAACATTCTTTCATGAAAAGAAAAAAGGTCCACTATTTAATGATTCTTGATTGCTTATCTAATCCCATTTTTTAAAAATTTTATTTATGTATTTGACAGAGACAGAGTCAGCAAGAGAGAGAGCACAAGCAGGGGGAATGGGAGGGGAGAAGCCGGCTTCCCATGGGGCAGGGAGCCCGATGTGGGGCTCAATCCGAGGACCCTGGGATCATGACCTGAGCTGAAAGCAGACGCTTAACTGAGCCACCCAGGCCCTTCTAATCCCATTTTTCAAAAAAACTGTTCTTTCCATAATGATTACATGTGTATTTCAATTACAGTATTTTACCTCGCAGTTAATATATTCTATTTCTGCAGAACAAATGTAATCAGTAATTTCTTCTACCTCGTATAAGATTATAAAATATGCCTGAAGTTTCTGAAAAACATTGGTAACCTTCTACAAAGTCAAATTCTATACAATGGTTAAAATAACTATTTTATCCCGGCTTACATGTTAACTTCTGTTTCTACACATTTAAATAAATTAAACTTCAAGTCATTAACCCACATATGAAAACATTATCACAGAAATAGAGCATTTAATAGATATGTGCAAGACAACTCCACTGTGGCTTAAATATATATATATACTGCCGATAGTATCAGGGTAAAAACAAGATGCATCATGAACACTAATTTTGTGTTGCTATCTTTCTACCGGAATTTTACTTAAAATTTTAAAACAAGTTCTCCAATACTATTATTTACTTGTGTAGAATGTGTACTTGTGAGAGCAGTTTGCGTAAGTTGTTCGTTGAAGACAAAACATGTTATACCCAAACTTGGAACATCCCAATATTCCAAACCTAAATATAATTACCTAATACCACTTATATTCTAAAACAGCTTTCTAAAGTGAGTTCTGTGGAATACTAGCCTCACGTAGTATTCCAGAAAAAGAATGGTTCTATAATCAAGAAAGTCTGAAATATATTACATACATATTCCTCTGAGCCATAATGGACAGCAGCATAATGGACACTGTGCGAAGTCCTGCAGGAAATAAACCTGGTTTAACTTTGTTAAACCTTATGTTAGCAAGACTCAATAGTCGGCGATTTCCCTTTTTTCACCCTACCACATACTAGTATTCTGAGGAATCACTATGGAAAATAGTATACTAGAAAAAGACAGCAAAACTTCACTTCTTAAGGGTTACACAGAAGAAAACAGCAATCGGCCATTTCTTTAAAAGTACTAAATTTACATAATGTTAAAATAAAGAATAGAAACATTAAAGATTTTTGGTTCTAGAGATAATACCCTTTTAATGTTTTTTCTAGGAGTGTATGTACACACACAAACTCACAATACTTTGGTTTTCACAAAGATATTACACCATTATGCTTGTAGTCGTGCATCCTTTTACACAAAACAGTATGTTGTAGATAACTTTCTGTAGCATTAAATATTATTCTCTAATGCCACTTGAATTTACATGAAATTCTATCATATAGATATACTACAATGCTGTTATTTTTTAATGCTACAATGACCACTACTTGCTTTTTTATAATTTGCAAAGTACTAATATATTCAATGGAACTTTATTCTTCAAATCGTATGTTTATCTAGTATGCTTACTTTGCTTTGCTCAATAGCACATTTTAAATGAAAATTCCCTTCTTTAGTAAGTGGTTTGTGTTTTTAAATCAGACAATAAAGGAATGGATTTGCATTTTTTCTCCCTTTACATCAACCTTAATACCATTATCAATATCAGCATTTCTTAGAAGCCATGAAACTATCCTTCAGCTTCATAATCCTTATGTTCGTACCAATGAATATTTTTTCACTTTTTTCATTAAGTTTTTAATTTTAATTCCATTATAGTTAACATACAGTGTTATAATACTTTCAAGTGTACAATATAACGATTCGACAATTCTCTACATTATCCAGCATTCATCATAGTTAAGAGTCCCCTTTAATTCCTATCACCTATTTCAACCATTCCTCCACCTACCTCCCCTCTGCTAACCATTAGTTAGTTGTACAGTGTATAATATTAGTTTCAGGTGTACAATTCAGTGATTCAATACTTCCATACTTAGGAAAAGTACACTGCTTAATTCCTCAACTATTTAAACCATGAGCCCATCCACGCCCCCTCTGGTATCCATCAGTTTGTTCTCTACAGTTAAGAGTCTATTTCTTGGTTCCTCTCTTTGCTTTCCCCCTTGCTTGTTTTGTTTCTTAAATTCCACATATGAGTGAAATCATATGGGATTTGTCTTTCTCTGACTGACTTATTTCACTTAGCATAATATTCTCTGGCTTCATCCACATGATTGCAAATGGCAAGATGTCATTCTTTTTAACAGCTGAGTAATATTCCATTACACACACACACACACACACACACACACACCCCCTTCTTTATTCATTCATCTATCCATGGATACTTGGGCTAACGCCATAATATGGCTATTGTAAATAATGCCGAAATAAACACGGGGGGGGGCATGCATCCCTCTGAATTAGTGTTTTTGTATTCTTTGGGTGAATACTCAAGGGTGTGATTCCTGGATCACAGGGTAGTTCTATTTTTAACTTTTTGAGGAAACAAGTGGCTGTACCAGTTTGCATTCCCACCAATAGTGTAAGAGGGTTCCTTTTTCTTCACATTCTTGTCCACACCTGTTTCTCGTGTTTTTTATTTTAGCCATTCTAACAGGTGTGAGGTGGTATCTGCAATTCCCTGGTGATGAGTGATGCTGCCCATCTTAAGATAGGTTTTAAATCATTGAGTATTTGTAAAATACTCACCAATTCAGTATTAAGGTCAGAGAGGTTATAGATATATAAAGGATGGATGCAGAACAAAAAGAGGAAAAGAATACAGGAAGAAGACAAGAAAAGAGGCATGGGGAGAAAGAGAAACACTAGAAGGAAGAAAGAAATGAAAGACACAAAGGAAATGATGAAAAGTTTGTATCACACTCAATGAGAGGTAGTCAGTTGTAGTTGTTTTTCATATTTGCTCCAAGGAAAGGTCACTGATAAATTCAGAAGAATCACTGAGGGTGTTAAGCTCCTATCTACTCATTGAAAATAGAAGAACATAAAGCAGGTTATACAAAATTCAGAGGAACAAAGTTAAAAATATTTTTCTTGCTTGAAACTTAAACACATGTGCTAACAACTAGAGAACAGAAAGACAGAAAGAGCCTGGATCTTTGATGACATTCATTTGTTCATTCAGCATATATTTATTAAGCATTTACTACATGTCATTTTCTGTTCTGAACAATCAATACATCAGTAGAAACTGTATTTTAAATGTAAGAGAAGACTGGTAATAAACTATAAATACAACACATAAATTATATACTATGTGACAAGTTGGCAAATGCTGTGGAAAAAGAAAGGACAGAACAGCAGAGCAAATGTGACCAAGTATATAAGGTATGGCTGGTGGCAATCCAAAGAGAGGAAATGGCTGGACTTCACTGGAAAGATGATACTTCAACATCCGAACTTAAAAGAGATAAAGGAACTAGCCATGCAGATAGCTGGGAACAAAAGCTTTCAGGCAGTGGGAGAGGCCAGCGAAAAAACTTGTAAGGTGGGAAAATGCCTGGGATCTTTGAGGAGCAGCAAAACCCCACTGCGGCCTGGAGCAGAGTGATCAAGGAGCATGAGATCAAGGAGGTACCAAGAGTGAGTGGTGCATGTCATGCAAAGTTCTGCAGACCATTATAAGGACTCTGGCCTTTACGGAATGAAATGCAGAGGGGGGACTATTATCTGATTTGTATTTTAAAAAGATGACTCTGATTGCTGTATTGAAAGAGTAGAAGTTCAAGGATGGAAACGAACGAAGAGGCCAATCAGGAGTCTACTGCAGTTAATTCCAGCATTTAGATTAGTACTGTATTGGTGAGAAATGGCTGTATTAGATATCAGAAAGAAGCCACAAGATTTCCTTATGAACTGGATAATCCTAAATACTTCCTGATATGAAAGAGCAGACTAATTAACCTACACTGTTTAGGCCAAGCCAGTTGAATTTTCGGTTGCTTGGAGTGAACACAATCCTGATACATTATAAAGTAAAAATGCATTTAAGTTAAATAACTTGCCCAAAGTCACACACACAGTGTACAGTGTGGAGTACAGGCTTCAACATAAAAAAGGATTCTAAATCCCTTTCATGCCACTCTACACTTTTCTGTTTATATTTGCAGAACTGTATTCTTAACTATGAAACAAATTCAATTTGAGTTAAGGTAAAATATGAAGCACTCAAGAAAATCGAGAGAGGGATTTTAGGTACACTCTTCCTAGAAGTAGTTTCTGCTTACTTTAGTGTCAGGAGAGTACCTTTCTTAACCATTCCCTTTCTCTTCCTGTATTTTAATACTAGATGCTCATCCTTTCACTCAAGACAGTCACCTAGATTTTCTGAGTGGAACAAACAAATACGTAAATTGTTATAGTATATACAAAGAGAAATAGAAATACCTCCTTGACCCACCAGATTCAACTAGGTTGGGTATCCCATAGATAAGACTGTTCTCTAATTTTTAGATTTTAAGAAATGCCACAGAAAACTGCCTTCAGAGAAAGCATTCCAATTCCTCTGCTTCTAGACCTTTACACCTAAATTTTCTTTAGTCATAATTTTTAATGCAAAATGAATTTCTCCCTCATATTACATTGTTTCCTTTTTTTTTTTTTTAAGCTGCTAAGTCCACTAAAGGTAGCATTTAACAAGTAACATTTATCACTGAGGAAACTATTTTCAAATATCCAGCAGGTCAAGTCTCAATATTTCCTTACAACTCTCCTCAATGTTTCATACTGCATCATGTTATGGTAAGTACTTTCAATGCATTCAAGTTGCAAGAAAGGTGAATGCAGAATCAAATTATATGTCCCTGGTACAATAAATCTTCATTAAGTTCCTTATCAAGCATGCCATCTGAAATATTTCAAATTTACTCATAGAAAAATAGGACTTGAAAGGTTTCTCAAAGGGTCATGGTTACACTTTCAGGAAGAACTAAGCAAAATCAAAATGGAACATTATCTACCCTTTACTCTTAAAAACATTCAGTCTATGACCTCTTTCACAACATAAACAATTCTAATGCCTAGCCTAAACCTCTCTTGATACAATTTAAATCCTTTTCCTGAGTAACTGAAATTCTCACATAATCTCATCCTTTAAGTCCTCCCTAATATTAAGTTGACTATTTTTTAGCTTTCTTACTGTAAATTGTTCAAAGCTGATTTTTCTGTGGCATTTTCTTAAAATGTAAACACATTATAACTAAAACCCAGAAATAAGGTGCCTTAAAAATAGTTTAAAAAATAATGTGCATCCTTGGAGATAAATATACTATTTCTTAAAATCTGTCTGAACTACCACAACCACCAATTTTAAGCCGAAAGAGAAAATAAAGAATAAGCAAAATTCAATCAAAATAAAATTCAATTAAAGTAACAAACATAAAAACCCTATGAAGTATGTCTAGGTGATTACCAACTTATGTTCTAAAAATTGGGCTTTAAGACAGTTTCGAATTTGTTTTCTCAATTTTCAGCATATCAAGGAATAAATGTCAAGATTCTGGGATTGGGTTCCTCCCATACATTCCTCTTTTTAGTCTGTGATGTTGAAGACAAGTCTTCAAAACTACAGGAAATGTGTCAAGTACTCTAAAGGAAGGTAGAGTAAATATATTGGACTCTAAGTACGTATAGTAAGTAAGTAAGTTGACTAACTCAATAAATGACTACTACTACCATGCACTAAAGTCAAAATCAGTTATACAAAATTAAAGGAGGGAGCACAAACCTAATTTTTTGTTGTATTTAATAATGTTCCTAATCAAGTAATAATTCAAAGGAAAAATTACTTTAGATCAACTATAATTAGCTAAATTATTCAACACAGAACTTGAACACAGGTAGAACTTCCTAAGAACTTAAATAATACTAAATACTAAAAATCCAAATATTTCATCAAACTTTTCTTCTCATTCACAAGTTTCATGATCTTTTTTATAAGCATGGCAGTTTCTTACTTCTCATGTGGACTACAGCTATGATACCTTAATTCTTTCCTTTTCTTTTTTTAAAAAGATTTTAAGTAATCTCTACACCCAACATGGGGCTTGAACTGAAAACCCCAAGATCAAGAGTCCCCTGCTCTACCAAGCCGGCCAGGCGCCCCATGATACATTAATTCTATTTCCGACTAACTTATGCCTTTATATTTCTGCTTATATCGCAGGATACAAAAATAGGTGTTATTTTGTTAGACACACTACTGCTAAATATTAATCCACTCTGAGCATTAATAAAAGGACAACACAGTACTGTGTTGTTAGAAGAATTTTTTTAAAAGTTTAAAGCACTCTTAGTAAACGGTCATGAAAAGGTACTGTGAAAAAAATCATTAAAATACAGTGTGCCATGCAACGGAATTAAGACTCCTATTACTGAAGTAAAAACATGAGTAATACCACACAGCTGTCTACAATTACCTTTCAAGAGCTGCTCTCCGTTTTTCTACAAATTCAGTGGATGATGAATCTTCTTTACCCACTTTGACCTTGGTCATGCCTTTGAAAAAAATTGAATGAGACTCGTAATAATTTTATATTATTGTAAACATCTTTTATAGTCATTTCTGTGTAATTTAAAATATACTTTAAGTTTGAACTGGACCAAAAAAAAGCTCCTATATTTATCACTAGCATCAAACTTCTGAGGAATTAAAACTCATGATATATTAACATCTCAACTTGGTAAGTACTTACAACACGAAACCAGATCAAGCAGAGGGTGAGCTGTGTCTGCAGTCTTTCACCCATTTGGGTTCCTCATCCGTCTGTGATATGCTACACTCTCGGTAAATTAAAATGTGTGAGCATTTCAATATGCATAAAGAGATTCACATTAGCAAATTTAAGCTCAATTTTCTTTCTTTTTTTTTTTTAAGGATTTTATTTATTTATTTGACAGACAGAGAGAGAGCACAAGCAGGGGAAGTGGCAGGTAGAGGGAGAGGGAGAAGCAGGCTCCCCGCTGAGCAGGGAGCCCAACGCAAGAACCCTGGGATCATGACCTGAGCGCAAACGCTTAACTGACTGAGCCACCCAGGTGCCCCTCAATTAATACTTTCATTTCTTATAAGCAGTAATTAAGGTTCTTTAGTTTGGGGACTAGAAAAATATTTGCTAAATATTTTCCCCATAGTAGAGTCTGAGAACATGCTGTTTAGCATAGCTGATTTTTTAATAGTTGAAAGAACAAGATAAATTTTAAAATTTTTAAAAATTTAAAAAATAAAAATCATGTTAACCATTTCTGTAACAGCAATTTCAACACTACTGTATCATACTGCAGATTTTTTTTTTTCCCCTTGTCCTTTTTCCTTTCAACATCAATTCTGTAGAAATGAAGTACTGACAGAGGCTACAACATGGATGAACCTTAAAAATATGCTAAGTGAGGCACGTCTGGGTGGCTCAGTCAGTTAAGTGTCTGCCTTCGACTCAGGTCATGATCCCAGAGTCCTGGGATCAAGCCCACATCAGGCTCTCTGCTCAGTAGGAAGTCTTCTCCCTTTCCCTCTGCCCCTCCCTGTGCTCATTCTCTCTCAAATAAATACAATCTTAAAAAAAAAATATGCTAAGGGAAAGAACTCTGTTACAAAGGCCCATTCATTGTCTGATTCCCTTTATATGGAATGTCCAGAACAGGCACATCTACAGAGAAAGAAAGTAAATTAGTGATTGCACAGGGCTAGGGATTTGGGGAAATCACAGGATGATGGCTAAGGGGTAATAAAAATATTCTAAAACTAACCGTGGTGGTGTGGACACAACTCTGAACATACTAAAAGCCTTATATACTACACTGAATTATATATATATACACTTTATTATTTTTTTAAGTAAGCTCTACACGCAGCATGGGGTTTAAACGCACAACCCTGAGATTAAGTCGCACGCTCTACCAACCAAGCCAAACAGACACCCTGAATTATACACACTTTAAATGGATAAATTATACGGCACATGGATTATATCTCAACAAAGCCATTAAAAATAGGATTAAGTAAAACCATGTAACGCTCATTCAGGCTGATACATCTGGTAAACAAACATATCACCTAATAATGTATTGTTTAACTTCTGAAATACAACTTCGAAAAAGAAAACCCAAGCACCTAAAATTATCTACCCTGAATGGACTAATAGAAGCGGGACATGAATTATTACACATATCGCTTCCCTGAAAATATCTTACCACTATGTAGTTCTTTGCATTTTTCCCTTTAAGGATCTTCTGCTCATGCTACTTCCTACAGGTAAGCAATATAGGCCAAAGCAGCAAATAAAAAATACTCTCTCATCAATTAACTCTTAAAACTCTTCGACTTTGCTGTTGCTCTTTTCTAAAAGCTTAGTGAAATGGTGTTTTTAAGTTAACTAACCTTATAAAGGGGTAACAATCGTGGGCTAATGAAAAGACTCTTCTTCCTTCAGGGGTAATTACAACTTTTCAGCAACGAAGGCAAGTTACTATTCCTTTCCTGCTATCCCACTTCAAGTGTTCGTCACTTGAAAACCACTGCCTACGTAAACAAAAAGTCTTCCCATATTTCAAGTTTCTTAGACAACCATTCATTTTTACTTAAAAAAAAAACATGGGCAGTATGAAAAGAATGACTTCTTCTCTATATGGATGGCTGCCAGGAAATTCACAGATCAATTTTTTACCCAACTTTAGTAACTGCTCAGACTTTATGCACACATTTTGAAGAAAATGTTTAACTTGACCTCATCTTACTTATTTGACTATTTTTCCTGCTCGTTTCTTTATTTTGATCCTTTTTTTTTTTTTTTAAGATTTTATTTATTTATTTGACAGAGAGACAGCCAGCGAGAGAGGGAAACACAAGCAGGGGGAGTGGGAGAGGAAGAAGCAGGCTCATAGCGGAAGAGCCTGACGGGGCTCGATCCCATAACGCCGGGATCACGCCCTGAGCTGAAGGCAGACGCTTAACCGCTGTGCCACCCAGGCGTCCCTGATCCTTTTTTTTTTAAACTGCATTGTATGTAGTTGCCTCAAGTCCTTTCTGGAATGAAGTGGTATATAAATAAATAATTTTAAAACATCTCAATCCAATTTAAATGCACATTAGACAAGTCTACAATAACATAGCATTAGGGTATTTTTAAAACTGGAAGTTTTTTATTTTGGATAAAAAATAAAAGCAGACCATAACCATATTTTAAAAATACCAAAATTAGAGGCAGATTAGAAGAGTGATTAAAACTGTTAAGTTCTAGATAAGATGTCCTGCATTCAAAGCTCAGCTCTGCCCCTTAGTAGCTGAATGGCATGGGACATGTTACCTAACCTTGATGAATCTTAGCTTCCTTAACACCTACCAAATAAGGACAACAGTAAGTTAACTTCATAAAGTTGCTATGAGGACTAAATGAGAGAATGCACATAAATTATTTAGTACAGCACCACAGTACAGTAAGCTCTCAATAAATGTTAATTATTCCTATGATTTAATCGATAGCCTTACAATGTAATGGGCTATCTTGGCCATGTATATGGATAATTCAAACAAAACCATGTGACTATCCCCTATTAACCCTTTAAAGGCTGTCATAATCAGTATCAGAAAAGGATGCTCTTAGGATTTAGTTTCTCATTTCTACTTTAAATTTACATATGCTATTTATTATACTGTAATAATTTGTGGAAGGCTGACTAAAGCAAGGTGTTAGCCTGAAACATAATAAACATGGGCATTAAAATTTACTTTTTTCGATTTTCTTTTTTTTGGGGGGGGGGCGCTCACTGTTTAAGGACTAGATTAGCATGTTAATCACCAAAATGAGAAAAATAGTTTTCTACATAAACAGAACGATGCCAAAAGATACCACTACAAAAATTTCAAGGTAAGAGAGATAAGATTATTAACTAGAATAGCAGTACTCAAAGTATGGTCAGAATACCAGAAAGGTTTCTGAGACCCGTTTTTGTAGGGGTGTGGGGAAGTATACACCAAAAGCTGTTTTTGTAACAATAAACTATTGTCTTTCTTACTCTCATTCTTTCATGAGAACTCAGTGGACTTTTACAAAGGTTATATGGTGTGCTATGTCACAACAGAATGAATGTAGAAACACACGTAAGAGCACAGTTATTTTCTATCAAGCTGAAAACTGGAGATGTGGAAAACTATGAAAACAAAAACAAAAAGCAAGCCACTCTTAACACTAAACTTATTTCGTCTTACAAATATTGAGTTTATTACTATTTCACATTTTCTGAAAGTTTTTTTTTATTTTTTTTTTTATTTTTTTTATTTTTTATTTATTTATTTGACAGAGATAGAGACAGCCAGCGAGAGAGGGTACACAAGCAGGGGGAGTGGGAGAGGAAGAAGCAGGCTCATAGCAGAGGAGCCTGATGTGGGGCTCGATCCCATAATGCCGGGATCACGCCCTGAGCCGAAGGCAGACGCTTAACCGCTGTGCCACCCAGGCGCCCCTGAAAGTTTTTTTAAAAATTTAAAAATTTTAATTAATTTAAGGAAACTCTACCACCAGTGTGGGGCTTGAGCTCACAACGGAGATCAAGAATCACATGCTCTACCAACTGAGCCAGCCAGGTGACCCTAAAAAGTTTTTATAATTAAAATAATCACAGAGAATATAACAAATGCATTTAAATATACCAGGTTTCAAAATCATTAAGGATACCAATAAGTGCTTTTCAAACAAAATGTTTAAAAAAACTCAAAAACTTGAAGATCAGCAGAATTCATTTTTATATTTTCTGAATAATCTTACACATAAATACAAAGTATGATAAATAAAAACTCGTAACTGAAAACACGGGAAAAAACTACAAAATACTAAGAGATGACAGATGTCTTTTAATGGCACAATGGAGGCTGTCCTCTTCTTTAAGTTTCTGCATATTCTTTTTAAAAATTTTAAAAGCTTATTTATTTTGAGAGTGCATGCACACACGCACACACAAGCTGGTGGGAGGGGCAGAGGGAGAGAGAGAATATCAAGCTGACTTCCCAATGAGAACACAGCCTGACTAGGGGCTCTACTTCATGACCTTGAGATCATGACCTGAGCTGAAATCAAGAATCGGAGCTTAACTGACTGAGCCATCCAGATGCCCCTGACCCTTTTAAAAAGTAAACTCTACACCCAGTGTGCGGCTTGAACTCATGACCCTACCAACTGAGCCAACCAGGTGCTTCCTTTTGCATATTCTTTTTTTTTTTTTTAAAGATTTTATTTATTTATTTGACAGAGAGATAGCCATAAAGAGAGGGAACACAAGCAGGGGGAGTGGGTGGGAGAGGAAGAAGCAGGCTCCCAGCAGAGCAGGGAGCCTGATGCGGGGCTCGATCCTAGGACCCTGGGATCACGCCCTGAGCCAAAGGCAGACGCCCAACGCCTGAGCCACCCAGGAGCCCCTCCTTCTGCATATTCTTAACTAAGCCTTTACTACTTATATAGGTAGAATTTTTTTTGAGATTTTATTTTTAAGCAATCTCTACACCTAATGTGGGGCTCCAACTTACAACCCTGAGATCAAGAGTTGCATGCTCAAACTGACTGAGCCAGCCAGGTACCCCACAGGTAGAAATGTTTTTAAACATCAAATTGAAGCATGAAATACATTAACATGATAGGTCTTAGAAGATCCAGACTGGACAGAATCTTCTTTTTTGGACAATGAATAGTTGAAAGCCAAACACCTCCATCCCTTAGAAAAAAAGTATTAATAATATTAAGTATCTTTTGAGTGTTACTTAGTAATATGACCTAAAATGTTAGGGTTTTCAACTGCTTTCAACTTGGCAAATTCTGACGCAATATTTAACATCATTAGATTATATAAATCAAATCCTAAATTGATCCTATATAAATCAAAATTCTAAGATGTTAGAAAATAAAACGATTACATTATACATTCCTTGGTTGATGAATGATTATCATAAATGGAATATTTATTAAATTCGGTACCGTTAGACATTATATGAGTTATCACATAATGAATGATCACGGTATCCTAATCTGTATAGTTAAAACTGAACCAGTAACAGTAACAAGTTTTTTTAAGTTATTCATACTTACCGACTATACTCTTTTCTGGAGCTGGTGGCACAATATAACCAACATGTAAATACTTGCTTGCTAACTTGCTATGCAAACCAAGAAAGTCACTGAATCTTCTTTTCACGGAAAATTCACTCTTACTGAACATGGAGAGAGAAGTCTATAAATGAAGAAGAGGTATTTCAAATTCCGATACTAAGCAATTCTTTAAAGTTAATACCACATATAACGTGAACATACACATATACACACACATACTCTGGTCTAGAAAAGAATGCACAGTAGCTAACTAATGTGGCTGATACATCTCTAACCGAAAAAAACCTACATTACCCATTTTTTTTTAACAGAAACTTTAAAGGACAAAATGTTTGCTTGATTCTATCCTTGACTCATCTCATCAACTCTATTACATTTATGTTAATGACTCTTAAATCTTTTTTCCTCTGGCCCAGATTTCCTCTGAGCTTCAGTCCAAGATATCAAAATGCCCAAGGTACACTTGCACTTAAATCTTGCTGCCACCTCAAACTCATCACTACTCTAGCTGGAATATAACCTCCGTGCGGGAAGGGCACTTGTCCGTATTGTTTCCTACTAAACCTTCCTGCTTAGAACAGAGCTGGACCCCATGGTTAAGTGTTTAGATATCTGTTCAATGAATTAAGAAAGCCTCACGCCCATCCAAACTGTGCTGCTTTTTCTCTGCAATCCCTCTGACAACCACGGAGCTCCTCTAGTCAGTGACCCAGGCGTCTCTCCTTCACTCCTTACACCCAAGCCCTACTGATTCTCCCTCTTCCTACACAGCTCAAGAAGCCATCATTCTGGCTTCAGAATCCAGTTCTTAGTATAAAAAATTACTTCTCACAGCCAGGACTGCTGTAGATCTCTCCGTCGTTTTAAGATCTAAGGCCTACAATCCTTTAGGAATTGCAAAGAAATTACATGGAAATCCTGTCCTCTACTTTGCACTCCCAACTTAGTAGTCGGAGAGATCTTTCTAAAACAAAAATTCAACTGTGCCACACTCTTGCCTGAATCTTTTTGAATATTCTCCATTATACTCAGGATAAGCCCAAATTCCTTAATGTGGCTGTTCATAATACAGGGAGGCTACTGCCAAACAATTTTCATTAGGCACCACTTCCTGCAGACCCTGCAAAGCACAATGTTTTGTTGACTCCTGGCCTTTGTAAAAGCAAATCCCTTTGCCTGGAACGAGCACTCTTCTTTCTCCGTGTCCCGCCCCCCCCATCACTTTCCCCTATCTTTGTCTATGTCTATATTAATCCCTCTTGCATACTGTCACAGAATACTTTACCTCTACTTTAGAGAATATTACACTTAAACTGTTCGCACCTCACTGTAACTACTTAACTGAAATCTCACTGGATGGTAATCTTTGTAAAGACAGGAAATCCTTACACCTTAATTCGCTATTGTAAGCTCATACTACACATGACGAGGGCTCACTATTTTTCTAAAGGAGCAAAGACTCACCTTTGTTGTTACTCTATATGCCATGTAAGCATTCATTCCATCACCTATAAGAAAAGTCAAACAATACTATTAAATAAGCTTAAGCTTAATCACACACACAAAAAGCTAACTATGTGAAGAAATGTTTATTGACTTGTGATTTCAATTCGTAATGTGTACATATATTAAATCATCACACTGCACATCTTAAATATATAAAATCATTCAATTATAAACTCAATAAAGCTGAAAAAAATGAGAAAAAAGCCCCACAAGCTTAAAAATAAAAGTACCATTTTAATACTTAACACTGCACTTAATAAAGAAAAATAGCACATTAACAACCAAGGTACTTATCAAAAAGAAGCAAATTTAAAATAGAGTAAATATTGACCCACCAACTTTCTCTGGATCTGACACACCAATTTCTATATCAAAAACATCTCCATTTGCTTCTTCATCAATCTAGAAAAGGTAATTTTTTTATGTTAAAGATTCCAATTTATTATTGTTGTAACACTAATAACTTCAATTTTTACCATCTTTTTTTTTTATTAGGGTCGCTGTCTTAACAATTTAAAAGCCACTCGGCACTGTTTCTGAAAAACAATAAAGCTTTCACATTTCTGTGGCAATATTTAAACAAATACAAAACACACACATACAAAGACAACAGGAAAAGGATCATCTGGAGAAGTTACAGAAAATCTTGTGTTCTCACAACTCCTCAGATTTAGTTTTCTGTAGGAATACTGAGGAATTCTTTTGTTGTTGTTCTCTAAATCGAGTCTTCAGATTCAGATGATTAAACTAACACCTTGAGGTACCCATTACTTTTGCTGGTAGAACTCTACGTATCTGTAGAAATAACTACGCTTAGAATCTTTAGCACCATGACTTCTCTAATAACCTAGTGAGCACATGCTCTTCTTGAAGCCAATGAGAGCATTATAAAGTTCACTGAAAAAAGCAGTAAGGAGGAAACACGATAACCCTATGAGACAGACGAGCAGCACTTTTTAAGGCCATTATAAATAAGCAATCCTAGGAGCAGCTCTGCAGGGAAGTCTTGTTATTCTCGAGAGCACACAAATTGTTAAATCTTGAAACTATTTTAGAGTAGTATTAATAGCCTGAGACTATCTAAAAGAAAATGAGTTTTTCTAACCGTAAACTTTTTTTTGTAATCTTCTTGTACAGATTTTTAAGAAACTAAACCTTCTTTGAATTGTAACAAACTATATAAATCCTAAGCATACAGCTCAGTAACTTTCACAAACAGCATCATTATTCATAGGAAGGTCCTCTTGTGCTTCCTCTCCATTCACAACCCATTCTGTACCCTGCCAACATAACCACTAACATTTACTGCATGACTCATCAATAAAATTATTCAAAATGTCACTTTAAGTTTTTAAAGCACTTTCATACATTTTCTCATTTGACTAATACAGAAACTCTGAGTGTCATGAATAAGCATCATGAGATCACAAATGATAAAATCCTTGACTTAAGACTTAAGAAGGAAAGTAATGTGCCCAAGTTACTGAATTAAAATGTGATGAAGATAAAATCAGAAGCCAAATCAGCTGACTTCTTTAGTCCAATACCTGCCCCCAAAGTGTTTAAAGGCTTTGATTAGAGATGACTAACAGGAGAGTGATGTTGGGTGGGGGAACAAAAAGCTTACTATTTACATATCAATTTAGAATACAAACATTTTCCCATACCTCCTCCCTGGATCTATCGAAGATCACAGGAGCAGACATACTCTTTGATTCAATTCTCGGAGCAATGAGTGTCGTAGGGGTCACAGGTGTGACTGCAGGAGAAGGTTCTGAAGACAGAATAGGTTCCCTTTCTGGACTATCCAGAGAAACTTCTTCTGTGGCTTCTAGATACAAATTAAAGAAGTTAGTTAAGGACACCGATAACAAACCCCAATAGTCTATTTGCAGTAAATGAGCTATGAAAAATATTTTTAGACTACCCACAAAGAATATCAAAACAGTTATTAAAAATAGTTGTTATAGGGGCGCCTGGGTGGCACAGCGGTTAAGCGTCTGCCTTCGGCTCAGGGCGTGATCCCGGCGTTGTGGGATCGAGCCCCACATCAGGCTCCTCTGCTATGAGCCTGCCTCTTCCTCTCCCACTCCCCCTGCTTGTGTTCCCTCTCTCGCTGGCTGTCTCTATCTCTGTCAGATAAATAAATAAAATAATTAAAAAAAATAGTTGTTATAAATAGTTTAATGAATCCTTCCTTAGTTGTTCATCAATACTTTAAAACCAACAGTGACTTTGTTGATTTTAGGAAGAATTACAGTCAGTCAGCTTAATTATCTATACTAGTGGTAGGGATAAAGCTAGTAGGAAAGCAATGATGTGGATAATTCCACATTCATTTGTGCTGGGTTTGTAATATATATTATGCTTGGGGTAACTTACCTTTCAAAATCGTTTATTTAGGCTAACATTATGATTATTTTATACATAACAAACACAAATTTCATGGCAACAGGCTGCCCAGAATTATCCCAGTTGGGATTAAAAATCTGTTATGGAGGGGCGCCTGGGTGGCACAGTGGTTAAGCGTCTGCCTTCGGCTCAGGGCGTGATCCCGGCGTTATGGGATCAAGCCCCACGTCAGGCTCCTCTGCTATGAGCCTGCTTCTTCCTCTCCCACTGCCCCTGCTTGTGTTCCCTCTCTCGCTGGCTGTCTCTATCTCTGTCAAATAAATAAATAAAATCTTTTTAAAAAATAAATAAATAAAAATAAAAATCTGTTACGGAAAACCCACAAAGTTAGTAATCTAAAGCAATTAACTGCTAAAGATCACTGTATATTAGTTGAATACACGAATATAACACAAAGCAAACAGCTGTTTAAGTTTTAATTTAAAAAGCTCATCCACTTGAAAAATCTAAAATTAAACATATTTAAAACCAAATCAAATCAATAAACTGTCTACAAGCTATGTAACACTGTGCTAAATGCAATGGAGAAACACAAAGAAATGTAAACTATCATACCTGCCCCCAGGGAGTTTATAATCTAGTTGGGAAAATAAGACACAAGCATGTGGAATGTTAAATGATAATAAAAGACAAATAACAGCCAAGAGAACACTAAAAAGAATGTTACATTTAATTGCTATATGAACTACAGAACAAACACTACAATTTCAGACAGGAGACAATACTTTAGGTTGGGGAAATCAGCAATAACTTATGAAACCGATCTGAGAGGATCTGAACGGGTAGACAAAAAAAGGGGGGAAGAATTCTAGGAAAATGAAACAACAGCACAAACAAAAAGCAAAACCAGAAAAATGAAAATTACACTCAGTGGCCATAAAGAAAACCACAGTTCTGCAGGACTATAGAGCTGATAACAAGAAAAAAAAGGCAGGGCTGTAAGGGAAACAGAATCAGACCAGTGGTTTCTAACCTGAGGTTTGGGAAGGTAGTAATGGCAGTCAGTGATCCATTTTAATACCTCAAAAAGTATAGCAGTAACAACATATTTACCTGAAATAAGGTAAATAATGTTAACATTTACATTTTAATGTAAACAGGTCAACATTTTATCAATCTACTCTTACTGGTTTTCTCATGTTAATGAGATCCTTACTTGACACAGCTCTCTTTAGATTTTTATATTAAACCAGAAATCTTTCCAACTGTGGTAACCAGAGAAGGAAACAGACTAAAGATGTAAAATAGACACTGAGACAATAAAAGACCCTAACATAAAAAACGAAAAGCTTTCAGGCTGTTAAGATGGCTAGTACTTATTAATTTTTTAAAGAAATGAAACCAATCAGCAACATAAGAAAATAAGAAAGCAGTGTTATCAAAGTTAGGAGGTGTGAGATCTATTACCTACAAACAAGCAAAAAAGCAGACAGCAAACAAAAAGAAATCTAAAATTCTCTGAAAGAGGTACTGCTATTGGCAAAAGACCCAGGGACAAAGGGAAAGGCATATTAACTTTATTGAGCTACCAGGACAGATAAAGTAACTTTTAAGTTTTCAATCACATTTTACTTCGCTGATATCAGATTTTGAATTCTCTGCAAGGACTCTGACAGGCTATTTCATAAATAGTAGGCAACCTCAAAATAAGAAAAGCTAAATATGAGCTAAGTAGCTCATCTGGAGGAGGAAAACGAAAATGGATATGTAGATTTAGCATACTAATATGCAGTCCACCTTAAAGTCTTCTTGTAACTTTTCGCTAAGTAAACTAATATACTACAAATTCACAGATGTTAATTTAAACCAGACCTGAAGGTTCCAGGAGATGCCCCACAGGTTTTAAGTATAAAGATGAACTTTTCCTGGGAAGAGATACTTTGAGGACAAGTATAAACTGATGATGTCAATGCCAGGGAAGAAATATTTCACTCATAACATAGATACCAAAGAATTTTTTAAAGGAATACTCATTAAACTTATAATTTGTATCATTTGCTGGAATGCGTAAGTGAAATAAACTAAGGACTCTGGCAGAAACAAATTTTAAAGTCCAGGACAATTTCAACATCGGCAATTTGCTCATCCTCACTCATTCCTCTGTGATCGTTTCTTCATGTTCAGCAAAGCTTAGTGTGGAGGATGTGACAAACAAGCGGAGGGACTGTGTAGTCAGTGAAGGCTTTCCAAGTCAAGTAGTAACAGTTAATATGTCATACTCCAACTCTTTCTGGTACCATGTCTGACAAAAGAGTACCTGAAATGCTACCCAAAACGTACCAATACTATCTAATCTCTTCATGGTTTTAAAATCCAAATGGCTAGACCATTAGAGCAATATTAACATTCTCTCCTCTGATTAGGGGAAATAAATTAAGTATGTTCTTATTACCTGACAACAGTCTTCACCATCCTGATAATCTATGCTACTCTTTAGTATGGCTTCTAAGAATCATACTCCTCCACTGAAGGAGGAATGGTATACCTGCTTAAAGGCATTAAAGAAAGAGGCGAGTGTGGTATTAATCCATTCATGTAAAAATGACCAGATTAAGTCTTAGAACACCTAATGATGTCATTTTGAAATGCACCTGAGTTTAAGATAAAAGATTAAGCATAAGAGGCGCCTGGGGAGCTCAGTGGGTTAAGCATCTGACTCTTGATTTCAGTTCAGGTCAGGATCTCATGGTTGTAAGATCGAGGCTCCCCTCCTCCACCATAGTTTCTATGTTTGTAGATAGCAAAGGAAAACAGAAACAGATGACTGTTTATTTTTTAGTCCCTATGTCTCTCTCTTATTTTATTTTTTTTAAAAGATTTTATTTATTTATTCGTGTATGAGAGAGAGTGCCAGCGTGAGTCGGAAGAAGGGCAGGGGAAGAGAATCTTCAAGCGGACTCCTCACTGAATGTGAAGCCTGATGCGGGACTTGATCTCAGGTCCCAACCCAGAGATCATGACCTGAGTCAAAACCAAGAGTTGGATGCTTAACCAACTGAGTCACCTAGGCGCCCCCCCCACTTAAAACAAATACTAACACAGGCGACCATAACTGAATGACAATATTTAGTACAGATTGCTAGGTAGAGTAAAACATGAACAAGATTCTTCTAATCAAGCCAAGCAGGTGAATATCTTTGTATAGTCCTCACTTGGAAAACCAATCAGTTGTTCATGCTGTCAAAAAAAAACCAACAGAGGGGCGCCTGGGTAGCGCAGTCGTTAAGCGTCTGCTTTCGGCTCAGGGCGTGATCGAGTCCCACATCGGGCTCCTCCGCTGGGAGCCTGCTTCTTCCCCTCCCACTCCCCTGCTGTGTTCTCTCTCTCGCTGTCACATAAATTAAAAAAAAAAAAAAAAAATCTTTAAAAAAAACCAACAGAACCCTCACATAGTTCTGTTGTTAGCTTTAGCATACACCTTATGTATGAATTCTGAGGCTTCAAGGTGAAAGGGTCTTTTAGGAAACCGATAATCTGAAACTTCTACGTATAACTCTATAATATCAGAGTTATACACAATTTTAGATTAGTGCCCACTTAAGAGAGAAATGACTCATGTCATCTTTTAGTTTAACACATAAATGCCATAAAAACTTTTAAGGCATGTCTGGGAAAAAGTCCATAAAAGAAAACAAAAACAAATATTACAACTTTGGTTAAACTGAAAGTTGTTAGGTAGCTACTAACTAAAAAATAAGTGGGAAATATGACTGGTATTTGGTATAATAGCTTAATTTTTCTGACATGATGAAATACAATTCACCTGAAGTAAAAACTCTTCATAAAACTAATCAAGTGGAAAGTCACATGGACCTTTGTGATAGAGAATTGTATCTTCAAACATATTTATACAGAATGGTTCAAATATGCAACTACTATAAAAGCTGAGGACACATTATTGAATTTTAACCCAATGAAAACCAGTTCAGGTAAATTAAGTCATTAAACAAATATTTACTACTTTAATTTTTTGAGTCATTAATTCTAAAAAAGATTTGCCTTTCAATATCCAAACATTAACTTTTACCTAAGGTTTGATGTTAAAGCAGATATAACTGTTTTGAAGAGAATGAAATTTTTTTAAAGGTAGGACTATACTAAATCCTGCCCAAGAAAATAAATTCCTCAACCATTAATTTACTCACCAAAAAATGAATCAAAATACAACAGGGTGGTACATACTGAAGTATTCTATTAAAACAAAGAGATTTTTAAGTGATTTTAAAATCCAGAGTTTAATTTTGCTTGTGACAACCTGTAAGTAACAAAGATTACAATCACTGGTATTTCTCAAAGTATGAATGCCACAACCATTAGTTTTTTGAGTGTTAGTACTGATCAAAACACCAAATTATAATATGTGATTTACTTTCAAATGCTTAAAACCAGAAAGGATCACGTTTGCTTCTCTCAACAGTCTATATTTTTCACAAAGTGATCTGATTGGAAATTTCTTATCCTTCCAAGTCGGTAAGAAAAAGAGCTACCACTTACATCAAATTTCAGTTTTGCTTTTGAGAACATCCTGTAACAGGATATAGTGGACTATTACTAAAAAAATAAAGATATTCATAATTACCTGCAAAAAGATCTTCTCTGTCGTCATCTAACACCACCTCCGCAGGTCTCGGACCATTAGAGTTTGTACTAACATCTTCTGCAGGAAGACTAGCTGGTTCTGGAGATGATGGACTTGACTGTTAAAAAAACAGTAATAGATGATGGATTAGGACGTTTAACTTTTGTAACTACATCTCTATACATTATAGAAATAGAACACTCTCTTGATAAAAAGGGAACAAAGAAAAAGAACTGCTACTCACAGTACCTCCTCCTGTAAGAATAAACCAAAACCATATTTTTATTCATTTTCTTTCTTCTTTTTTTTTTTTTAAAGATTTTATTTATTTATTTGACAGAGAGATAGAGACAGAGAGAGAGAGGAAACACAAGCAGGGGGAGTGGGAGAGGAAGAAGCAGGCTCCCAGCAGAGGAGCCTGATGTGGGGCTCGATCCCAGAACGCCAGGATTACGCCCTGAGCCGAAGGCGGATGCTTAACGACTGAGCCACCCAGGCGCCCCTATTCATTTTCCTTCTTAATAAAAAGTTACTTAAGATTAAAAAATCTTTTTCAGTCATCCCTTTAGAGATACTAATTTGTCATGTTGAGTTATAATACACAAAAATTTAATGCTTTACAGCCATATATAATAGTAAAAAAATCAGATCTTGAAAACATGTTGTATGTATAAGAAGTATTCTTTTACTCTAACAGAAGAGTTTAATAGTGAATTAAGACTATAATTATTATAAAATTTCCATGGTTTAAAACTAAAAATATGCCCTCCCAAAGATTTACATTTCAACTAAACTTAAGGACTGCTTTTGTACTTCTTGAAGTATAATGACCAACATAATAGAATCCAGACTGAATCTTTTAACTTTAGTATAGTTTTCTTATAATAGTTAAAACCAGTACTTTTTAAAAAAAAAAATCACATAAAAATGACACTATGTTGAAAGTGTATAGCTATTTTCACAAACCAAACACGCCTGTGTAACCAGCACCCACATCCAGAAAGAGAACATTATCATCAACCCCAGAAACTCTACTCCCATTCTTTATCCTCTCCTCACTGAAGCTTCTATCAACATGCATTAGTTTTCCCTGTTTTTGTTCTTCATAAAAGTGGAATCATACAGCATATATTCTTTTGTTTTTGTTCTTAAGGTTATGTATTCAAGATACTTTCATACTGTTGTGTGTAGTAACAGATCATGCATTCTCGTTGCTGCAAAATATTCCACTGTGTAAATATACCTCAATCGACCCATTCTATTATTGATGGACATTTGGGTTTTGTAGCACTATCAATAACGCTGTACAAACTTCCTAATATATGTATCTTTTAATAAACATGTGAACAAATTTGTGTTTCGTATGCTTGAGCAGAATAACTAGATGACAAGGGTAGATGAACATTCTGCTTTAGAAGATATCACTAAGCAATCTTCTAAAGTGGTTGCATATTTTACACTCCCACCAGCAACGTATGACTATATCAATTGCCCCACATCCCTGTCAACACACAGTATCTACTACTTCTATCATAATTTCTCTCACCACACTATAATTAACTGTTCATAGATTACAAACTCTACAAGGAAAGGAGACTATCTTCTTTTGTTTACTAATTTTTGACTCAGTTCCTGGCTGCAAATGCTCAATGACTATCTGTTAACTGAATTCTAAGAAAGTAATTATGAATATGCCTAAGAATTGGCCCCAAGTTTGTCAATGAGATTATCTACAATACTGAAAAATTTGAAATAGCCTAAAGCATGCCCACGTAAAAATGTAGCAGAGGAGTTTCAACAATCATGCATGATAAAAACTTTCAGCAAACTAAAAATACAGGGGAACTTCGTCAAGTTGAGAAAGAATAGCTACAAAAGCCTACATCAACTTTTACTTATTTTTTTTTTTTGTAAAAGTAAGCTCCACAGGATACCGGGTGGCTCAGCCGATTAAGTGATTGCCTTCAGCTCGGGTCATGATCCCAGAGTCCTGACCTGCTTCTCCCTCTGCCTGTCGCTCCCCCTGCTTGCGCACACATGTGTGCACGCTCTCTCACTCCCTCTCCTCTCTCTGGCAAATAAATAAATAAATAAATCTTAAAAATAAATAAAGTAAGCTCCACACTCAGTGTGGGGCCTGAACTCACAACCCTGAGATCAAGAGTCACATGCTCTACCCACTGAACCAGCCAGGCGCCCCCTACATCAAACTTAATGGGGAGAAACTAGAAACTTTCCCACTAAGATCAGGAACAAAACAAGGACATCAACTCTCACCACTGCTTTTCAACATTGTACTGGAAGTTCTAGCTAATGCATGAAAACAAGAAAAGGAAATGAAAGGTATACAAATTGGGAAGGAAAAAATAAAACTGTCTCTGTTCAGAGATGACATCAGGGTCCAAGTAGAAAATTAAACAAAAAAACCTCTCTGAACTAATGAGCACTTATAGCACAGCTGCAGCATACAAGGTTAGTACACTGAAGTTAATCACTTTCCTACATAGCATCAATGAAAACAGAATTTCAAGTTAAAAACAGCAACATTTACATTAGCACCCCCAAAAATGAAATACTTAGGTATAATCTAAGAAAATATGTACAAGATCTATGTGAGAAAAACTCCAAAACTGATGAATGAAATCAAAGAGCTAAACAAATGGAGAGAGTGCATGTTCATGAATAGAAAGACTAAATACTTCAAGATGTCAGCTCTTCCCAACTTGATATAGAGTTCTGATGCAATCCCAATCAAAATTCCAGAAACTTATTTTATGGATACCAGTAAAATGATCCTAAAGTTTATTCAGAGAGGCAAATGACCCAGAATAGCCAAAAACACTGAAGTTAAAGAACAAAACTGGAGGACTGAAGCTACCTGACTTCAAGCTTCTAATAATCAACATAATGTGGTACTGGTGAAAGAATAAACGGAACAGAAAAGCCCCAAAATAGACCCTACATAAATACAATCAACAGATCTTTGACAAATGAACAAAGAAGACAATAGAGAAAAAATAGTCTCTTCAGTAAACAGTGTTGGCCTAACGAGACATTCACACGCAAAAATATGAATCTGCACAGAGATCTTACACCCCTCACAAAAATCAACTCAAAATGGATTACCTATCTAAATGTAAAACACAAAAGTATAAAATTCCTAGAAGGTAACAGGAGAAAATCTAGATGACCTTGGATTTGGCAGTTAGTTTTCAGATACAATAACAAAGGCCACTCCATTAAAGAAGTTGATAAAACTTCATTAAAATTAAAACTTTCTGTGAAAGATACTGTCAAGAAAATAAAAACAATGAGATACCACTATACCTCATGACAGTATATCTACACAGCTATTAGAATGGTCAAAAATCTTTAACTCTGACAACACCAAAAGCTGGCAAAAGGAACTCCCATTCACTCCTGGTTGGAATGCAAAATAGTACAGCTAGTTCAGCAGACAGTTTGGCAGTTTCTTATAGTAACTAAACATACTCTTATCATACAGTCCAGTAATCACTCTCTTTAGTATTTATCCAGAGGAGCCGAAAACTTACGTACACACAAAAACCAGCACACGATGTTTACAGCAGCTTTATTCAACTACCAAAACTTGGAAGCAACCAAGATGTCTTTCAGGAGGTTAATGGGAAAGTAAACTGGTGCTGAGTCAATGGAATGTTATTCAGCACTAAAAAATGAAAAGAGCTATCTAGCCATGAAAAGACAGAAAACTCAAATGCGTATTATTAAGTGGAAGAATCCAGTCTAAAAAGATCACTTATCACGTGATTCCAACTATATGATATTCTGGAAAGTGCAAAACTATGAAGACAGTAAAAAGATCAGTAGTAGGTCAGGAGGGAAGGAGGGGTGAACAGGCAGAGCACACATCATTTCTGGACAGTGAAACCACCCTGTATGATACTATTAGGGTGGATACACATCCTTACACACTTGTCCAAACCCACAGCATGTAAAACACCACAAACTATAAAGTTTGGTGATTACAACGTGTCAATGTAGATTCATCTATTTTTTTTTTAAAGATTTTATTTATTTATTTGACAGAGGAGACAGCCAGCAAGAAAGGGAACACAGGCAGGGGGAGTGGGAGAGGAAGAGGCAGGCTCCCAGCACAGGAGCCGTGGATCGAGCCCTGAGCTGAAGGCAGACGCTTAACGACTGAGCCACCCAGGCGCCCCTAGATTCATCTATTGTAACAAATGTACCATACCACTCAGGTGGAGGAAGTTGACAATGAGGGATAATGTTATGTGTGGGGGCAATATACGGGAAACCTCTGTACCGTCCACTCAACTTTGCTGTGAGCTTAATACTGTTCTAAAAAATAAAGTCTAAAGGCGCCGGTTAAGCGGCTGCCCTCGGCTCAGGTCATGATCCTGGACTCCTTGGATTGAGCCTTACATCAGGCTCCCTGCTCAGTGGGGAGTCTGCTTCTCCCTCTGCCCCTCACCCTGCTCTCATGCTCTCTCCTCTCTCTCTAATAAATAAATAAAATCTTAAAAATAATAAAAATAAAGTTCATTAAAAAAATGAAGCAGAGTGGCACAGGAAAGGGCTTACGATATGCCATTATATGGGAAGAGTAGGTACCTACACACGATTCAGCCTTCTGATAATATTCATTAAAACCAAGATGTATGTGTACTGAGTAAGACAAGGGCACTAGGGTCCTATATATAACTTATACAATAAACTGGAGCAGTCATTCACTTACTAAAGGCTGTGAGAACTTACTTGTCTTTGCTCCTGCCTCCCCATGACTTTCAGTTTCCTAGTGAGTGCAAGAGCTGTCTCCACTGCAGGAACAGGAGTATGGAAAGAGTGGCCACTGAATGAGGAAGTGATGGAAGGGAACACTGATGACTTAATTGCCTGGAGCACAAGTTCTGGGTGATCAGAACTAGTTCTCCAAGACATGCAACTGTAGACACATTAGTATTTTTAATAAATGTGTATATCCCCCCTACATTATCACCTAGTAGTGTGCTGGAAATTATTTTTATAGAAGTTCCAAGGTTGTTGCAAAACTCTCTTCCATTAAAACGTAGTGTTTAAGATCTCGAACAAGATTAAAGAAGCCTATTAGAGTCCCTTTCTTTCCCACTGATTAACACTAAAAGCTCTGGATACAATACAAAAAACAAAGACCTAAAATTAAATAATGGCAGGTAGACTGGGGAAGGAGAAAAAAACGTTGAGGGTGAATTTTATTATTTTTCCCCCTTCTTTAATCTCTCTCAGCTTACCCTGAGAATGGCTCCAATACTAGTAGTGTGAGCAGCAATGACTCTAAGAAAAACTTTTACCTTCTGATTGTAACACCAGGGGCCCCTACTACCAAGAGAATGTAGGTACAAATTTTCTTCCTTTTCTTCCTCTCCCTATCCCATTTTCTTTTCTGTCTCTGCCCTGAGGCCAAACCCACTGGCTTAGATGCATGAAACCAGCAATGACGAGGGCACTGACATCTAAAATCCCAAGAGAAAATCTACTTTTCTGGACAGCCAAACCAGGAAAAAGGGACCTAGAAATCTGAAGAGGAGGGGACAGAAATCCTCATTAGTGTTTTCTCTCCTTTCTTTCACTGCTTTTCCGTAAGAGTGACCCAAGCTGAGCAAAAGTGTGTGACGGTGCAGGCAGCTACAACTCTGACAGAAGGCAATGTTTCTGGCAAACAGCCTTGGAAAACAGAGGTCAGTATCTCCTTCCCGAAGACCAGATTTGTTTATTGTCCATTATAATACAGGCAATGTCTCCTCTAGAGCAAAGAAAAGGCACACATATTGCCCTTTACAATGGTTTGGGTTCCTAAGCTCAGGTTCTTCAGCTGTGACACAAACCAAAGACAGATGCAGTATCAACCTCCCCCCTCCCACCCATCACACCACCCCATGGAGAGAGAGAGAGAGAGAGAGAGAGAGAGAGGGGAAATTATCACAAACTCGATACTCTTGCTGCTTGTTTAATCAAGTCTTCCTCCAGCAACCATAAAACAAGTTAGTTTGTGAGCTTAGAAGGAAGGTACAATTTCAGACTCTTTACAGTTCCTGACAGAAAAAGTCAGTGAACTTGAAGAAAAATTATTAGAAAATATCCAATCTGAATAAGAGAGAAGGAAAAAAACTGGGGAAAAGAAAGCAGAAACTTAGGGTCCTGTAAGACAATATTAAAAAGCCTAACATTCATGTCACTGGAATCCTAGAGAAGTACAAAAAAAATTTTTTTCAATAAATGATAAAAAGTCCCAAAACTGTTGAAAGACCTAAATTTACAGACTCGAGAACAAGGAAACTCCAAGAGAACAACTTCAAAGAAAACTATACCCAGCCACATCATAAAAACCAAAGATTAAAAATAAAAAACTTACAGCAGCTTAAAAAAAAATTATGTTCAGGGAAACAATTACAAAGACTGCATATTTCTCATGAAAAATTAGAGAACACAATGGTGGCACAGTATCTTTACAAAGCAAAAAAAAAAAAAAAAAAAAAAAAAAAAGGCCAACATAATTCTATATCCTGCAAAATATCTTCCAGGAACAAGGATGGAATAAAGATATTCTCAAATGAAAGACTACTATAGGGATCTGTCATCACTAGGCCAGTTCTTAAAAAAAAAAAAAAAAAAAAAAATGTGTTGGGTGAGGGCATCAAAAGACAATCATTAGCCTGAAGATACATGATAAGAGTTAACATAAATTTGGATCTTCAGGAATACAGTGAGAATCACAGAACAGTTAACTAACTGGAAATATAATAGACGATTTTTCTTCTCCTATGTTATTTAAAATGTATATGACTAAGAAAGCAAAAATTAAAACACTTTCTGGTAAGGTTTTCAATGTATGGAGATATATGTGAAAACTGTAACATAGAGGAAGGGAGGTAAATGGTTGTAAGGATCTGCATTTTATTTGTAGAAGTGTAATATTAACTCTAATTAGATGGTAAATCATTACATATATATTTTGTAATCCCGACAGCAACCACATACATTTATAAATATAAATAAATATATATATATATATGGAAGTATATGTATTTATAGAGAGGAAGGGAAGATAAAGCAAAAAATCCAGTAGAAAAATTAAAATTACTTACAGACATTAAGATAATAAAAAAAAAAAAGGAGAAAAGGGGAAACAGAGGGAAAAACAGAAAACAAACAAAATGGTAGATCTAATCCAATTACACCAATAATTACATTAAACACACCAATTAGAGAACAGAGGAAGCTAGACTGGTTATAAAAATAGCAACACAGAACAATATGCTGCCTATAAAAAACCTAAAGACACAGAAATAAGAATGGAAAAACTATGTCATGCAATCAAAAAAGAGATGGGAGTGCTACGTTAACATCAGATAAACTTCTGATAAAGAGTATTATTAACAATAAACAGGGACATCATATGAAAAAAAGATCATCATTTTACCAAGAAATCATAACAATGCTAAGTTTGTGTCTAACAACAGAGCTTTTAATATGAAGATAAAACTGAACTTTTAACCAACTTGACTTAACATTTACAGAAAACTCCAACAGTAACATCAGATTATATATTTTTTTCAAGCACAGACAGAATATTCACCATTAAGAGACCATATCCTGGGCCATGAGACACATTAAAAAGAACTAAAATCATAAAATATTCTCTAACCATAATCAAATTAAACTAGGAATTAGTAACAGATACTGAGAAAATCTCCAAATTTTGGAAATTAACACATTTCTAAATAACTCATAGGTCAAACAGTTAAGTCAGAAGGGAAACTAGAGCATGGTTTAAATTGAATGAAAACAAAACACAGCATCAAAATTTGTGGGATACAGCTGAAGCTGTCCTTACAAAAGAAATATATAGTAACTAATACTCAAAAACAAAACAAAGAACCAAACAAAAAACAACCACGTTTCAAATAAATGATCCAAGCCTCTAGGAATAGAAAAAAAATCAAGAAAGCAAAAGCTGATTCTTTGAAAAGATACCAAGATATTCTCTAGCAAGACTAAAATAAATGAATAAATGAGTAAACAAGCAGAAGACATAAATTACCAATACCAGGAATAAAAAGGCAGGGGCATCACCCACAGACCCCACAGATATGGTCACAGGATAAAAGAGATTATGAAGGGGCGCCTGGGTGGCACAGTCGTTAATCGTCTGCCTTCGGCTCAGGGCGTGATCCCAGCATTCTGGGATGGAGCCCCACATCAGGCTTCTCCACTAGGAGCCTGCTTCTTTCCTCTCCCACTCCCCCTGCTTGTGTTCCGTCTCTCGCTGGCTGTCTCTGTCAAATAAATAAATAAAATCTTTAAAAAAAAAAAGAGATTATGAAAAACCTTATGCTCATAAATTTCACAACTTAGACTGAATGGACCAATTCCTTGGAAGACCCATACTACAGAAGTTCAACAAAAAATAACCCTGTATCTATTAAAGATAATGAATTCAAAGTTAAAAGCCTTCCCGAAACAAAACTACATGCTCAGATGATTTCATCATTGAGGGCTATCAACCTTTAAAGAAGACGTAAAACTAATTCACACAACCTCTTCAAGAATAGGGAAGAGGAATAAACACTCTTCAATTCCTTTAATGAGAACAGTATTTGTTACAAAATCAGACAAAGATATTACAAGTAAAAGAAAATACTACACAAACATCTACCATAAGAGACATAACAGCCTAAACAAAATACTATCAAACTGAATGCAGCAATACATTTCTGACTATGACAGGCTTATCCCAGGAATGCTAGGTTTACTCAGTGTTTTAAAATCAATCAATATAACCCACATTATCATTAACCTAAGAAGAAAACTACATAATCACCTTATTAAATGCAGAAGAAGAATTTGCAAAAACCAGCCTCCATTTGTCAATACAAAATTTCAGAAAACTACGAATAGAACGTCTTTAACCTGGTGAAGGACATCTACAAGAAAAATTGTACGGGGCACCTTGCTGGCTCTGTCGGTAGAACAGGTGACACTGAATCTTGGAACTGTGAGTTCAAGTCCCATGTTGGGTGGAGAGATCACTTAAAAATAAAATCTTTTAAAAACTACTTAACAGATAACATCATATGTAGAGAGAATTTTTCCCTCCTAAGTTCACAAAAGGGTAAATGATATTCGCTTTTACCACTCCTATCCAATATTATATTAATGGTCTTAGCTACATTAAAGCATAAAGACTGGAAACAAAGAAATAAAACTCCAAAATCACAAACAGCACGATTATACACATGAAAATCCCACGGACTCTCCAAAAGAACTACTAGAACTAATGAGTGTTTAGTACAGTTGCTGGATAGAAGGTCAATGTGCCACCAATTAGCAAATGTGAAAAGAAACCATGAAATAAGTATAAACTAACAAAATATGCGCTAGACTGGTATGCTGAAAACTACAAACACTATGAAAAAAATCAAGTAAACCAAAAAAATGCAAAGAAATAGCAAACCTATGGCTTAAAGGCTCAATACTGTTAATATGTTAATTCTCCCCCAAACTAATCTATGGACTCATCACAATCCCAAATAAAAATCTGAGGTGGAAGTCTTGGTAAAAATCAATAAATTGACATAAACTTATACGGAAAGGCAAAAGAAGTAGAAAAGCAAAAGCAATTTTGAAAAGAAAAAAGTCAATGGACTCACGCTACTAATTTCAAAACTCAGTTACAGTAAGACCGCATACAACTGGCAAAAGGAGAGTCAGTAGATCAGTGAAATAGAAGGGAGTCCAGAAATAGATGTATACACTATATATATGCTCAACTGATCTTCGAGAAAGATGCAAAGGCAACTCATCAAGAAACTTTTCAAATCTAGCTTAACTTAGAGTAAAGCATATGAAATTCATTGATGATGCTGTGTATATTGAAAAATACAACCAACCAACTTGAAATAACATTTATAGAACACTCCACCCATCAACATCTGGCTACACATAACCTTCTGAAGCGCAAACATAATATTTACCACAGAGTCTCAGAGACTTGACTCTAAGTTAAAGAAGCTAGACTCAAAAAGTTTCATACTGTATGATTCCATTTAACAGATCAGTGGTTGCCAGAGATTAGGAGTGGGAAGTGTTAACCATGTGAGTGGTAAGTGTTAACTATTTAGGTGATGAAAGTGTTCTGTATCTTGATTGAGGCGGTAGTGAATTTTACTAAATTGAGGTTAATTTTGCCCCAAGTAGAAACTATCATCACAGAAGGAAAAAAAAAATCACAACAGTTCCATTTCGTAGGAAAGTGGGTATTTGTAAAATTACATTAAAGGCAAATTTTATTCTTTTTAAGAAAAAAGTCTGCAAAAAAGTAACTACCTCAAGCAACTTCATTTAATAACATTTTTAGAGGCACTAAAAATAGTTCATTCTAAAATCCTTAAATTTAATGGTTTTAAGGCAAAGTGGTAAACTAGAGTGCTACTGCTTCATAAATCTTTTTAATTTTCAGTGCTCACCCCCTTTAAACACCTGATCACAAAATGTTTCTCTGAAACAAAGGTAACTTACATTGAAATATTCAGAAAAATGAATACATTTAAAGTTGGAGGCCTACCCAGAGATCAGAAAACAAAATTAAGAAAACAACTTACACACTATTACTACCTGTTGTGTAAGCACCGTTACATACTAATTTAGTAGCTCTTTATCAACAGTCTCTTGTCTTACTCTACTTAGTCTCTCCTGATAATTTCACCCACTTTCAGGATTTCAAAGATCATTTCTATGCAATTAAGTCACTGCAGTCTTCTGTAACATTTTTGCGCCATGTGCATATTTCAGTTACACATATATCACCTGGTACTGCAGGTGTCTGTTCACACAGCTATGTTTATTATATTGACTCCTTTCATACACTCCTTAGGGCAGGGACTAGATGGCCACAGTCTGGTTTAATGTCATCATTCAAGAAATTTATGACAGATTCCTAAATTTACATTTCTAGACCATCCAGCACTTCTTTTTTTTTTTAAAGATTTTTTTTTAATTTATTCGACAGAGATAGAGACAGCCAGCGAGAGAGGGAACAGAAGCAAGGGGAGTGGGAGAGGAAGAAGCAGGCTCATAGCGGAAGAGCCTGATGTGGGGCTCCATCCCGTAACGCCGGGATCACGCCCTGAGCCGAAGGCAGACGCCTAACCGCTGTGCCACCCAGGCGCCCCCATCCAGCACTTCTAACTGCTTGATGATCTCTTCACTGATGTAACGTATCCCTGAGGGAAATGAAACTTATAATTCCTTTGTCTAAGAATCACCTGAAGAGAGGGAGACATAAATGAAGTCTTTACATGTCTTTTTATCTACTGTTTCATCAATTTTCTTTTCTTTATTGTGTTTTCCTTCTTAAGGTCTTTAACTTCGGGCTTAAAATAGCCTCCAACTCATCAACTTACCAGTAATACCTCCCACCCAAATTTACCTCTCAGACTGCTAGCACATTAATCTTCCCAGGTGATGATGTTACCTGCCATAATAATCTTTCATATAGCTCTCACCCACCTACATAACAAATTCCAAAGCCCTTCACAATCTCACCACATAGTAAACGTATAACATCCTATATTCAGCCACTCAGAATTTTTTATGGTTCCCTAGAATGGACTGACCCTCGAGTAACCCTTGTTATTCTTTCACTTTGAAATTTCATTACCCCTTCAAGGTCTCTCTTAAATCTTATTTCTTCAATGAGCTTCTCCCAGCCAAGAGAAGCATTTACTGTTCATCTACTATGTGTCAGGAACAATGATGAGTTAGGGTCTCCCCACTGTTTCACTGGTACTTTCAGTGAAAACTGATGTATTTTCAGACCAAATAATCACAACCTGTATCAGAGTTTTCTGTACACCTCTTTCTTCTCCACCGGTGATTTTCTGTCCTCAAAAGACTTGCTGATACTTGCACTCTGATTATTATCTAAACAGTATAGCAGAGGGTAAATACCCAAGTATTTGTTGAAATCAACGAAGTAAGATGTCTTCTGAGCATGGGGTTAGAAAAGGAATTTTAAAACCATCTGGAAATTCAATACGAAATGCTCTATAATCTCTATCATGTGACACAATTGGGCAAACTATGGTCCTCATCTTAACTTCAACTGACCCTTGTATTTGAGGTTAGTATGAGAACCAGGTGTGAACATCTATGGTCAAGGGATTTTCAAAAGGGTGCCAAGACCACTCAAAGGGGGAAAGAACAGTCTTTTCAACAAATGGTGCTCAGACAACTGAACTGCCATGTGAAAAGAATAAAGGTGGACCCTACCTCATGCCATACACAAACATTAACTCAAACATATCAAAGACCTAAAAGAAAGAGCCAAAACCAAAAAGTTCTTAGAAGAAAACATACATGTAAATCTTCATGACCTTCGATTTGGCAGGAGATTCTTAGATATGACAGTGAAAGCATAAGAAACAAAATTTTAAAAATAAAATGGACTTTGTCAAACAGTTTTAAAAATTGTTAAGGACACTATCAAGAACATGAAAAGATAATCCAGAGAGTGGGAGAAAACATCTGCAAATCATGCATCTAATAAGGAACTTTTATCTAGAATAAAGAATTCCTATTAACTCAACAGTAGACCACTCAAAAAATGAGAAAAGGATCTGAACAGACATTCCTCCGAAGATGATATACAAATGGACCAGCATATGAAAAGACGTGCAATATCTCTAGTTACCAGGAAAATGCAATCAAAACCACACTAAGATAGCACTTCACACTCATTAAGATGAACAGAACCAAAAAAGTCTTATTAACAGGTGTTGGTGAGGATATGAAGAAACTGGTACCTTCACACACGGCTGGTAGAAATGTAAAATGGTGTGGCCACTTTGGAAACCAGTCTGGCAATTATTCGAATGATTAAATGTTACCATAGGACCCAGTAATTCCACTTGCACACAAATGTTTACAGCAGAATTATTCAACAGCCAAAATGTGGAAACAATCCATATGTCCATCAACTGAGGAATGGATAAGCAAAATGTGGTATAGCCACACAATGAAATATTATTCCATTCCATTCTGTAAAAAGGACTTTGAAAACATTATGCTAAGTGAAAGGAGCCAGTCACGAAAAATCACATATTATATGATTTCATTCATACAAAGTCCAGAAGAGACAGAAGGGAAGTCCAGAGAGACAGAAAGTTAATTAGTGACCGTTGAAGGCTGGGGACAGAGAGGCTTGGGGAATGGGGGCAAGGGGTGATAGTTAAGAAGCACGGGGTTTCATTTTGAGGTGATGAAAATGTTCTAAAACTAACTGTGGTGATGGCTGCATGTATCTGTGAATATACTAAAAATGATTAAATTGTACACATTGAATGAATGAATTGCACGGTATGTAAATTATACCTCAATATAGCTGTTTAAAATAGAGAACAAAGCATATAAATTTCCTGACTTATTTTTTTATTAAAGATTTTATTTATTTACTTGAGAGAGGACGCACGAGATCTACAGAACGTGAACGCATGTGCATGAGCAGGGAACGGGGGAGCAGACTCCCTGCTGAGCAGGGAGCCCTAGGCGGGGCTGAATCCCAAGACCCTGGGATCATGACCTGAGCCAAAGGAAGATGCTTCACCAACTGAGCCACCCAGGCACCCCTTTATTATTTTTTCAAGGTGTTGTCTTATTACTCTGTACTGTTTTAAGGCAAGCACCTTTTAAGCTTAGGGTTGTATCATTTAAGGAAAAAGCAGTATTCCTGAACAATTTAAAGCCTTGTCTCTCAGGTACCGAAAAGAACAAGTTTTCACTAGATTCTTTCTCCTTTTAATTCCATTCCCTGCCTATGCCAGCTGCTACCAATTTCTTGTTTCATAGTCACAACAGAAACAAACACTAGAAGTTTTAAATATGCTTCATTTACTGAATTTGACTTTATATGACTGCTCTTTAATTTTGAAAGGAAAGGAGTCTAACGCTGTGTTAAAAATATATTCATACGCTAAGTTGTATGGTCATTACAAGTGTAACAATGATGACACTGAAAATGTCTATAATTTTATTTTCACCTATATGGATTTCAATTGATATTTTTCCCTCCAAATGCCCTCAAAGGAAAAAGCTTCTACATAAATAATATAATTTTTTAAACTATGACTTACTTTTTCTTTAATTGACATGTCTTCCAATTGCAGCTTAGGTAGTAACTATTCAAAGCAGATGATCTGCATCAGAATCATCTGGGGCTTAGCAACTCATTATTATAATGTCTATGGACCAGAAGCAAAGTCACAAGGAGTTTGTTAAAAATGCATAATAGGGGCGCCTGGGTGGCACAGCGGTTAAGCATCTGCCTTCGGCTCAGGGCATGATCCCTGAGCCATGATCCCGGCGTTATGGGATCGGGCCCCACATCAGACTCCTCCGCTAGGAGCCTGCTTCTTCCTCTCCCACTCCCCCTGCTTGTGTTCCCTCTCTCACTGGCTGTCTCTATCTCTGTCAAATAAATAAACAAAATCTTTTTAAAAAATGCATAATGGACTTATCCCAGCCCTACAGAATCATAATTTGCAATTTAACAAGATCCCTAGGTGACTTATGTATCAAGTTTGAAAAGCACTGATCTAGACCATTTATTTCACATGCAGATTCCAGTGAGACGAAGGCATCTGCATTTCAAACAAGAATCCCCTGGTTTCTCCTACACAGTAAGGTTTGAGAAGCACTTTTGAAAGGTGGAGTTACTGAAAAGAACATTCCTTCAGAGCACTTTTGGTATACTAAAAAACACTGCTATATATCCTTCCTGTAACAGTTTGGAAAGCAAAAAGATTGTAATTTACAAATCTCAGTTATACTACCTTGAAATTAATAACCTGAATGAATCTATTAAAAAAGGGTGGGGGTTACGTAAACAATCAAAACCAACTTTATTTACAACTTTCACAGTGCACTAACCAAGATAAATTTATTCGTATTCAAAACTACTGTAGATTTTTATTGAAAAAAAGTCAAATACCCTACTAAAAAGTCCCAACCAAATAGGAAATACAGATTATAGTTCCTTTTACTCAACTCTTAAAAACCTCCATTAAACAGGATGCTTAGTGTTCACAGTATTCAAGTTTATACTAGGTCAATAGTTTGTTTTGATCCTAGCTGGTGGAAAACCTTTGTAGCCCTCAAGGAAATACAGGTCATAGAATCCTGCATAGACACTAACTCTAGTTACATTTTTTAAGACAGTTATACAGTACGTATAAAGGGCTGAAAAGATACTAAAACCAAAAGGTTAATCTGTTATGCAAGACAATTTTTACCAATTTTTAGGAGATGCTGGTTTGACAATGAATCCAGCAAAGGTTTTCTAAATGGAAATGTTCAAGACTGGGAAGAACACAAAGACGATCAAGGCACTATCCCTAGCCCCAAGAAAAATATAATCTGAGGGGAGGTGGTTTGACTGAGAACCTGTATACACAATATGCAGAGTATGGTCAGTGTGGAAAGTGGTTCCCGGAAGTTCCCAGTAAATGAATTTGAAATAAAGGGTATTTTACAGTAATTTCCAATTGATTTGGTGTCTAGTTGCAAAGCCAAAAAAGCTTACTAAAAGCACTTTATAAGGAAATACACCCCAAGGTAAACAATCTTCTGGGCAATTTGCATACATTTTAATAACACATACACACAAACAACTGGGATATGAGGTGTGGGCGCCCTCACCGAACGCAAAGGAATTCAAACCCGAAATGGACCTAGGAGGCCAATACGGTTAACAGTGTTTCCTTTGACAAAAACAGGAACACTCAACTTCAGAGATCGCTGACCATGCGAGAAAAGAGGAAAAAGGGAGTGAAGATCTGTTTTTACTTCTCCGTGGTAACTTAAAAAAAAAAAACAAAAACAAAACACCAACAACCAACCAGCACTTTCCTGGACCACTCCCTCCCTTCAACTTAATATTTTATGAACACTCTTATTCTTTAAAAAGTCTAGGAACTAAAGACGACAAAACCGGTTAAATGCATTTAACTAACAGTAATGAATACTGAGGCGCCTCCCTCAAGGGGAACTAGCAGTCCATGAAGGGTCTTGGACTGGGAAAAGTGCATCTACACACTCCTTGGAGAGCCACGGCCACTCACCACTCAGTTCACAGCTCTCTCCTTTCAGGGGCACACCCTCCCTTGGGAAGGGAAAAGCAAGCACCTCTCCAAAGAGGCTGCGGAGGTCGCCGGGAAGGTGGTGAGGTTTACTAAGACTCAGGGCAAGCCGTTCTCTGGTCTGGAGAAGAGGTGCAAGTGACACCGGGGAAGGCCAGCTGAGCGGGGAAAGGGCGCTGAGATGCTCGGGCCGGTCCCTGCCCCCCCAGAGAGAATCAGGTCGGCCCCCGGCCCGCGGGGCTGGTCTCCTGAGGAAGCCTAGCCGTCCAAGCCAAGCTCCAGCCCACTGACAGGTACCTGAGGTGGGGGCCCGCGTCACAGGTGTCGCCCCGAGCAGGTCCCTGGAAACCCGGGGGGTGGGGAGGGACAAGTCCGGGCTGGGGAAAGGCACCTAAAGATGAGACGCGCGGTAGGAGCGGAGCGCAACACCCACGGCGACGCGGTCTCACCTCTAGGGTGGACACAGTGCTGGTGAACAGGTCCTCTCCGTCCTCCAGCTCCTCAAAGTCGGTGGGCTTCGCGTCCCCCAGCGGAGGAGGCTCCCTCTCGGCCGCCATCTTCGCTCGTCCAGACGACTGCGCGAGCGGGGCCTCGCGGACCTGTCACGTGAGCACGCACGGCAGTGCTGGCGCGCCTGCCGCCCCGCTCCCCCCAACCCACCGGCCCGCCTCTCGTGGCCCCGCCCCCGGCCTCGTGACGGCGCCCGCCCCGAGCGCTCCGCGCTCCGCTCCGCCCCTTTGCCTCTCCTTCCACCTCTGCGTCTGGGTCGCGGTTGCCTTTGACCGCCCACTTGCAGTCCTGACTTGGGTGGAAGGCTTTGGGGCTTTTATGACCCTCACCTTCGTAGCACGTCTAGGCCAAACGATTTCTCGTCATACCAGTTTTAAAACCACTTTTCAAATCTGCTTTCGGAAGTGGAAGAGTTTGGGGACCGGTCTTAGGGCTTGGATTATATACACAGACTGAGGGCAAGACTGAGTTTTAGATTTTACTTAAATAGCCGCATATGGCTAGAGGCTACCTACTGGCCAGTGTAGCTCTAGATAACAAAAATAACCCGAATAATTTGTCTGAGGTTTGCTCCTATTTCCTCATGAGCCACACAATATTTTTCCTCCATAAATTAAGAGAAAGGCTGAGCAAATAACAGGAGAATAAGTGGATGATCGCTAAGAGCGTGATACTCAATTCCCTCCCCGCAATTACTAGCCTTTCATCCTGGGACGGTCTCTTGAAGACTTTCGGCTTCAATTTCCTTAGCTGCAAGATGGAAATGTTATTAATCCTCCACTCACTTCATTGCACAGGATTATTCTCAGGATCATATGAGAAAATACGTGAAAATATTCTGAAAGCTAAAAAGTACTATGCAAGGTATGCTCATGGAAAATTAAAAAAGGGCATTGCAAATAGCAACCTGAGGTTATAATTTTGCTGGAGGAATAAAAAGCTTCAATGGGATTCTTTACAAATTAAGTACAAACTCTCGGCCTTCACTGGCCTGGGAATTATGCCTGGCTTCTACTGGCTATGCTCAAAACTTACTTAGCATCTCTCGACGTATTTTTTAAACCGCATTGCAACAGGTTTTTCTACCTGCTAGGATTTGTTCTGCTCCTAAATTTCTGAATTTCTATGATGATTATCAAGAAGCAATAGCCCAAACCCTGATTAATTTAAGTAAGTATACTAAGGTTCAAAAGTTGCTTGGGTCAGCATGATGCATAGATCATTTGTCATTATCGTGCTACCAATCATCATTGCTTTACCTAGGACCACTGCTGTGTTCCTGTCTGGAAGAATCATGCTGTTGAGGCATATTCCCTGGCCTGCACCCCACCAACCTGCAAGCAGTTTGGAGTGTGTAAATGATCAGACACTTCGACCTGTCCTGAAAGCTCGCAGCCTGGACTGAAATGATGTTTCTCCCCACTCCTAATTTTTGCCTGTGCCTTTGTTTATTGCTTAGTATTTTCTGTTTCTGCCATGGTCATTTCTATTTCCAGCTATTTTTTGTACTGCATATCTGAATTACTTGACATATAGGTCCAGCCACTTGGACCTAATTCTCTGTCCAGTGACAGAGGACCACATTAAAAGTGGCTGTTTTATGGGTGGTGCAGTTGTTAAGCGTCTGCCTTTGGCTCAGGGTGTGATCCCAGAATTCTGGGATCGAGCCCCACATCAGGCTTCTCTGCTAGGAGCCTCCTTCTTCCTCTCCCACTCCCCCTGCTTGTGTTCCCTCTCTTGCTGGCTGTCTCTCTGTCAAATAAATAAAATCTTAAAAAAAAAAAAAAGTGGCTGTTTTGTGAAAGGAAGGTATATTAAGAACAATCCCCAAAGGCTGAAGGGGCAATAAGACCAAAGAAAAAGGCCGGACAAGTCCAGCTTCACAAGAGATGGTTTTTTTATTAAGAGAACTTACAGACAGAAGCGCGTCTTCGATGGCAGCAAGACGAGTAGATCTCCACAGCCCCACTCCTCATAAAATCTGCTTTTATAGCGCTAGAGGCTGGGGAGTACGTGCTGGGGATAACCCAGGAGGAGAGTGTTTGAAAATAGGTATGTGTCATAGTCCTATCTCCAAAGCAGATCAGGGACATTATGCCCTGAGGGTATACTTAAGGGTGTGGTTAAACAAAAAGAAAGAATGTGTTGAAGGGGGTGTCAGTGGGGCTGTGCTCAAGAAGGCTTCAGGTCACAGAGGGGTCATCATGGCAGATCTGTCCAAGATGGCGTTAGTCTGGTTCACAAAGCATCTTGAAAAATGTAGCTTAATTGTCCCTCATATAGGATCATGAAACTCCGTGAGATCATCCAGGGATTATAGGTTCCTTCTGTTGTTCTACCCTCCCTAGGATGTAATCTCTTCCTCATGGTCCAAGTTGGCTCACCACCACAACCGTTTTCCAGCTGGCAGAAGAGGAGTAAGAGGGAAACGGAATGTTATCCCCTTCCCTTTAAGGGCCAAGTCCAGAAGTTGTACACACACTTCTGTCCACATCCCTTCGAGCAGCAAATTAGTTGCATGGCTATCCCTAGCTACAGGAGATGAAGAAAGGCAGTTGTTACTTCACTCCCTAAAAACTAGAGGTTCTCAAACTCTGGAAGAAATAGAAATTATGGTAGGGAACCAGCAGTCTCCGTTATAAAATATTCATTCACTCTTCATGGTAGCATAACTGCATTTCCTTCTGGGTAACCATTCCTTTCCCACACTCTGCTGGAAGTCTCCTCCAACTCAAGAATGGAGGGCATGACCCAGGCTTAAACCAAATAGCACAGACTCCCTTAGTCCTAGGGATTGGTGGGAGGTCAGAATTGGCTGTATTTCCCACAGACTCTCAGCAGCTTTGATTGTCTTTCTTTCCCTATTCAACCTGAATTCTGTGAGCCAGAACTATAAAAATTGTCTGTTTTTCTCAGCTATTCCTCTTCATTGGTTTTTTTGCTCTTCTCTTTAATCTTCTCTGAAATCCCAAATTCAACCACCAGCCTCTCTAGTCTTATATCCGTATTGCTAAGACCATTTGATACATAAACCCAACCTTGACAGAAGGTCCCGAAGTCCATGATCTTCAATCCCAACTCCACACTGCATGGATACCATTATTTGTTTCTTTGTCAAATCCTTCAACTGTTGTAGAGGTTCTAAAAATTTACTTTCTCTTAACTGTCCTATCACTTTTTCTCTTCATTTATGTCACACCACTTAGCATCCTCATTCGGTGACAAAATAAAATCTGCTGAGTAAATCCTTTAGTATCAAGCACAATTAAAATTCTCTGTGTTCTGCCATCACTTGCTGTGTTTCTTAAAAAAAAAAAAGAAAAAAGATTTATTGATTTATTTATTTATTAAAGGTGGAGTAGGGGCAGAGGGAGAGGGAGAGAGAGTCACAAGCAGGACTCCATGCTGAGCATGGAGCCCAATGTGAGGCTCAATCTCACAACCCTGAGATCACAACCTGAGCCAAAACCACAAGTCAGACATGTAACCAACTGCACCACCCAGGCATCCCGCAGTGTACGATTCTATGACACTGATCATATTATACTGTGATCATGGCCTCTTTCCTATCACCCCTGATAGTCTGGAAGATTATTGCATTTAGGGGTTATCTCTTAATTGACTTTGGATCCTGGGTAGCCCTGTATTAGTTATCTATTGTTGTGAAACAAATTACACCAAACGTAACAACTTAAAAACACAAATATGTATTTTCTCACGATTTCTGTGGGTCAGAAGTCCAAGTGCACCTTAGCTGAGTGCCTCTGACTCTGGGTGTCTCACAAGTCTGCAATAAAGGTAACTACCAGAGCTGCAGTCAACTCAACATCCAACTGGAAGAGGATCTCTTTCCAAGCTCACTTGGGGTGTCTGATGGCATGACTCAAGTTCTCACTGGCTGTCGACTGGATGTGTGAATTCACTGCCACAAAAGGCCCCCCATAAGCCCTCCCATACCATCTATCAGCCTCCTTCCCCCAGAGCAAGGACTCTAGGAAAGAGAGAGTGGGAAAGCACTGAGAAAGGACAAGGGAGGGTGAGCAAGACAGAAACCAGAGTCTTTTTATAACCTAATCTCAGAAGTGGCATTTCATTGCTTTTGCTGTATTCTGTTTATTTCAAGTTCACACTTAAGGGAAGGAGCAAAACAAGGGCGTGAATAACAGAAGGAAGGGATCTTGGGGGCCATTTTAGAGGTTGCCATAAACTGCCATAGTGTTTAGTACTCAATAAAATATAGACACTTTCAATGAATAAATAAATGCGTACGTGACTCAAAAAAGAGGGCTAAGTAGAAGATATAACATAAAAAAAGCAACTCGCACAGCAAGGATCCAGACAGTCTGGGCAGCACAACCCTAAGGATCATTTCAGAAGCGGGCAAAGGAAGAAGTGCTATGAAGAAAACAGAAGAGCAGTAGTCAGAGAGACAGGAAGCAGTCTAGGAGAGAGGGTTACAAAGGAAGTAAATGGACCAAGTGTGTGTGGTTGTATCAAATGCCTTGGGTATATTAATAAGATGTTAACTGAAAAGGGTGAAGCCTTACTGAGTACAGAAATGGATATAGCAAGTTGTGATGGTTAATTTTATGTGTCAACTTGCCCAGAGCATGGGTGCCCAGATATTTGGTCTAACATCTTTCTGGATTTTCCCAGATGTAGCTGGGATAAAATTAACATTTAAATCAGCAGGCTTTGAATAAAGCAGATTATCCTGTATAATATGGGTGGGCCTCATCCACTCAGTTGAAGGCCTTAATAGAACAAAGACTGACCTCCCCTAAGCAAGAAGGAATTCTGCCACCAGACTGTCTTCTGTCTTTGGACTTGAACGGCAACTTTTCCCTGGGTCTCCAGGCCTGCTGGTCTACCCATCATACGTGTGTGTGTGTGTGTGTGTGTGTGTGTGTGTGTGTGTTTTGGACTCACCAAGTCTTCACAATTGTGTAAGCCAATTCCTTAAAATAAATCTCTCTAGATATATATAGTACATCCTGTTGGTTCTGTTTCTCTGGAGAACCTGGACAACTGTAGAAGGATAGACTATTCTTTCAAGACAAATAAATAGAAGGAATGACAGAATAGGTCAGTAACTTGCTGAAGACACAGGTTCTTTTTTATCATGTCTGTTTTATTTTACAGAGATTTACATGTTTATATATTTGGGAAAGAAATGAGAGCAGAGCAAGAGGTTGAAAATATAGAGAGATACAATCAGAAAGGAAGAGATCTGAAAGTGTACAGGCAGGAATGGTATAAACAGCAAGAAGTAGGAATTTGCCTTAAGAAAAGAAGGTATAGTTCTTCTCTGAGAACAGAGAAGGGGGGGTGACAGTTTGTATTAGCTATTGTGCGTAACAAACCACTCAAAACTATGTCAATGAAAACAAACCCGTTTATTATTTCTAATGAGTCTGCAGGTCAGCAAGGTGGTTTTACTGGGCCGGATTTGGCAAATCTTGTCTTACAGGTTGTTTGTATTGTATCTGTGTTTGGCTGAGGAATTGACGAGGGGCTGACAGCACAAGGCTGGTCCTGACTGGGACATTTCAGCTCTGCTGCATGTACTCTGATCCTTCTAGACTGGGCTTCTTTTCAAGGCTGCGGCAGGGTTCCAAAAAANCCAAAAAAAAAAAAAAAAAAAGAAGGTGGAGACGCACAAGAACTTTTTCAAGCCTTCACAAAAGTCCCACAGTCAAGTCCAGGGTCACAAAGGGAGGGGACTACAGAGTTGCAGGGCAAAGGGTGTGGAAAAGAGAAGCCATTAATTTGGGCCATTGATGCAATCAGTCTACCACAGGGTGGATATATGCAGAGACTTATTTGTAAATACAACAGGAGCAGGAAATGGAAAAAGTCCACACCCAACAGCAATATTTTTTTCCCGTGTGGGGAAAGAGAGGTTAATTTCTAAGAGAAAAGAGGTCAGTATCAGCACAGGTGGCATGAGGAAATTGTAGAGTATTTTCAATAGATCTGTGAATATCTGGAGAGAACATTCACCAGGGACATATAAGGAACTGGCAAACAGTACTGGAAGCCTAAGTGAGATGGAGACCATATGTTTCTGGTGGCAATAATCCCAACGTTTGTGTTATTTTCTCCTGTCTAGCTTTGGCAGTGTAGGAGTAGAGGTGGGTGGTGGGATTGATTCAAGGTTAGACATTCTTAGAATGAGATTGGTAGAAGGCTAAGGCAGCGAAGGATTTTGAGGCCTCCCAAAAGAGAGGGGTGTCCTTGAGGCACCTGGGTGGCTCAGTTGGTTAAGCGGTTGCCTTTGGCTCAGGTCATGATCCCAGGGTCCTGGGATCAAGCCCTGCATCGGGCTCCCTGCTCAGCGGGGAGTCTGCTTCTCTCTCTCGCTCTGCTGCTCTCCCTACTTGTGCTCTCTTGCTCACCTTCTCTCTGTCTCTCGAATAAATAAGTAAAATCTTTAAAAAAAAAAAAAAGAAAGAAAAGAGAGGGGTGTCCAGAAGTAGGAGGTTTCCGACGACAAGGAGCAATAGCAGGTGTTGTGTATCTAAAGAAGAGAACTTTTTTCAGGGACATTAAAAAGTGGCAGCATAAAAGTAATATATAGAACCCAATATGGGGCTATACTTTTGGAGAAAAGTGACCTATTACTCAAGGCAAGGGGGTCAAAGGAATTTTCTGGGAACCAATCGATGTTGTAAGAACATTTGTTTGCATGGAAATTGTGGCTGTAGGACCATATTGAAAAGAGAAATGGAAGTCAGATATGGATGGAAGGCTGTGGAAGAGTGAGGCCAACAGATCAATAAGACTTTGGAGAGACCTTACCCCTGAACATAACTTCTCGTGAGTGAGGTGACATAGAGGGTATCAGCTAGGAACCACATGAGATCCGTCATTATCTTCTTTGCAATTATATTGAGAAAAATAATCCTTTGGTTGCTTAACCAAATAATCCTTTGGTTGCTTAACTTTAACAATTGTTCAGTGAAAATATTTAAGCTCCTTACTGAAAGATAACGAAGGACTTCACATTTGTTGGAGGAAGGAAGGAAGTCGGTCAGTCAAGCATGGTGTTCTTACAGATCATAAATGCAAACAAGCTACCATTACTCAAAGTGTCAGTGATCCCTTAACCTGTGACTTGACTAATAGCTATGCAATGAATATATAGTTGTAACCCCCTGTGTCTCAGTCTCTGAATGGCACCAGAGTCCTAGAGACTAAACCATTCTCTCAAAATAACTTTTGTTTTAAATTTCTTTGAACACAATAAAGGGAGACATGCAGATCCTAACACTTAAATGAACAAAACCCCATTATCCCTTCCCCTTCATTTTTCCCCTCATACTACCAACTGTCCCTGTGCCTCTCTCACCCCACAATACCCCTGCAGAACCCCTCCCCTTATGTTTCTGGATGGTATTTTCCTGCCACCCACGTGCTGCCCCATTCCCTGGCCACTGCCGTGCTCATGGCCAACTTCACGGCCATGAGACGTGTGCAGTCACACTGCATCTTGCACTCAGAAGTGCCCCCACTCTTAGCTGAATGCTTTGATGTCACTGTTTGCAAATTCTTAGCAATTTTGAACAAGGGGTCCTGCATTTTCATTTTGCAATGGGTCTTGCAAATTTTATAACCAGTTCTGACTCTGGTCTGCCAGTTAGGACAGCACCAGGAGACGCAGAGGGATTGGGTGTCTCCTGTCCCCCAGGGCAGAGGGAGACTAGCTTGTGCTCCACTCTCAATGCTTTTCCTAAGAGGATTGATTAAGTGGCTTTGGTGGCTTCACCCTTGGCTTTCAACTTTCTCCTTCTGGGAGGAGCAGAGTGAATGCTATAGACACTTACATATTGATAATTCTTGTCCCATCAATACATTCTTTGGAGGACAAAGGCAAGTTCAGAAATGCATGTTTATAAGGTTAGCTTTCCAAGGACTGGTGCAGGTGAAGAAAAGCTTAAGGCAATTTTTTGGAAAATAGAGAATATTGGCAACAAAAATAAGAGGATATTTGATATTTCCAGGAGATGTATTTATGAATACAGAACTCTGGGGACAAAGTTATTTGCTTGGGTGAGCTAAAATGGGAATGGAAACCATTAAACATGGAGGAAAGACCCAGGGAAATAAGATGGTGTTGGAGGTCAGGTAAAGAAAGTGGACCGAAATGAAAACAAAATAAAACAAAACTAAAAACCAGTTATTGCAACGTCTTTTTTTTTTTCCAATTCGTGTCATAAAGCCTGTCTCCTATATCAGAGACTTTCTTGTTCCAAGGAAAGATTATATCTTTTTGTCCTTCATTGCCCTTGACCTGGTACCTTACACATCATACTCTCTCAATATTTGCTGTTAAATTGAAAATAAATCTAAAAAAGAAACAAGGCCAATTCTTTTAGATCAAAGGAAGCAAACTGTCAGCCTGTGGGCTTGACACAGATGGGTTTTATTTGGCCCACACTGGTTTTTTTTACATTTTAATGAACTGGCAATATTTAAAAATCAGGAATTTCACATAAAAATCCAGATTGCTGGCTTCTCTTTAAAAAACTAAAAGATCTGGCTATGTATGGTCTAGATCTCTATGGGTATACACGCTCCAGCTCTGTGAAGTCCCCAGTTCACCCTGTTGTCTTCCCAACATGAAGGAATTCCCACCCTCCTGCACCCTCCCCCGGGTGGCTTGATCCCCCAAATCTAGGCTTACCCCATTGGTTTCTTTTTATTATGTTGGTCACCAAACAGTACATCTATGGTTTTTGATGTAGTGTTCCATGATTCATTGTTTCCTTGCTTACAACACCCAGTGCTCCATGCAATATGTGCCCTCCTTAATACCCATCACCAGGCTAACCCACCCCTCCACCCCTCTCCCCTCCAAAACCCTCAGTTTGTTTCCCAGAGTCCATAGTCTATCATGGTTTGTCTCCCCCTCTGATTTCCTCCCCTTTCAATTTCCCTTCCTTCTCCTAATGTCCTCCATGCTATTTCTTACATTCCACAAATAAGTGAAACCATATGATAATTGACTTTCTCTGCCTGACTTAGTTCACTTAGCATAATCCCCTCCAGTTCCGTCCATGTCGATGCAAATGGTGGGTAATCATCCTTTCTGATGACTGAGTAATATTCCATTGTATATATGAACCACATCTTCTTTACCCATTTGTCTGTTGAAGGGCATCTTGGCTCCTTCCACAGTTTAGCTATTATGGATATTGCTGCTATGAACATTGAACCCCATTGTTCCCTAGTAGTAAGCATTGTGTTTCAGCAGGCATCATGGCAACCCAGAATAAAGAGACTTTTTCCTCCTTTACTTACAGCCAGGGGTGGCCATGTTCTAAATTCTGGCCGTCTTATTTAATACTGAATTATTTAATGTCAACAGAATTTCATGCACGACTTCTGGGAAATGTCTTTAAAAGGATGAAACATGCCCTTCCCCCACTTTCTCCTTCTGCAGGCTGGAATTTAAACATAATTGCTGGCACCCTGACAGACATCTTGGACCATGAAGTAAACTTGGGACCGGGAGAGCAATGCAGAAGAGGGGGCATGAGTCCCTGGCTCAGAATCTGCCGTGCCAGCCCAGAGATGCCAGCCTTCTGGCTTTTACATCAGACAGAAACAACCCTCTATCTTGTTGAAGCCACCATTGTTTGGGAATCTCTGTCACCGACAGCCAAACCTAACCCTAAATAATACAACTACAAATCATCTCTGATAAGCAGTTTTCTATAGTTTTACTCTTATGAAAAGTTTAATACCATGAAAATTCATAGTCTTGGGAAAGAAGGATGTATGCAGTGGAGCCCATCGTTTCAGAGTGGTAGGTGGACATTCTGTGAATACAAATCTCTAAAATGACAGTGTGGGGATAAAGCTTGCAGGCTTTGCAGTTTCTGATTACCCTTTCCTTTCCATTTCCTCGTCTAGAAGATGAGGGTCATAAAAATAGAAACTTCCTTAATGGTGTCTTCAAAAGATTAGATGAGATAATGCATATAGCCAGAGAAGTCTCATTCCTTAAATTCTAGACAGATGAGGCAGAATGGTGGCCTGGAGGCGGTAAGGCATATGGAACTAAAGAGAGGCACATTTTATTTTCTGCTTACTTTGCTCTTCCCACATCAAGAAGTATTACAAAGGGTGGGAGGAGGAGTGCAAAAGTTTGCAGCAGCCCATGAAAGAGCTATGTGGTTACTTCCAGCCAACATATATATATGATCTCTTTAAAGTTAAGACTAATGAGGGAATCTCAAAACCCACCATTTTTATATCACACTTAAATCATCCCTAAAAGCGGTACATCTGATGTTGAAATTTGAATGGGAATTATATTTTCTTTCAAAGCACCATTATTAGACAAGTAAATTCTCAAAAGAGCCCTGAGTTTACTGAGAAACCTAATTCCCCCCGTTGGAGTGAGCTCCTGGTCAGAATGGTTCTCGTGAAAAAGAAACATTGTACATAGAGAACAAAGACATTTGTCCTTCTATCATTGAACAACTTCCATACATTTGCATAACACTTTTTTTGGTGGGGGGGGACCAATGTGTCAGCAAACAAGGATCAGAAGAAATTCCATCCATTCGGTAGTTTTTTATAACACTTAAAATTTTTTCTTTAAAATAATCTTTCTAAAATAAACTCTGGTGGGGGTGCCTGGGTGGCTCAGTCCATGAAGCATCTGCCTTTGGCTCAGGTCATGATCCCCCCAAATCTGGCGGGATTCCAACCCAGCGGGGAGCCTGCTTCTCCCTCTCTCTCTGCCTGCCGTTCCCCCTGCTGTGCTCTCTCTCCCTATCAGATAAAGAAATAAAATCTTTAAAAAAATAAAATAATCTCTAGTGAAGTCTAAAACCTTAAAAATATCTTTAGTTGAAAGAAAATATAGGGCTTAGAAAAAATAAAGAAGACAGTATTACTTTAAGGAAGTCATTTAAAAATGGTTTTATCTTGACAAACAGAGCGTAAATGGAAAATATTTGCATAGACGGAAAAAGAATATTATACATACAGTCAATATGTTATTTACAGAGCTGGATTGTGACATTGTTGTTCATTACTTAGTCTAAGAAGTGGGCTTCACATATTATTACCTGTTGCCCTCCACATTTAAAGGAATATTCTAATTACATAAAAAACCCCTAAGTTTTCTTTATGTTAAATAATAATATGATGTTTCATGAATAATGAATATAAAATGACCCTAAAAATCTGAGAAACCATATTGTAATTGGTAGAGACTATACTAATAATTCTTTTCTCACAATTTTTAAACTCCATGAAGATGTGATTGTGGGGACATTCTTTTATTACAGTGGTCTATTTATTTTTGTGGGGCTATGGTCCTCCAGGTAAAGAGCAATTATTAATTTTTTTTAGAGAGAGAGAGACAGAGAGAGAGAGAGCAAGTGCACACACAGAAGTGAGGAGGGGCAGAGGGAAAGGGAGAGAAACTCTTAAGCAGACTCCACACTGTGCCCAGGGCCCAACGTAGGGCTCCATCTCATGACCCTGACATCATGACCCTGACATCATGACCCGAGTTGAAATCAAGAGTTGGACGCTTATCAGATTGAGCCACCCAGGTGCCCTTGTAAACAACAATTATAATGAGCCTTTCTGTATTTGATACCAGATTATCAAAGTTTTAGAAGCCTTTAGATATAAAACAGTCTGATAAAACCAGATTAAATATAGCAATTTAAGTTTGGTACCAAAGATCTTTTTACAATGTTAGTAGGTTATTGACTTTTTAGTTCCCCATATCGGTGATTTTGCTTTCTTCAGTTTCAGTTACCTAAAGACAAATGTGGGTCTGAAAGCAGATGGTACTCCTTCTAACACATTGTTAGAAGGTCAGTAGTAGCCTAACGCTACGCCACGGTGTCTATGTTATTCCCCTCCTTTATCTCATCATGTGGGCATTTTACCATCTAACGTCACCACAAGAGGAAGACTGAGTGCAGGACAATAAGATATTTTGAGAGAGGGACCAGTTCACATAATTGTTATTACAGTATATTGTTATAATTGTTCTCTTTTATTATTAGTTATTACTGTTAATCTCTTATCAGCTTAATTTATAAATTGAACTTTATCCTCAGTAAGTTCATACGTATAGGAAAAAATATAGATTACATATAGGTTTCAGAACTATTGGCAGTGTCAGGCATCCACTGGGTTTCTTGGAACTTATTCCCCAACAGATAAGGGAGACTGCTGTATATGTTTTAAAAGAATTGGAGGGGGCCCCTGGGTGGCTCAGTCGGTTAAGCAACCTACTCTTGGTTTTAGCTCAGGTCATGATCTCAGGGTCGTGAGACTGAGACCCGAAACAGGCTCTGCGTTCAGTGCAGAGTCTGCTGGAGGATTCTGCTCTCCCTATGTCCATCCCCCTCTCTCATGCATGCAGGCTCTCTCCATATAAACAAAGAAAATATTTATAAATAAATAAGGGGGGGAGAGAGAGAGCAGGGGAGGGGCAGTGGGAGAGGGAGAAGCAGACTCCCTGCTGAGCAGGGAGCCTGATGTGGGGCTCGAACTCAGAACCCTGAGATCATGACCTGAGCCAAAGGCAGATGCTTAACCGACTGAGCCACCCAGGTGCCCCAATAAATAAATCTTAAACAAAAATAAATAAGAGAATCGGAGGGTCCCATTTGCCTGGCAGTCCCTTGCCTGAATGTCTGGTTCCCACTGATGTGACTGGGCATTCCTGCCCCTGTCCATAGGAGGACTAAAGCCAGCCAGCCCGCTGGGAGGGAGGGCCCAATGACCATCCCTCTGGGACAGCATAATGCGTTAGAGCACACACCCAGTTCATGCTGCCAGTGTCGCAGCCACCACTAGTTCATGTTGACCTTGTTTGCTGGGGCAAGGTCGAACTCAATTTTCGTGGAGAGTTGTTGACTATATGAATGTCTTCACCCACCCATCTCTTCCACCTGCCTATGGCAGCGGGAGAAACCAACTCTCAGCCACATTCAGGCTGACGATCCTTTCCTTTCTCCCTCGCTTGGTCACGAGAACGTGGGAGATGACAATCATTTTGTTTATGCTTTTTTCACTCTCTGTTGGGAATATGTCTTTGTGTAAAAATCAACTTATGGACAATAGTGATTCTCAGACTTGAGTGTGCACCAGAGTCCCCTGGAGGGACTGACCAAACACAGATTTCTGGACTCCACTCCCGGCATTTCTGACCCAAATGGTCTAAGGTGGGGCCAAGAAAATGCTTTTCTAAAAACATCTCCATAATATTGATGCTTTTGTTTAGAATATCACATTTTGAGAACCACTGCTCTAGAAGAAGAAAGCGCATTTTGGCTCTACTTTTGGCATTAGAAAGTTAGTCTTTAATCAGCTGGTAAGTACTTTTATGCCTTTGAGATTTTGGGGTATTTAAGTATCACTCTGTTTGTTGTCATAATTTACATCAAATGGATTCCTTTGTGTTTTTCAAGTAAGTGATCTTTGATAATGTTGAAACCCAAGGCTCTGTATGCAGACGGGGGTTTATGTGTAGTGGGGGCAAACAGCCACTCTTCATGATTTGCCTTTCTCTTCACTGGCTTCCCGTTTGGTTGTCTGCCTTCAGAGTGTAAACTGAAATTTCTAGAGTCACTTTCTACTTTGTTTTTAAAGAAAGACAGAGTGAGAGAGCATATGCGTACAAGCTGGGAGAGGTGCAGAGTGAGAGGGAGAGGGAAGAAATCCTCAAGCAGACTCCCCGCTGAGTGTGGAGCCTGACGTGGGGATCCATGCGGGGCTCCACGTTGGGCTCCATCCCAGGAGCCTGAGAGCCTGACCTGAGTCGAAATCCAGAGCTGGCCTCTTAACCAACTGGGCCACCCAGGCGCCCTGCTGCTTTCTACTTTAAATAATGAAGGCCAGAGCATTGCCTCCAGAAAGATAAGGTTAAAAAGAAAGAAAGAAGAAAAGGAAGGAAGGAGGGGAGGGAAGAAAGGAAGGAAGGAAAGAGGAATGAAGGAGTAAGAAAGGGAGGAAGGGAGGAAGGGAGAAGGAGGAAAAGAAGAAAGAAAGATTTAATGATATTTAAAAACATGCTCTTAAAATGATACATTTACAGAAGGAACTATATTGATTTAATAATAATTAAAATAATAATAACTAATTTTTTTAGATTTTTTTTTTTATTTGTCAGAGAGAGAGAGAGCACAAGCAGGGGGAGCGGCAGGTAGAGGGAGAAGCAGGCTCCCCACTGAGCAGGGAGCCCGGATGTGGGACTCGCTCTCAGGACACTGGGATCATGACCTGGGCCAAAAGCAGATGTTTAACTGACTGAGCCACCCAGGCATCCCCATAACAACTAATGGTTACTGAGTGCTTACTTGTGACAGCTAACTGCTAATTATTTTACAGGTTGTATCAGTTAATCTTCACAAAAATCCTGTGAAGTAAGTACTACTAACTATTATTATCTCCAGTGAAAATGTATTTGTGATGTTGAATCATATTTAGAACCAGTTTTTAATGGAAAAATTTTAATGTATTCAATCAATGGGTAAGGAGTGTTCACATTTCACACAAGCTTGGCACCCAGAACCATTAATGTTCAACAAATGGCTTATTTTCCTTATCTTGTTTTTCTACTCCTGCGTTTGTGCTCCTGCTTTGAATGCCTTTTCTGTTTCTTTCCCACATTGCTAAAATTGGGTCCTCTCCTCTAGTCAAACTCAGAAGACACCTCCTCCATGTTTTCTTCTTCTTTTTTTTTTCCATTAAATTGTTTACTTATATGTTTAGGTCTCAGAAATAGTGATTAGCAAATCTTATTCTGGTCTTCTGTTGTTAGCTTATCTTCTTTTGTTTGTTTTTTAAAGATTGTATTTATTTGAGAGAGAGGGAGAGAGAAGCGTGCACATGTGGGGGAGGGGCAGAGGGAGAGGGAGAGACTATCCAGCCGACTCCCCGCTGAGTGTGGAGCCCAAGGTGGCGGGGCTTGAACTCATGAACCTGGGATCCTGACCTGAGCCAAAACCAAGAGCCAGTCCTTTAACCCCCTGAGCCACCCAGGTGCTGCACCTCACCTTCTTTTGAACAATCACTTTATAATGAAGAGATGAATGTGTTCGGATAGTGGATAGCAGGACATCATTCTCATTTCTGCCGCACATTAGCCACGGGACTTTGGGCAATTAATGCCTCTGCTTCTCTGTTTGAAAAAAATGGCACTAAGAATGCACTTGGAAATGGAACTGTTTTTACTTTATGGATCTTATGAATTAGTAATTAAATGAGTTTCCTTTGAAACTCTTCTAGAAAGCTCAGAGATTCATTGGCAGTTCCCATCTAGAAACTGTACGGGATCTTAAGGCATATCTTCTCTGTACTACTCATTGTACCATTTTCCTTGAGACTTACATGAAAATAATAACTTAAAAAAATTTACAAACACAATTGAACTCTGTGCATACAAATTAGAAAATATAGAACCTCCCTTCCCACCCCGCCCCCAACACATACACACAAACTCACCCACTGAGGAATAAGTCTTTCCAATCAATGGTCCTTGGGAAAACTGCACATTAACATGCAAAAGAATGAAACTGGACCAGTATCTTATACCATACACAAAAATAAATTTAAAATGGATGAAGACTTGAATGTAAGACCTGGAACTATCAAACTCCCAGAAGAAAACAAAGGCAGAAAGCTCTCTGACATCGGTCTTAACAATATATTTTGGGACCAGTATCCTCCAGCAAGGGCAACAGAAGCTAACATAAACAATTGGGACCACATCAAAATAAAAAGCTTTTTGCACAGCGAACGAAAGCATCAACAGAATGAAAAGGCAACCTACTGAATGGTAGAAGATGTTTGCATATTGTATATCCAATAAGCACTTAATAGCCAAAACATATAAAGAACTGACACTACTTAATATTGGTGCGAATGTACATTGGTGCAGCCACTGTGGAAAACAGGGTGAAGATTCCTCAAAAAGTTAAAAACAGAAATACTATCAATCCAGTAATTCCACTTCTGGGTATTTCTCCAAAGAAAATGAAAACATCAATTCGAAGAGATACATGCCTATGTTCATTGTAGCATTACTCACAATAGCCGAGATATGGAAGCAACTCTAAGCATCAACAGATGAATGGATAAAGAAGGTGTCGTGTTAAAAAATATATATATTTTTCTTAAATATTTATTTTATATACATACATTATATACACACACACACACATTAATATATACATACATAAAGGTGTATTTCTCAGCCAAAAAAGGATGAGATCTTGCCAGTTGTGAAAACATGGATGGACCTAGAGGGTATTACGCCCAGTGAAAAAGGTCAGACATAAAAAAACAAATACCATCTGATTTCACTTAGATGAGGAATCTAAAAAACAAAACAAATGAACAAAACAAAAACAGATTTATAGGTACAGGAAACAAATTGTTGGTTACCAGAGTGGGGAGGTGGGGGAGGTTAGATGAAGGGGAGTAAGAGGTATAAATTGTCAGTTATAAAATAAGTCACGGGGATGTAATGTACAGCATGGGGAATATAGTCAATAATATTGTCATAACTGTATGGTCACAGTTGGTACCTAGACTTATGGGGATCATTTTATAATATATAAAAATATTGAATCACTATGATGTACACCTGAAACTAATAGGCTATTGTATGTGAATTATACTTCAGTAAAAAAATACTTCATGATTTTAATGAATTTGTGTTAAAGTCCTACTGAGGGGACTCTTTTTACTCCAGTAAGCACTTGTATGAGAATTACCAGTTCTCCGTCCTACTTCTAACTTCATCCTAGCTGTTTGCTCCAAGTACCCTGTCATTTGTAGATGGTTTCATTCCTCTTCAATCAACAGAGGTGATTGGCATTAGATTTCTCCCTGCTAATAGGGGATTTGAAAAATTGCTTTAGTTTCTACTCGTAGAGTTTAGAAGCTCTGGGCCCTGTGGCTGTGTTATTCTTGGCTGTCAGTCATGTTGTCAGGCCTTTTAATTAATTGTGAGAGATGGCTGGAGGATGTGACTGGGTCTCTAGGGCTCATGTTCATCCTTGGCCATTCCCCCAAGGAGAAAGTCACCTTGAACCCTTGCTAGCCAGCTTTCTGTGATATCCTTGCCAGACATTTCGTGGGGACTGGGCTCTGATCTACCTCTTCTACAGTGTATCTTTCCACTGGCTTCCCTGGCTCGGTGTGACTGTCCAGTGTCCCCAGTGCAAACCTCTGAAGGTGTACCTCTTATCTGATCTTACATCACATCCTCCGCTCCCTCCCCTATCATTATCTTCCTGATTACCTCCCTGCCTTGAGCTCTCTCCAACCACTCCCAAACCACCAGGACATTTTGATAAATGGATCATGAGGCTGGGCCTAAATTTCCCACCAAATACCCATTAGGAAAATTGGAAAGGACAAAGAAGAGTAAAAACAGGGATGCCTGGTAGGCTCAGTCAGTACCATATATGACTCTTGATCTTGGGGTTGGAAGTCTGAGCCCCACAGTGGGGGTAGAGATTACTCAAAAAAAAAAAAAAAAAAAAAAAAAAAAAAAAAAAAAAAAAAAAAAAAAAAAAAAAAAAAAAAAAAAAAAAAAAAAGAAAAGAAAAAAAAAAGAAAAATTATAAAAAAAAGAGAAGAGCAAAAACATGAGACATATCAGATCAGTGAGGTTCACACAACCAACAAAAGCCACTGAGCAATTATGATCAGTTTTTGACAAGAGAATCTATTCAGAAGTATAGAGAACAGTGCAGCAATGTATGAAACACAACGTTCTTGAGTTGGATCAGAGATGAAGACTAAAATGTTTTCATTTATGCAAAAATTAGTCTATTCAAGTTAATGCTTAAATGACAAAGGGAAATTTCCAGCTGGGTGAAGAAAGTCTACAGTAATAAAATGTACCTACCTTCTGTTTTTATAACATCCTGTGTTCTAGATGAATTCTTTCTGTAGATAACAATCTACACTGCTTGCTTATTTGACTTTAGGACTACTAGTTCTCAAGTGTAAACATGTGAGATAAAGGGTCACATGGTTAAAAGATATGAACAATATAATTGTCTAATGCCATTAGTTTGTCAAGTGTTACAATAAAAAGAAACATCAACTAACCGATATTGGTGCAAAGGTGGAGCCAGCTTCCATGTTTATATATGCCAGTCTCTAACTAAATAAGCTTATTTATTTCTAAACAAAACATTTATTTCTGACATGTGGAAATGAGGAAAGTATCACAATAAATCATTACATTTACATGTAAATAATTTAAGATGACATAGATGTGATCAGATAAATATAGAAGGCTACTACTATGTATAGTAGGTACTTGGGATAAGCCAATAAATACACTATGGTTCTTGCCCTCGAGAAATATACAGGGCTCCTGGCTGGCTCAGTGGGAAGAGCATTCAACCCTTGATCTTGGGATCATGTGTTTGAGCTCTACTTTGGGTGTTAAGATGACTAAAAAAGGTAATTAAACTTATAAAAAAAAGAAATTTATAAAATGAAATTTGCAATTTGTGAAGGCTTAAAAATTTAGAAATGCTGGGAAGTCAGCTTAGTGAGATTAGGGCTTGTTCAGGGAGGTTTGGGGTGAAGAAATGATGGTGAGGGGTGGCAGGGAATAGTCAGCAAGGCTTTAAGGTGACAGAGAGGGCAATGTTGGACATTAACTTTCATGTAAGCACTAAAAGTTACTCGGTAAGTAGGCAAAAGTAAGTTAATATGTACTCATCTAAGAGTCATACGACCCAGCAGTTTATATCTAAGTGAGAATGGGAATTTTGAAAGAGCCCAAAGGTCGATTTGCAAGACCAAAGAAGGAACAAAGCCGTTCTGTGGCATTTGCTAATATCCAGAAAGTATGTTCCATTTCTAATGATGTTACTACTTCATTAAGTCTTGTAACCAATGAGATGTTAGAAGTACAACTATGCCTAATAAGATTATTCAATTAGAATTTTAAAACGATTATGTTGATGGTATAATTTTGGAGTTAAAAAAAAGGAAGTGCAAATTTTACTTCTTAGCCATTATCCCACACCATCTCTAGTAGGAAAAAAGAAATGGGCAAAAGGCAAATAGACGCCTAAACCATCAATATATTTGCTGCGTGCTTCTGAGTGGTCCCTCTTGTGGGGAATGTCTGCAGAAAGGGTAGAAATTCTTCCTGGATGTTCTCCAGTAAGAGACACCTGATACCTTCCACTTATTTTTTACCGTGTACCCTTCCTAAATGGAACTGGGAGTTTGACCCTAACTCACGTTTCTCCTGTTCCTCAAGATTGAGAAGAGTAAGTTGGAAACATGCGCACCAATTCTCTATCTTAATATTTGGCAATCCCCCCCCTTCCCACTCTCTCTTTCAGTGTCAGAGTCAGGGAGAAGGATCCCATATGTGAATAGCTTGCAATTTTCTGCACCTTGCCCTTGTCAGATAAAATCTGACCTCTTAAATTGGCATGGTCAGTATGTACCTCCAACGTTGTTCTGGAAGGGGATGACAATAAGCCGAAGGTATCCAGATATTTGCCAATCTCAGCATAGCAGTGACACACTTCATTTCCACTGGTAACATTCTACTGGTCAGAACTAGTTTCACAGTCCCACTTCAGTTCAAGGAGGCTTGGAAATGAGGTTTTTGGAGAAATGAAATCCCCAGCTCCATCCTCTCACACTCTGGGAGCATCCTGGGTAATTGCTCCTCAAACTACCACTAAGTTGTAGGCAAAACTGGATATCCTGCGAATTTTATTTGGCCCATGTGGTATTGGCCAAGACGATATTGAAAATTTCTCAATTAGTTGTCAACATTTGAAAACAGGGATTTTTACATTTGAAAAAAACCTGCATCTGGGTTTTTTTTTTTTTAAAGTCAGATTATCTGCCAGTGCTACGCCTGCATTTCTGTGTGGTAACAACTGGCTAGAACTGGGTACTGTCTACTTTCCCATGTGCCTCAGTCTCACATAACCACCGCAGCTAGTCCGCCCAGCTAGATTCACTGCTTTGGATTACCTGCCAACACTTGTGTTTGTGATTCTGGAGCAGAAATCCCAAATTATGGCCTCTTTTGGCTGGATATGGAGGAAAGCTTATGGTTTAGCCATGTGTATGAGTTTGTTACCATTGTCATAAAAAAGTACCACAGACCGGGTGACTCAAACAAGAGATCCATTGTCCTAGTTCCAGAAGCTTAGAAGTCTCAAATCAAGGTGTCGGCAGGATTTGTTCTTTCTGAGGGCTGTGAGGGAAAATTGGTTCCAGGCTTTTTCCCCTGGCTTGAACATGGCCATCTTCATGTTCACATGGCATTCTCTGTTTGTGTGTATCCTTGTGTCCAAATCTTCCCTTATTATAAGAAAACCTGCCCTACCGAATTAGACCCTAGCTTAAGAACTTGCTTTAACCTCTGTAAAGACTCTATCACCAAATAAGGTCACATTCTGAGGAACTAGGAGCTAGGACTTCAGCATATGAATCTTGAGGGCACGCAATTCAATTGTAACACCATATCTACTCACTTAACTTCACACTCATGATTACGTAAAGATATGGAAAAAAAACTAAAAATGTTCTCAAACAGAAAGCTTCTCATCATACCATAGTGTTGCAAAAAAAAAAGGGGGGGGGATATTTCACAGGACAGTTGAAATGCAATATCAAAACGAAATTCCTTTCTATGTAAGGAATACCATGTTCTAGATTTTCACCCTCCAGTTGAAATGGTCTGTATGAAGACACAGAAGAATCTCTCTATTCCGTGGGGGAAGGCTTTTTTGTATGAGAAGGGTCAGTGCAGAGGATGCTGTGCTTCTTGACAAAAGAAAAAAGCAAACTTATTACGATAGCTCTGCTCAATCTTGCATGAACTTTTCTTCTCTCTTGAGCAGAAAAATATATTCCCCTTCATGTCATTGTCTACCCACATCTCCTATCTCCAAAGTGGTTGTGAAGCAACACTTTCAGTGGCCTGTCAAGTCTGTCAGTAACAGGAATCCCCCCACAGAGCAAGCTATAAAATGGCGCCAAAGTTGAAGTTGTGGTAAATTTAACTGTTTACTGAGGTTAAATGGAACAGTTCCTAACTGCCACTCACATTTTTTCAACTTCTCTTACCGAAGTGTTTAGTAACTTCTCTTTCTGGGTGAGGACAACTTGCCAGGGAGAGCCAGGACAGGCCATGGTGGTTTGACTGAAAGAGCTTCTAGCAGCCAGGGCATAATGTCATGAAGCACCACACACCGTTCCTCTTACGCATCCTTTCACTAATAACACACCTGGGCAAAGGTGAAAATAAAAGGAAGTATACTAACACCAGTTCTCAAAACTGTCTATATATACTTGAGGACTCAAAGAGCCAAACCCAAATGGCCTGATTTAGATACAAAGGGCTAATGCATCATCATTGAAAGTGGGAGAAGTGGGAAATGAGGCCCAATTTTTGCCTCTTCATGACAGCGAGTAGACACTTTAAAGAGATCAGTTGCTTGGGGACTCATAATCATAGTCCCATATAAAACACTATTTTAAAATCTTTAGTCGAATCAGACAGTTAAGAAGATAAACAAACAACCCTCATGGAAAAATTAGCAGAACATTCTGCTTACTTAGGCCAAAATTCAAAAATCCTTGGAGTTTCTGAGACCAATCAAAAGCTCTTGGAGCCAGGGCAGTCAAATGATTCATTTCCTCCCTCATGACATGAGAGGCTGACACCTTCTTTCATGACAGTTGGTTGAAAAAGAGGATCTGGGAGGCCTTCTCTGGCTGCTGAGGTGCTGAGTAGCTGAATGCAACTGGAGAATTCTGTAACTCAGCAAAATGAGATACTCTATGACTTGGTCTTCTTAGGAACAATGTAGGAAGTAACCCATCGTCTCTTCTCCTGAATAGAGCTTTCTTTAAAAAGCATGTGGCTACATCCTCCTTTGGCCCAAGCCTCTATTGCTGGGGGCTTCCTAGCCTTCTGTCCTTCTGGAGTCTCCTTTTCCTTTAATAGCCAAATAACATGGCCCAAGCCCCTAGTCCTGACAGCCCAGAGGCCCCCACTAAGAAGCCCATCTGGGGGAGAAATGTCCAGAGTGCTTCCGCATTAGTTCCCACTGCTTAACCAACTGAGCCAGCCAGGCATCCCAGGAATAATCTATATTTAGATATTTATAATGTTTCCAATAATTTGGCCTATTCAGAAGGCTCCACGATTCAAATTTAACGTAAGTGAATAACTGTTTTATATTTGGGATTTTAAGTGAAAATCTTCCTAAGTTTGTAAAGAGTACAATTAGAGCAATGAAGAGAATTTAAGATTTACCTTAACTGTATATTTAACTCATTTGATTTAAAAGACTCACTTCATTAAGGAATGTGGGGTTTCCTTGGGGTGATGCAAATGTTTAAATATTGATTGTGGTGATGGTTGTACAACTCTGTGAATAAAATAATGCCACTGAATTATCTACTTTCATGTATGTGTATTTTTAAAGTAGGCTCCATGGTCATGGAACCCAATATAGGGCTGGAATTCATGACCCTGAGATCAAGACCTGAGCTGAGATCAAGAGTTGGATGTGTAACCTACTGAGCCATCCAGGCACCCCTGAATTATATACTTTCAATTGTACCCTTTAAATGGGTGAATTATATGGCATGTGAATCATTAACTCAATAGAGCTATTAGAAGAAAAAAAAAGAATGGGGCTCCTGGGTGGCTCAGTCATTAAGCGTCTGCCTTCGGCTCAGGACGTGATCCTGGTGTTCTGGGATTGAGTCCCACATCAGGCTCCTCTGCTGGAAGCCTGTTTCTTCCTCTCCCACTCCCCCTGCTTGTGTTCCCTCTCTCGCTGGCTGTCTCTATCTCCATCAAATAAATAAATAAAATCCTTAAAAAAAAAAAGAACTTCATGTTTAAAAAAAAAAAGAATCATTTGAGTTATTGGGAAGGTTTATTTGTGAGTCAACAGTAACACTGAACAATGAAATAGAATAAATACAGCACAGAAAAATGTGTACGTGTAAGAATATTTAAGAGCATTACATTAAATTGTAAAAGCCACCCTTAAAAAATATTAAGACTGTTCTTATTTTTAAAACTAGAGATTTAATTACAAGCCTTGTAAAAATAATTCTAAACACAAGAAATACACAACATGTATGCACTGTTTTTGTTATTTAACTAAATTAACAGTTACCTTATCCATATAAACAGTTTACAAATACGTTCAAAGGAAGAGAGAGATAGAGTGGAGTGCCCTTCACTCCAACAAAATGTGCCAGCAATTCACATGTTTAAAATGGTCATAAACAGTGACTTGAAGTCTAAATACCATTAGCACAGGTCATTTGACTTACGACCACAATGATAAATAAGTGAATTTCTAGTAAACACTAACTATGGGCCAGGCCCTGTGCTGATGTGTTCATGTATATCCCCTCCATGTTTGTCTTAAAATTGTGATGGCACGTGATTTATGCGAGAGCTCTCTTTCTCAGAATCCCCTTCTCTGGATTGTTCCAAGGTAGAGATGGACAAAGAAGAGCCTCTGGGAACATTGTCAGATACAGAGATGGGCAGATGAAAGTCTCAGCATGGCCTCACTGTCCTCTGGGCTACGTCCCTGCTGCCCAAGTGTGGCCCCAGGCTCGCTGCACGATGTGTAGCTGTGGACTAAACAGCCCATGTCTCGGGCGGAGGGTATTTTCCCTTCTTGTATGTCCTTGCTCATGAATCACATTTCCCAAAGGTAGGGGGTGGGGATCCATTGTAGTGAACACCTAGATAGTCCCACGTAGGGTACTGCACATTGGGAAATAGGTAACTTCTAGAGAAGGAAAGCAGACTTCGGGTAGGGCAAATGAGAGGGGTTGCAGCCTTCCAAACCTCCCTGCCCAGGCATCGGCCACGTGGCTGATGTTCCCCCACTACCATCTAACTGCAGGTGCGTGAGCAATTCCAAGTGAGAGCAGCAGCAGAACTGCCTCACTGAGCCTAGTCAGGCCAAAGAATAATGTCTAAGCTGTTACATTTTGGAGAGATCTGGAGCAATAGGTAAGTGAAACATCCGCATGCAACTGCAGTTGTCTTCTGGATACGGCGTCCTCCAGGGCGGCGCACTGGAGCATCTGCTACTCAGGCCAGACGGAAATACCTCAAAGTGGGCGGGGGCATTTCTCACCCAGTAGATCCGAACGCAAGTCACTAACCACTCACTGTGCTGGTTACTGCAGCGGCTAATGCTTCCCCCTTAATTTTACATTCTTTGCCTCGGGTCTTAGTGTCATTGAGAACCACATCCACTTTTCTGAGTCGATGTCTTTGGATCGTGTTTCCGGATGAATATATTTTGAATTTTAGAGTATCTGCTCTCTTTCTTGCAGGGAATTGTAAATATTTCACTGGTAGCAGGTAATATTCTTCTCCAGATTTCTTCAAGATATATTATTTTCTCTCTGTATAATTATGCTCTTTTCCAAGATACTCTTTTGGAGAAGAAGATAGTTTCCGGCAGTTAATCTGCCTTCTTGATACAGTTCTGTTTATCCATTTATATTTTCCCCAAAGTTTTGTGATCTAATTCATTGATTTTCTGCCATATTCAACTTGCTTTTAACTGCCTGTGTTTGTAGACATAATAGCATCAATGCTTAGAAGACCAGACTCTGAGTCAGACTGTTCTGGACTGGATTCAGGGTGAACCATGTAGCAGTTAGATATACTCTAAGGAGTGTGTATCTTGGCCAAGATATTTAGCTTCCATCAAATCCATTTTATAGCCTGGGGAGAAAATAGAGAAAGTAGCAATGCCTGACCAATGGGAACACTGAAAGGCTTAAATGAAAAAGCACATGTCAAGCGCTTAGTGTATCAACTGGTACATAGGAGCACTTGATAAATGGTTGATAGTATCATAGCCAAACTTTAAAATCAGGGTTGATGACTTTAACTTCCCCCCTTATTATTTATCAAGTCAGTGCATGTTCATAAATGAAAACCTAGAAAAGAGGTGAAAAAAAAATCACTCTACATTATGTCACTTAGAGAAAATTACTGTTAACATTTTGAAGTTATTCATATTCACATGTAACAAAACATTATTGTAATTTCCATACTACTTGGTGGCACATTTTTTCATTTAATGTTATACCCTGAACATTTTTAACAAAGAAATAAATACAATGCCACACAAGTATGTCTAATGGCTACACTCTATCGTAATAATAACCGCCATAATTCCTTTACTTTTTTCTTTTTCATTTTCTTTGGCAAATGTGAATTTATCTTTTGTTTAAAATGTTTTTAATGCATACTAATTGCTTCAGGATCGAATTTACCATTTTTTAGTGTTTTAATTCCAATATAGTTAGCATATGGTGTTACATTAGTTTCAGGTGTACAGTATAGTGATTTAACAATTGTATGCATTACTCAGAGGTCAATGATGACCAGAATTATTTTTTATGATTACCTATATAGACACACAATAATTCTCTCTTAACCAAGTCCCTGGGGCTCCTGGGTGGCTCAGCTGGTTAAGCGTCTGCCTTTGGCTCAGGTCATGATCCCAGAGTCCCACGTTGGGCTCCCTGCTCGAGTCTGCATCTCTGCCCCTCCCCTGGCTTGTGCACATTCTCTTTCTCTCTGGCCCACTCTCTCTCAAACAAACAAATAAATAAAATCTTAAAAAAAAAAAAAAACCCAACCAGGTCCCTGATTTTGGATATTTAGTCTATATCCAATTTTCCCCTCTTAGAGATTATTGTGAATATCCACTTAATGAACATTTTTGCTTCCATGTCTGACTATTTTTTCAGGATAAATTTTGAGAAACTGGATTGTTCTAAGACTATCAAAAACTCATGTTACATATTTTTAAGTTGTTACCTATTATTAAAATGCCTCTCATATGAGGTATATCTTACTTGTAATAGCATTTAAGGTCCATGTGGACAGGAATTTTGGTCTGTGTTGCTCACAATTGTATCCTAGGTGTATAGAACAGTGTGAATGAAAAAAAATGGTTTTCAGTAAAGGAAACAAAGATATTTTGAGTACATTTCAGTGTGAACTACTATGAGGGAGATGATTTTGAAGGCCTCTGTGAATAATACAGAACTTGACTGAGGAAAAAAGGAAAGGGTATGGCTGTCGGGGAGGCAGTCAACAGCATCTGCTAGGCAAGCAAAAATATAGCTTTCTTTTTTTAAAAAATTTAAATTCAATTAATTAACATATAATGAAGTATTAGCTTCAGAGGTAGAGGTCAGTGACTCATCAGTCTTAGATAACACCCAATGCTTATTACATCACGTGCTCTCTTTAATGTCCATCACCCAATTACCCCATGCCCCCACCCACACTCCCCTCCAGTGACCCTCAGTTTAGATAAAACATAGCTTTCCTATCTTGAGTTATAATGCATATGCTACTTCCAATTAAACTTGTAGCAATATTCTTGATTGTTTTATTAGAATGTAGGAGGACACTTGTTTCTGATACAATTAAGATGTAGTTTTCTTAAAACACACACACACAGAGTTCTGGCCCTTGAGACTTGAGGAGAAGCTTGTTAGGTGTGTGAAATTCTTCCTTGATCTTAAAAAGAGACTCAGGGAAGAAAACGGACTTTGCTTTCTTTTTCCTGTCTCTGAACATTGTATTCATTTCTCGAATTATCCATGGTGGGGGAGTTAGTCTGAGGATGAGACTGATGTGCCGAGCAGGCGAAACAGAGAGATGGAAAAAATCTGCATCCCTAGAAATGTCACCGAGTGGCCAACTTCACCAGTCCCGAACCCGCCCTATCTCGTGGCTGCTTATCACATGAGAATCAATTTTCCTGTTGTTTTGGAAGTTTAAGACAAGGCTTTCTGTTCCTAGAAGCTGAAAGTGTTCTAATTAATAAAATATACCACAGACATCATTCCACATGTTTGGGAGTAAGCCCTGTGTGTAGTACCCTCGTAGTCATCTGATAATTCTTAGTGTGTGGATTCTAATGACAAGATGGGGTTACAGCTTCATATTTAGCATGCATGGTATATAGGTGGATAAAACATTTATAAAACACTTATGCAATGCCAGGCCTTAGCTTCAACTTTGGGAACCCAAAGGTAAATAAAACAGAGCCCGTACCCTCTGGGAGAAAAACATGATTGTTTCACAGTAATTTTTGCTTTTATCATGTTTCCAGGAATTAAAAAATGAGCTCTGTTTAATATATGTTTATATGCTTTCTTTCTTAAAGATCTTCAAAGGATCGTACAGAAATTATGCTATTTTAAAACCCTAGTAAGAGAACTAAGAATATATGTGAAAAGCTCACAGACAAAATCCTCATTTATGAAAACTGCCTTATTTATATGTATTTTCTGTAGTTCTGGACAAGAACACTGCTTTGGAAAAGACCGAAGGAAGCAGGCTGTTTGGGATTCCTAGCACATACCACTGGAAAGGTAAATTTGTATATTAATGTCCTAATAAATTTTTAGCACATATTTTATGAGAAAGGTGAAATATTATAATATTTTTGACAGCTAATCAATAAGGTAGGCATTTAGTTTTACTACTTTCTGGGTTATTAGGCTGTTGAGTGAAAGCAATATAGCTAGTTAAAGAAGGTATCCATTTCATAAAAGGCATGTAAAATGCTAATTGGTCTTTAAGATATATGCCATGTTCCTAGTGGCTCTCTCTGATTTCCTTAGCTTGACATTTAAAAAATTAAGTTCCAAAGTTCTCAGGGACCTTTCGCCTTTCTTCATTGATCTTCCTTTATACCTGTCACTGACTAACATTTAAACACAACACATTAATCATGCACATGAAGTTATAAGGCTCAAAGAGTAATGTAACAAGTAATATGATAAAGCTGTAAGACCCTGATTAACACTGTCTTGCTATGAGGGAGGGTGTTTCCCAGGGTCCCGTGCTGCAGTGGGAGGCCCAGTCCATGAATTCACACCCCTTAGTATTGCACTACCAGGCACACAGCTGTAGGAGTGGAGTGTTTGATTGCTGGGAGCGTTGATGGCACTGTTTCTGTGGCGCCCACATAGGGGACTGGGCTGACAGCTGCCGATCAGCATAGCAACTAACCAACAGTACTTCTGAAGACCTTCCAGGGCCTTCCTTTTGCATTTTTCTCCTGATCACACAAAAGACTCTTAGTGGAGGATCCTTGCCTTTCAGGCTAGTTCCTGGTTTTTGAGAGAGAATCTCAGGGCACTAGAGTCACCGCAGTCCAACTGTCATTCCTCCCACGGGCCTGACTGGGATCTACCTGACATTCTGTCCAACTGTTTTGAGATAGGTTAGCAGACCTCGTGAATTGTGTCCATGCAATGTAATTAATAATTCACCTGTGAAAGGTGCTCTGGGGATACAAAGGGAAGTCGGAAACCTGGTTCTTGCTTTCACTGGGAATGTCATTCCAGGTTCATCCCACACTCTTTCCCAGCTTGACATCTATCCTAGGAAGCGTACTGGTAGAGATTCCATCAATGAGTTCCTGTGGTTCCTGGCTTCTGGTTGGGGTCAGCTGGTGGGATGGGTTGTGACAAGAAATTAGAGGAGGGGAAGAGAATGAGGTCAGGCTACTTATGAGGTCACCTTACAAGTTGGCCATCACAGAAAGTCTTGGCTCATCTCAAGGAGATCCACTGGCCACAGCTCTCCTTCCTTCTGGTAACCACTTCCTCTCTTTGTTTCTAAGGATGTGACAGCACTCCTTAGCTAGCCCAGATTCATAGACTCTCTCTTGTGGTTCTTTTTTTGTTTTTTTTTTTTAAGATTTTATTTATTTATTTGACAGAGAGGGAGAGACAGCCAGCAAGAGAGGGAACACAAGCTGGGGGAGTGGGAGAGGAAGAAGCAGGCTCCCAGAGGGACAGGGACCCTGATGCAGGGCTCGATTCCAGGACCCTGGGATCACGCCCTGAGCCGAAGGCAGATGCTTAATGACTGAGCCACCCAGGCGTCCCTCTCTCTTGTGGTTCTATATCCCGCCCAGGGCCATGGAACAAGTTCGTTGTGAATTATCCCAATGTGTGTGTGCTGTTTGGTTGGTTAGTGTCGGGACCCTAACTGTCATGGTGGGCTTGTAAGACATACATACAGAGATTCATAAAGAACCGTGTCCCAGATGAACCGATACAATAGGATTTTCTAAAAAGGAGAAATTCATGCTACCACTGGGTGATTTCTTTGAGGAGGGGCACTGAACAAGGTGCAGGGGAAAAGGAAGCTCTGATCTCCATTTCTCACGATCACGCCTGAGCACAGGTCTTCCTGCACCGTGCTCCTTTTGCAAAGAGAGTGGAAGGAAGGTAAGGCGAAATGTTCAAGATAGTCATCAACAGCAGCCAAGTGTATTTATCAAGTGCCTAATTTAATGGGAGAAATCTGGTGATAGGCAATCCTTTTTACATTAACAAACCTTATCTTCACCATTCCATACATTACCTGAAAGAGGTTACAAAACATGTTTTTGCTGCTTCACTATTTTCTAGGAATTTGTTCCCTGTTCCTAAGGGATAGGGAATGGGAATAAGTTGTACCTCATTAGTTCTGAGCTGTCTCACTATTTCACAGGTTATAAGTTTATCACAGATACCTCTAATTCTCATTTGCTTTAGTTAGAAAATCTGTATGTGATTGTCCCAGGGACAAAGAATCATAATTAAAGATCTATTAAAAATGTCCATCAGAATGTTTCTAAAACTCACTTATTCAACAAATATGCACGGAGGGTCTACTACGTGCCCGGCACTCTTTCGGGCCCTAGTCATAGAGAAGTGGACAAAGACCTTTGTCCTTAAGGAAGCTCGCATTTATGTGGAGCAAGACTGACAGTAAAGAAGACAAATAAGTAAGATATATAGAAAGTTAATGCCGTAGAGAAAAATAACACACGGGAGAAGGCTAGTGAGTGTAGGAGGTAGGGTCACAATTTTAGACTGTGTGATCCTGGAAAAGGTGGGAGCTTTGTAATGTGTAATTTGAGCAGGCTGAATGACGTTTCCCTTCCCTGTATGATTCTTGTGTAATATATAGAGGGAGGAAGTGAAGCAGCCACCACTGTATTTTTTTATGCTTGAAAGATCAGGACAGGTGTTACTGTAGTTCAAGTAAATTTTAGCTTATCTGCTGGCTCACTTCATTAATATCGGGCTGTGGCCAGGCTTGCAACCTCCCTACCTTCGTCCCCTGCATGTGCTTCAATTTCTCTGACTCCTAGACCAGCTGGATGCTTAGTTCTGGAATGGAGGGGACCAGGTCCTTTGGTCATGAAGATACCCACAACCAGCAAGTTTGAGGCTGTGAGAACTAATACAGGTTCCAGCGTGTCTTGCTGGATTCCAGCTTCCCCTTGTTTTTCCCAGCTTTAACTCCCTCCTTCTGCCCTAATCTCTAAGCTGTGGACTTCAAACTCCAGCAGCAGATGTAAAGAAAACAGCCTTACGTCTAAGCTGGCTAGCCTTTCCTGTCATATTACTTCAGTGAGTACAGCAAAGATGGCAAGAAAAGCTCAGGGCTGGAAGCAAGCCCAACCTTCAGTATTATTACTCCCCATTGGGTTCCTCAAGTGTTCACACGAACATGGCATGGACGACACAACAAAAACCATCCCCTTCCTCTCAATAGATACCAAGCAAAAGATCAAAAGGCAATAGGCATGTATTATGGCAAAAGAGCTATTGTTAGCTAAAAGGAAGCGTGATTGGTATAAGAATTGTTATAAAGTATAGCTAGAAAATCTAACTTCCCAAGATTTTTCAATATAAGGTAGATAACTATTGGTCTAATATAGTCAGCATTCAAACCTATCCTCAGTAATTTCTAGACCCATGACTCTTCACATGTACTTATATGGCACCAAAATAATTTGTTGATTCAATGCAAATAAATCAAACTGATGATTTTATCTTATGCATCCACAGTTTAAAAAGGAAGGAAAATAGCCTCACAGAGACTGCTAATGAGCTCTCACCATTGTATAAAGTAAATCTTTGTAACAAATCTTTCTCATTCTGTCTATATAAAACCTATGCATGTATGTATGTATCAATCATCTATTTCCATATGATGCTGCTCCTTTGATTGAATCCTATCTGGAACAGAAGGCCTCACCTAAAAGGTGATATCTTAGCAAAGATCAGAAGATGGTAAGGGAGCAGGTATGCAGAGAGATATCTGACCTAGGAGGATGTCAGGCAGAGAGCAGAGCAAAGGCCCTGAAGCAGGAGCATGACCGGTGTGGCAGACGAGCAGCAAGGAAGCCGCTGAGGTGGGATTTCAGTAGGGTTGGGAAGAGGAGCTGGAGGGGAGTTCAGGGAGACAAAGGTTAGGGTAGGGAGGCAACGTCAGACTGGGGGAGGCCGTACAAGTCACTGAATGAGTGGACTTTTACGTTCAATGAGAGAGGGAGCTGTTGGATGGTTTGGGAGCAGAGGAGCAACATGATTTGGCTGAAACTTTAGCAGGATGCCTCTGGCAGCTGTGTCGACAGTCAGCTGTAGGAGAGAAGGGGTGGAAGCAGGGGAGCAGTTATAAGGACATTGCAGAATTCAGGCAAGAAATAATGATGGTTTGGCCCCATGTTGAGCATTCACGGTGATGAGAAGAAGTGTGGGATTTTGGATATGATTTGGAGGTGGAATCAATAAGGCTCACTGGTGGATTCCATGAAGAATGCAAGGTAAAAAGAAAAATGAAGGGCAATTCTAGGGGCTGAGGCCTGAGTAGCTAGGTGAATATAAGATGGGGGAATGGTCATGGAGGAAGGCTTGGGGGAGAAAATTGAGGAATTGAGGACTCAGATCTAGATATAATTTTGAGACATCTGTATTACATTCAAGCAGATGGTCTGGGGTTCAGCTGAGGAAAGATCCAGGCTGGAGAAAGAAATTTGTAAGATGTTACAGTGGAATTAAAACCATGGGGCAGAATGAGAAGCTGGTGACCTTGACAAGGATTGTTACAGTGGAGTCATGGGGATCAAAGCTTACCGGGCACGTATCCAAGAGAAAATAGAAGAAGAGAAATGGAAGATAGAAAATCTAGACAATGCTCTTGAGGAGTTTTCCTGTCATCAATATCAATTTATAACCACAGTCAAAGTATACTTAACATACCACCAATCATTTGTATCTTATAGACACTTTCGTTAGAGAATCAGTGATGACATTTTGTTTAATTTTTGTTCATATCTGAACATATTTGGAGCCAACCAGCTCCAAGACAAAAAAATATGTGTTTTTCCCATCTTTCTATTCTTACCAAGCCCAATGAATGAAGTAGACATTGACTGAATTACAATCTCTCATTAACTGTGGCTCTGAGTTAAATGCTTTGTCTAACTCTGCAGTTCTCGGGAATTTTAAGTGTTGAACTGGGCATGGTTTTCATATGGTCACAGTGGTCCAAGAAGACATTAGCAACTAGGGATTTAGTGGAAAGCCTATTCTTTTTTAAAATAAATGCTGCTAGTCACAGATGGAAAGTTCTGCCTCTTTAAAGAATTATAGGCTTTTTTTAGATCAGAGTAAAGGAGCAGAAGAATAGTCAGAAATGAATTCAGAAAGGGATGCTAGTCTGTATAATTTTTTTCAAAGTCAATTTTTGGAATTCCTGTAGTTATACTTTTAACCTATTTTTGTCTTGATTTAGTTCAGGAAAATAAGTATTACGTATATTTCTGAGAGCTTATTGACTTAGTCAATAAGGCTTAAAGTTTCAAGAGGCATAAAGATAGGTCAATAATCTAGCACTCTGATGAACCGAGGAAAACTGGTAACAATTATTAGAAGAGAGATCCACATAAGGATCCGTGAGTAAGGTGGATAGAGAACACTAGAGAAAACAAAACCTGGAATGGGGGGAACATGAAGACATTATGGAATCAGTGTTGCTGTCATCCACATAGATGTGTCCAACATAGAAAATATTTGCTGTAACTGTGCGCACTTCGGTGCCAGGTATTGGGGATACCATGCACTGATTGTGGATGTGGAATTTATATGTGGAAGCCCTAAATCCTACTGTGACTGTATTTTTAAAGTGGGACCTAGGAGAGGGCCTTTCAGTAAGGTTAAATGAGGTCATAAAGGGAGGTTACTTATCTGATGGGAATGGTGTTCTTACAAAAAAGAAGATGGCACACCAGACAACGGTAAGGACATAGTGAGAAGACGGCTCTCTGTAAGCCAGGAAAGAGTTTTCACTAGAAACCGGATCCTGCTGGCACCTTGATCTTGGACTTTTCAGCCTCCAGAGCCAGGAGAAAAGAGATTCCTGTTGTTTAAGCCGACCACCCGGTGTATGATATTTTGTTATGGCAGTCTGAGCCAACTAAGACAGGGACAATGGTTAAAAATGGAAAGAAAATAAGTATTTTTTTTTAAAGATTTTATTTATTTATTTGAGAGACAGAGCACAAGTGAGGGGAGTAGCAGAGGGAGAGGGAGAAGTGGACTCCCTGCTGATCAGGGAGCCTGATGTGGGGCTCAATCCCAGGACCCTGGGATCATGACCTGAGCTGAAGGCAGATGCTTAACCAACTGAGCCACCCAGGTGCCCAGAAATACAGTATGATTTTATAAATAGATGAAAAAATACCTAGAGAAGGGAATGTGTCCATTATCCCAGGTGCATTTGGTTTCATCGAATCCTCAGAAATATTCTTTGAGATAGGCATCGTGATCCCTATTTTAGGGAGACCAGAGAAATTAAGTGATTTATTCAGTGTCACATAGCCAGTAAGTGGAGAAGTCAGGCTTCATATTTGCCTTCATTTAATATCGAAGGCCAACCATTTCATTCATTCTTCAAATGGTACTTAAGTTTCTACTATGTAGAAGGAGCTAAAATGGATATAGACATGATTCTGACCCATTTCCTGCCCCCAAGGGGCTTACAGCTTGAGATGCTAGGATCTGGACCGGGTGCTGATTCTGATATCCTGAAAACCTGGGCCAGAAATGGGGAGGGAACATCTCAGAGATGAAAACATCTAGTGGTTAAGATTTGAAGTGAAAGGTTAGATTAAGAGTCTGAAGCATTCTGACATATTCTAGAGAAGTACTTCTCAAAACATACCATGGAAACTGATCACCTGGGCAATGTATTCAAATACATTTCTGGGAGGCACCTGGGTGGCTCAGCCGGTTAAGCATCCAACTCTTGATTTCTGCTCAGGTCATGATCTCAGGGGCATGGGATCCAGCCCCACCCGTGTTGGGCTCCACTCAGCGGGGAGTCTGCTCGAAATTCTCTCTCTCTCCCTCTCCTCTGCCCCTCCCCTCACGCTCTCTCTTTAAAATAAATAAATCTTTAAAAAACAAAACAGAAAATGCAGTTTCTGATGCAGGCAGTATAGGGTGGGGCCTGAAATTTTGCATATCTAACAAGCTCCCAGTTGCTATGAAAGGTGTTATCCAGGGACCACACTGGAAGGGTCACGAGATAGGGAACAGATACAATACTTGTTTCATGGGGTACCTCCACCCTTCAACCCAGGAAGAACCCAGAAAAAGACACTGGTATTGCATGAGCACACACATTCGAGCTCACTAATAGGTTAGGTTAACAGGACCTCTTTCATAAGAAAACGTGTTCTTTCCTGGAATTATTCCTTATAGAACACTGTGTTGTAATTAAATCAAGTTTTCTGGTTCTATATAACCCCAAGTGATCAGTGTGACAGAATTTTAAATTCTACAGCTAATGCATTTCACTTCTTTTCATAGAGGTCCAGGTTTTGGCTCCTTTATTTGAAATCAGTGTGACATTCATATGTACAGGGTATAGAAAGAAATTAAACAAATTCCCTGAACAAAACCACTGTATACACAATGAAGTCTTTTCTTATGCTCTGAACAGTAGGCCACGCAATTAACTTTATTTCAGTTGTAGAAACTGAACCTTGCTATCTTTTCTCTTTCTTTTTTTTTTCCTCCCCCCTCCCTCAGCTTTACTGAGATATAATTGACCACCTTTCCTCTTTCATAACCAACACCTCCAGTGACGAACCATGTCTGAGGCTGACCAGCAAGATGATTCCATTTCTGAGCCATGAATAGCTAGGCAACTCCAATCTATTTTGGGATAAATACAACCTTTTAGCAGAAAGGTTTTGATAAAACCATTTCTGTGGTGATTTCACAGTGGGTCTTTCCCATTCCTTGGACAATGCTGTCTTCTTCCTCAAGAATTTAGAATTTTCAAATTGCTAATATTTCTCTCCAGGAAAGACCAGAGAAACTATAAATGTTCAAAACAACTTTCTAAAATTCTGTAACTGAGCCCCTTCCTTCAAGTCATCTACAAGTACTTGTTAATTAATTAATTAATTAATTAATTTTAAAGTAGGCTCCAGGCCTAGGGTGGAGCCCAACATGGGGCTTGAATTCATGACCCTGAGATCAAGACCTGAGCTGAGATCAAGAGTTGGCCACTTAACGGACTGAGCCACCCAGGCCCCCTACAAATACTTTTTAAATATGAGGATTAAAATAGTTATAAGAGGGGCGCCTGGGTGGCTCTATCGTTAGGCATCTGCCTTCAGCTCAGGGCGTGATCCCGGCGTTCTGGGATCGAGCCCCATGTCAGGCTCCTCTGCTGGCAGCCTGCTTCTTCCTCTCTCGCTCCCCCTGCTTGTGTTCCCTCTCTCGCTGCCTGCCTCTCTCTCTGTCAAATAAATAAATAAAATCTTTAAAAAAAGATAGTTATAAGAAATTCATGTCTTTCTCAGTCTTCTTTTGTGACACCTAATTTATCCTCATTATAATTATCATTCGGTATTTATACAGTAGCTTCCTCCAAGCTTCTCAGTACTGATCACACACTTAAAAATATTGTCCCAATACCCTGATGAGAGATACAGATTGAAAGGAAGCATAAAAGCAACTGTTATCTTCTTGCCCTGAAAACACCCTTGAAAACAAATCTTAAACTGCAAACAGAACAAAAAACTTTTATAATGGTTAGAGAAATTTGACCTGAAATGATAAGAGATGTACTTGAAGGCAAAAATAAAGCATCATCCCAGGGAGGGAAGTGACACAGGAAAGAGTGGTGATGGGACAGGAAGGAAGTGCGGATTCAAGTAGGATGTGGTCCCCCACCAGCGCAAGATTTTTTCCTTCCTTTCTGGTCTGTCACTTCCCTAGAAGAACTCATGATCAACACGAAATGCAGGCGTTTGCAACGACTCCAAATTGATATCCCTGACCCTTCTGCCACTTTCCCTTGCATCCCTGTCTACCTTCTCCCCTGCCCTGGACTCCAAGGTCATGGAAGTGCAGAGCCACAAATGCAGACCCATTGCCTTCCCCCCAGTCAGCTAACAATCCTGCAGTCCCTCTTTGGGTACCTCCAGGTCATGCTAGCTACTGTCACTAACCCCAAACTCCTAGTGGCTCAAAACTACGGAGATTTTTCAAACATATTCAGAATTAACTTCCCGAAACCCATTTGCCATAATCAACAATTTTCAACTTTTGGGCCAATCTTGTTTCGTCTGTCCCCCAACTTTTTGTTACTTTTGTGGAATTACTTTAAACCAAATCCCAGACACCACAGCATTTCAAATACTCCACATGTACTCATAAGAAATAAGGGCATTAAATACACCCACCCATGATGCCATTATCTTAACTAGGATTCTTGAATACCATTTAATACCCAGTCCTTGAAATTTTTACAACTGTGGAACAGAAGTCTTTTTACAATCGATATGCTTGAATCATTCATCACATTTGGTTGTTACATCTCTTAGCTCAGTCAGTTACCTTAGTTAAGCATCTGCCTTCAGCTAAGGTCGTGATCCCAGATTCCCTGGATGGAGCCGCACTGGGATCTCTGCTCAGTGGGGAGTCTGCTTCTCCCTTTGATCCACTTCCCTACCCCAGTTCATGCTTTCTCTCAAATAAATAAATAAAATCTTAAAAAAAAAAGTGCTCAAAAACTTAGAAGTTTCATGTTGGCTAGGTTAGGTGACATTTTAAAAATTTTAATTTATTTTAAAAGATTTACTTTCAAGTACTCTTTACACCCCACACAACCCTGAGATCAGGAGTCACGTGCTTTACTGACTGAGCCAGTCAGGCACTGCTAAAATTTTTCATTTTTATGTTGTTTTGACATCTCCTTCACTGATTGGCCTAAACAAATTAAATGTCAGTGTCTTCAAGTCAGAGCATTTTAAATATAACTGTCATGGGGGGAGGTGAGGAAGCATTGATAACATAAAGCTTAAGTAGCTAGTCTGTTCTCTTTTTCAAGAATTAACTGGATGCTTCGGTGTCAGGTGGTAAATGAGATGTGAAATTTGGAGAAATGGCGCTGTGTTTTGGTTGCCAGTGAGTGCTGACTTTAACTGCAGGAGCAGGTCTAATATGACTACCGGCGTTTTCTGTTCCATTCAGCTTTAAAGAGTCTCCTGGGCTAAGTATTTTGCAAAGCAGCAAACATTACTGCCTATGTAGTTCTTATTATAATCACTTTAACACAATTTTATGTAATCACTTCTGGGCTATAAAGTGGGGCAATTCCCAATGCTATAAGGTCATCTGAAATTATGGCTAAAAATATATACAATAATCGTCCATGATTCCAGAAATTATTCCCCAGCCAGATCTGGTTATGAGGATGGATTTCTCCTCCCTCTTTTCAAATACATCACCTGCCACATATTATATTTTCTAAATAGTGAATCTGTTAAACTATTTTATTTCTTAGGATCAGGAATGGTTAAGTGCCAGTATTTTGCTTTAAATGGTTTTCAACCATTTCCTCAGGGAAAGCTTTTATATACATTAAGATTTTATTTCACATTTTGTGAAAACCCACTGTTTGGGGAAAGGAAACTCCGAGTTCTCACATTTTAAATGCTCATGGTAGAAGTGCGTATCCTTAACTCATGATTAGCTTTGATCAGTTAGCACTGTCATTAACTTACTTTAAGGTTTTGACTTCCATTCAATTAAGTTCCACTTTCCAAACATTTATTGAATGTTTATGCTCACAAGACATGAACTGTTAGGGTTACAAGTGTGAACGACTGAGGATACAGTGCTAGTATTCATCCAAAATGGACAGAGAGTTTCATTTTATGAAAAAATTTGATTAGTAGGGACTTCTGGGAATGCTATATGGGGAAGTCTATGGCCACATTCAAAAGCGGGCAAGATTGCCAACATCAAAGTGATCTCTTCCACGGTCTAGAGAGTGGGAATTGGTGGTAAAATTGCAAAACTTAACCTAAAAATTATGAGGAAATTTAGGAGAAAGAATCATTATTTCTCAATTGCTTCATAGAGAAAGTAGCTATGCATTAGGCCATGGAGAAGGAGAATTTAGATATCAAACAACAAAGAGGGGAAGGAACCTTCCAGGCATTACGAATCTGGAGGATCACAGTAAATAGGTAAGTAATCTAGAACACCTGATTGGTGAGGCTGGAGCAAAATTTGCATGAACAAATACACAAGACAAGACTGGAAAGAAAAGTGATTTAGAGAGGAACAAAATTGGTATCTCATTATGTATCAAAGTGATTGGGCTTGGTATTTTTATACTTTGTATATCAGACCACGGTGTCTGTGAGACTAAATGACTTTATTTCTTACTTTAAAAAATATAAGCAAAATTCAAAATGTGTTACTAACATAATAGTATTTTCATAATGGACACTTACTGTTGCCCAACATACATTCCCATTCTTTCTGGTATCTTAAATTTCCATGGAAACCATTACCTTCTCTCAGCTATTATTTGTAAACTGGAGTGATGGTTTCCCCTGTTTCAGTATATCCAGTTAGTATATCCAATCCTCTGGGCAACTAATTGTGATGGGCATCTAAGTCAATCAGAGCCAAGGAGACAAGAGAAGACATTGGCAAGCCTTCTGAGAAAGAAGAATATTCACACCTCCACAGAATTTGATGATGGAAGGTTGGAAGGCGTGATACTGTTGCAGTGTCTTGGTTCTGAGAAGGGAGTTTCAAGACGAAGCCAACACACAGAGGAGGACAGAGTTGAGATTTGGAGATGAACTGAGTGCATAGAACATTGCATAAACCCCTAGATCGAGTTAAGCCTGAATCTTGAGTAATCCTTGAGCCTGAAGATAGATGAACCGACAATTCCTTTCATTAATTAAGCAAGTTTGAGTTGGATTTTCCATCATTTGTACCAGAGAGAGTTCTAGCATATAGAATGATATTAAATCATTGCAGTTTTCAGTTCTCTTTTGAATCCAACAAAAGTTCTTTCTGTGGTTTACATGTGCCCTTGTTAATTTGCTTCAGAGACGATATTGATGGGTAGCCTCCAGGGAAACAGAGAACAATTACTCCCCACTGAATGGGGAGCCTGATGCAGGGATCAATCCAGGGACTCTGGGATCATGACCTGAGCATCACCCAGTGACTTTTCTATTTTTGTATATTGATAGGCTTCTGCAAGTGTTCTTGGAAATCTGGTTCATTTTTGACTTTCTTAATGTAGCCTGGTTTCAAATCTTCTTTTTGTTTGATTTCTGATGGACACTGTGTCGATTTACCCTCATTTAGTCAAATTGTTGTCAGAGCACAAATGGTTCAAGTAAGACCCATTTACAGGGAGATAAGTTCATGTTTCCTCCATATTTGAGCAATATTTATAAACCTTCAAAGACCACGTTTATCTTTTTAAGAAATAATCCCATGTAACACATTGCATTTCACCTACCTTCTCTTTTGACTCATAGTCAAACTTTTGGGAATATTGCAAGGATAAGAAGGTGTGAGTCAAAATGCTTGTATCCTGAAGTTGACTGTGGTTCTACTGTGTCTGTATTTGAGTTGGTGGACTACAGTGAGTTTCGCTGGAGTTGAAACTGCTCTCTCTGGTTTCACTAAGGAGAAATTGATTTTCTTTACGTCATGCAAATACCATGGGTATTTAAAAACCCTAAGAGATGGTCTCAACAATTGAGGAGGAACAAAGGGAAATTATTTTATTGTTCAATCATCACATTATTTTGAACATTTTTGGGGAAGACTTACATGAAAGTTTCTTTCAAAGAATTTCAGTGGTCTCAGCTATGTTCTGAAAAATTTAACTCATCTGGCACTGCAATGAACATTAAAGAGCATTTTTTTAAGCTGAAAAAACAGCTTTATTATAAAACTTAATCACTAAATATAATTATCTTCAGGATAATTATTTTCACTGCCACTAATTCAAAAGGGCATTTATGTACAGCTCCACTGACAAAAGATATTTAAACATAGAAAGTTAAATCTTTAAAGCATCTTCAAAGAGGTTTAAAAAAAGGCCTAGGCATTCATAACAATGTTCAATCACCTATGAAGAAGCCATTCATTTTTCTCTTATGTACTTTTTTTTAGAGAGAGAGAGAGAGAAAGAGAGAGTGTGTGTGTGTGTGTGTGTGTGTGTGTGTGTGTGTGTGTGAGCTGGGGGAGAGGGGCAGAGGGAGAGGGAGAGAATCACCACAAAGCAATGACTATTTTAGAAGTTAATAGTACATATGAGAGTGGGGTGCCTGGGTGACTCAGTCAGTTAAGCATCTGACTCTTGATTTCAGCTCAGGTCATGATCTCAGGGTTGTGAGATCAAGTCCCATGCTGGGCTCCATGCTCAGTGCAGAGTCTGCTGGAGAGTCTCTCTCCCTCTGCCTCTCCCCCCACTCTCTCTCTTTCTCTCTCACCCTCTAAAGGAATAAATAAAATCTTTAAAATCAATAAACAAAATAAAATAGTCATTGTTTTAAAGAAATGATATGTTTGGATTTAGATGTGTTGACCTTGAAGTAATGATGTGCGTACAAACCTCTTCCTGGAAAAAGAAAGAGAAGTCATGGTTGATAATGTCACCACTGAGAATAAGGACAGAGAGAAGGCCACATTGGGTTTGGCACAAGGAGAACGCTTGAGTCCTCTGGACAGCAGAGGCTCAGAGTGATAGGAAGGGAAGTGATGTCCAGCAAGTCTGGAGGAGGAAAACGCTGGCACAATTTTGTCAGTGGAGCTGTTTGATAATTCTCACAGGGAAAAATGTAATGCCAGGGCCAGGTGATTGAACTTTTATTTAAGACACTCGGACAGATTATTTAATCACCCTAAGCCTTGATTTTCTTCTTCCATTTATCTATCACTGAGTAACAAACTAGCCCAAAATGTAGAGGTTTAAAACAACAATAAGTTATTTTGCTGACAAATAACATGCAATTTGGGAAAGGCTCTGTATTACTTTCCTATTGCTGCTGTAACAAATGACCACAAATCCAGTGATTTAAACAACAAAAGTGGACTCTCTTTCAGTTTTGTAGGTTAGATATCCAATGCAGTTCTTTCTCATTGGGCTGAAATCAAAGGTGTGGGGAGGGCTGCATTCCTTTCTGGAAGCTCTAGTCAGGAATCTGCTTCCTTGCCTTTTCTGCCTGCATTCCTAGGCTCATGGCGCCTTTTTGATCTTCAAAGTCAGCCAACAGGAAGTTAGGTCATTCCTCCACGGATTCATTCTGACTCCTGCTGTTTCTCTCCTATTTTTATGGATCCTTGTGACTGCACTGGATCCACCTAGATAATCTAGGATAAATCTCTCTAGTCCAAGGTGAGCTGGTTAGCAATCTTAATGCCATCTGCAACCTTAATTCCCCTTTGACATGTGATGTAGCATATTCATGGGTTCTGTGGCCTAGGATGTACACGCCTTCCCATCATTGTGCCTAGCACAGGCTCAGGGAAGGTGGCGGCTCATCTCACTCTCACACAGCGTTAGCTGGGGCAGCTGGACTGGGTCTGGAGGATCTATTGCCAGCACAGCTCAGTTCCTCTCTGTGTGGACATCTCTACGCGGCAGCTGTGGCTTCCTCACAATACGATGCTGGTTTTATGAGAGCTATTATTCCAAAGGACAGGAAGTGGAGGCTGCCCATCTCTTAAGGTCTGGGTCTGGAAATTGACACAGAGTCACTTTCGTCGTATTCAATTGGTCCACGTCCTCACAGTGCCCATCTAGATTCAGACGGGAAGAGGTACAGACCCTCAGCTCGCAATGGGAGGAGTGTCACAGAATTTGTAACCACCTCTAATTCTCCATATTCCTCCCTGATAAAACAGGGGTAATCTTTACTTGCAGTATTGTTGTAATAGAAACGATACGTCTAAGGTGGCTAATAACAATCCTACCACACATGTCACAATAAGTGGAGGAAAAATAACTCTCAGAGATGTTTGTTGAATATTTGGATATACACGAACACATGAATGCCGTGGTTCTTATGATTAGTGGGTGTGGATTGGTATCAAGATCTCTTTGCAAATCCGAAGAAGGTTGTGATCCCTTTCCCCAGAAAAATGTGCAGAGGCACTTATGAATATGCTGGAAGACCACTTCAAGGGATTTCCAGATTAGGTGAAGATCCTTAGCACTGAGACATAGAGTAACAGTAGATAAAATTACTGCAGGATGAGGGGCCCCGTGATGTGGGGACATAATTTGGATATATTTCCTTTTTACACCTGGGGCCAGAGAGAGTTTTCATATCTGCCTCCAAGACAGCCTGCTTTACTTCTTTCATTAAGTCAGGGATGTGAAGAAAAGATGTTCCACTGGAAGTATTAAAAGTGCCTTCATGTGTTGTTTTATTTTTATTTTTCCTGCTCTTATAAAGGAAACACTATTAGATAGCAATCCTCTAAGAAAGGAAGGGCTGAGTGTTTCCATCATTCTTCCGTTGTACTTTTTTTTTTTCACTTTTTCCACTTCCATTCTGGCATCGTGTGTATAGGAGTCATTGCACGCTTATGCAATTAATCATTAATTGTTTCAATATTATCTTTTATTTTTTCCAACTAATCAAAGTCACAGATACTCCTGAGAATTTAAACAGGACAGAAATAAAATAAAGAGGGCGAGGTCTTTATATATTTTATATAATGTGTAGACATTACCATGGCTAATGGTCTGAAAGACATCTTTCCAGACTTATGATCATGTTTATATATACATAAAACAAAAATAGGACCATGTTGTAGATACCATGCAGCTGTTTTCTTTGTTCCCTTAATATATCAGACATATCTATTTTTTTTTTTTTAGATTTTATTGACTTATTTATTTTAGCTAGAGGGCGCGTGCATGCACACATGAGTGGGGGGAGGGGCAGAGGGGAAGGGAGAGGGACACGCAGATTCCCTGCTCTCCGACATCCTTTCCCCCTTCCCAATTTATCCCCATGCTAGCTTCACTGGGAGATCCTACTAGGAAATGCCCGCTTGTCATTTATTTCTTTTTACCCTGCCATAGTCTGCATGGGCTTGCTGCTGTGGAGAGAGTTCTGAGAGGGCCCCCCAGCTGGCTTGATTGGTAGAGCCTGTGACTCCTGCTCTTGAGGTTGTGAGTTTGAGCCCCATGTTGGGTGTAGAGCTTAAGGAAGGATGGAAGAAAGAAGAAAAGAAAGAAAGAAGCAAGCAACCTCTGAGAGCCCAGAGATTGGGGATTGAGCCTAAATCTGCCGCTCAGTGTGTAACCTGGGTGATTTCCTCACTGCTCTGGACCGCACTTGCCTCATGTGAAAAGAGAAATAGGTAAAAGGGGCCCCTGAAGCTCTCTCATCTCTACTTGGATTCCTCGAATCTACCATGTGCCTAGCTCTGCACCAAGGGCTTTCCAGGCTGTCCTTACACCAAGTCCAGAAAGTACGGAACAGAGTCCCCTTTTCTGACCGAGAGAAGGCAAGGGTAGGGAAATGCAAGAACTCTGTAAAATAAAAAAAGACAACTGAGGAAATTTTGAAGATCTAATTGGCTTTACTAATTGGTCAGCATCCCACCTAGCAGGTAGAGGGGAGCTCCAAAGGGAGAGAAGGAATGGAACAAAGGAAATTATTAGCAAAGAATCCATTGTTTCAGGCAAGGTCTCTGGCGTAAGGGAAACGGAAGGGGTCTATCAGTACATTTCCTAGCAAGGACCAGGAAATTCCCGGGCTGACTGGTGAAAGGTCATTCCCAGGGGAGGGGTTGAAAGGAGTTAGGTTAGGTATTAAGTCTTGGTTTACTGACTTGGGGCCTTAACCTAAAAGACGCCATTAGGGGCCTGTGGTTTTCTTTTCCGCCACTCAAAGTCAAGATGCGAGCCTGGCATTATCAGAACTGGGCTGAACCAGAACGAGAGCGGAGATTTTGAGCTCTAGAAGCAGCTTTACCTAAACTGAAAGCCTGGAGTTCACCAGGGCTTGACAGTTTGTGGTACCAGTTCACACACGTTTCTTCACTTCTGCTTCCCCAACGCCTGTGTGCAGATGGAAAAGATTTTTACTCTCACTCGAAGCTGATAAAACAGAGAGGTTAAGTGGCTTTTACAAGGTCGCATAGAGAGGAAGTGGTATTAGAATTAATTACTGGTTAGCAAAAAACAAAACCAGGCCTTCTGACCTAATTATGGCGATCATTTTCATAATTCAAATTGCATTACTTAAGTTCACTATGCCGATTTCCCAGTTACCATATGGAAAAGCAAACTTAGAAATAAGAAGTATACATTGGGAAGAAAAGACTTTTAGAAATGAATATACAATATTTGCATACAACATTCCATTTTATAGTCTTAAAATTCAGTTAAAATTTTATTTTACCACCACTCTTTTTATTCTGCCTCTTCATCTTTTACTAATAGTACGTTTAGGAAACTGGCAATAAGAGGGTCCTTTAAAATGAGTAGCGGACTCTGTTAGGCGAAAATTTGTCAAGATAATCTTTTACCAATATAGTGAATATCTAGTTCGATTCTATTTGTAAACGACTGGCAGGCCCTCATCCCAGAGGGTATCATCTTGCCCCATGGGTTTTTAAGGTAGATACAAATTACATGATTTAAACAAACTCCCTAGTTAAGTAGAACTTCATGTTTCTGTTGCAGGACTTTTAAAAGCTGCCTCTCACCTTAATTTCATTTCCATCGTCAAATTTCAAAAGAAAGCTTCCCCGCCATAGAAAGCACACAGGAATGTCCCAGCTGGTAGAACTAGCAAATGGGAATGTACTTACTCATTGTCCCAAAGTGGCCCTTTCTGGGCATGATGGTGAGTCTTGGTTAGAAACAGGCACGAGATCTCTGAAGTTTCTGAGGACCTAGTCCGTCTTTGTGTATCAACACTGCGCCTACTCAGAATTGGTTTTATGATCTCACTTTTTAAACTTGTACTTTTGCCCCAACCAGTTCTGGTTTCAGTTACACATTTGGCTAAGCTCTGTTAATCAGCTCTCAGAGAGGCTCTCGCAGAGTACCAGCCCTGCCCACCCCTTTCCTCCCTTCGCCCTTAGCAACAACCCCCCCCCCAGGGGCCCAGGGGCAGCACACTATTTCCTCTAACCTTATCATGTACTCTTACTTCCAAGTAAGTTTTCCCTGACCTCTCTGCTCTTATCAGAGAGAATTTTTTAAAAAAAACTTTTTGCCTCCTTAAACAAAGGAGAATCTGCTGTTTGCCCAAAGAATTTTTTTTCTCCTTTTAAATTTTTAAAAAAGACTTTTTATTAATTTGAGAGAGAGAGTACACACGAGTGGGGGTGAGGGGCAGAGGCAGAGGGAGAAGCAGGCTCTCCCACTAAGCAGGGAGCCTGACTAAGGGCTTGATCCCAGGACCCCGGGATCATGACCTCAGCCGAAGGCAGATGCTTAACTGACTGAGCCACCCAGGCCCCCCTGCCCAAGTAATTCTTTTTTTTTTTTTTTAATTCCAGCTTTATTGAGATATAATTGATATGACACTGTGTAAATTTAAAGTATACAATGTAATGATTATATATATGTATATATATATAAAATAAAAAAATATATATATAATAAAAATGTTTACCACAATAAAGGTTAACACACCCTTCACCTTACATAATTCTCATTTAGTTGTTGTTATGCTGAAAACATTAAAGCTCTCCTCCCATAGCAACTTTCAAGTATTCCGTATAGTACCATAACTATAACTATAGTCACCATGCTGCACATTAGATCCCCTGAATTTGTTCATCTTATAACTGAAAGTTTGTACTTTTTAACAAACATCTCCCAATTTTCCCTACCTCTTAGCCACTGGCAACCACCATTCTACTTTCTATTTCTATGAGTTCGATGATTTTAGATTCCACATATAAGTGAGATCTTATAGTATTTGTCTTCATCTGTCTTATTTCATTTAGGATAATGACCTCACGGTCCATCCATGTTGTTGCAAAGGGCAGGATGTCCTTCTTTGTTTATGGCTGAATAATATTCCATCATGTGTGTGTATGTGTGTGTGTGTGTGTGTGTGTATCACATTTTCTTTACCCATTCATCTGCTGATGGACACTTAGGTTGCTTCCTATCTTGCCTATCATAAATAATCTTCCAATGAACATGAGGGTACAGATATCTCTTTAAGACTATGGTTCCATTTCTTTGGATGTATACTCAGAAGTGAGATTCCTGGACCACATGGTAGTTCTACTTGTAATGTTTTTGAGGAAACTTCATACTGTTTTCCACAGTGGCTGTACCAGTTTACATTCCCACCAACAGTGCACCAGAGTTCCCTTCTCTCCACATCCACTCCAACACTTGTTATCTCGTCTTTTTGATAATAGCCATTCTGACAGGTATAGGTGATATCTCATTGTGGTTTTGATTTACACTTCCCTCACGATTACTGATGTTTTCATGTACTTGGCCATTTGTATGTCTTCTTTGGAAAAATGTCTATTCAGATCCTCTGCTGATGTTAAAATCAGCTGATGATGGTGATGATGATGGTGATGATGATGATGATTTGCTATGGAGTTGTAGGACTTATTTATATATATTGGATATCAACCCCTTATGGAATAAATGGTTCGCAAGTATTTTCTCCCATTCTGTAGGTTGCCTCTTCTGACTACTGACTGCTTCTTTTGCTGTACAAAAGCTGTTTAGTTTGATGTAGTCCCACTTGTTGGTTTTTGCTTTTGTTGCTTTGTGCTTTTGGTGTCAGAGCCAAAAAATTATAGCTAGGACCACTGTCAAGGAGTTTTCCCCTATGATTTCTTCCAGGAGTTTATGGTTTTAGGTCTTATGTTTAGGTACTTACTGCACTTCAAGTTAAGTTTTGAGAGTGGTGCAAGATTGGGGTCCAATTTCATTTTTTTGCATGTGCATGTCTAGTTTTCTCAGCATCATTTACTGAAGAGACTATCTTTTCCCCATTGACTATTCTTGGTTCCCTTGTCATTTATTAGTTGACCATATCTGCGTGGGTTTATTCCTGGGCTCTTCATTCTGTTCTATCAGTCTATGTGTCTTTTTATGTTAGTATCATACTGTTTTGATAACTATAACTTTGTGATATAGTTTAGAATCAGGAAGTGTGATGCCTCCAGCTCTATTATTTTTTAAGATTGTTTTGGCTATTCAGGGTCTTTTGTGGTTCCATATGAATTTTAGGATTGCTTTTTCTGTTTCTGTGAAAAATGCCATTGGAATTTTGATAGAAATTGCATTGAAACTTTAGGTGGTTTTGGGTAGTACGGACATCTTAACAATTTTAATTCTTCCAACCCATGAACTTGGCATATATTTCCATTTACTTGTGTATTCTCAATTTTTTTCATTAGAGTTTTTTAGTTTCCAGCACACACATCTTTCATCTCCTTGGTTAAATTTATTCCTAAGCATTTTATTATTTTTGGTGCTATTGCAAATGGTATTGTTTTCTTTCTTTCTTTCTTTTTCAGATAGTTCATTGTTAGTGTATAACAACACAACTGATTTTTCTCTCTCACGTTGTATCTTGTGTAAGCTGACCATACCTGATATGTCAGCTCCATGATGTCAAGGATAGTTCCCTTCTATTTTGTCATCTTTAATGTGTGACTTTATAGAGATGTGACTTCCATGTTTTTGTCCAAGATGCCTTCTCTAGCCCTTGCCACAATATCCATGTCTTAGCCATGGAAAAGAAAAAAGGAGAGTTGGAGAGCATGACCCATTTCAACCAGGGAGTTATAAATGTCACTTTTACTTGGCCAGAACTTGGTTACACTGTCACGCCTAGATTTAAAGGAGCTTGGAAAGTCTAGCTTTACTCTGGGTGGCTACATACCCCACTAAAATTTTGGGACTCAACCAATTAAGAAGAGGAGAATGAATACTGGAAAGAGCTAGCAATTTTTGCCACATTACTTGAATCTAAATCATATTTCTCTAAAAAGTCTGATGTCTGTAACCCTCCAGTAATGAGTTATGTTGGCTCCTCAGTTTTCTTCAGTGGGTCTGAAATATTTTATCCCCCAAAACCAGCTAGCACTTTGGAACTCTCTGAATGTTGAAAATGATCTCTTAAAAAGAGGGCTTTTGTTACTTTCTACCAAGAATCACATCATTCAATATTTTGTTGAAATGGTAGATGGAATCCTCCAGTCTCCAAGGAAACTTTATTTCTTGATATACGAGGAACTATAATAACAAGGAAGCCAGAAAATAGCTGGGAAAATTACAACCAAGTTTGCTTCAGCCAAAGTTTAAAATGGTCCTGTAAGACTGAAAAAAAAATTTTTTTTGTCAAATAACTTACTTTTTGGCAAGTATGTCTGTATAACTCAGGGTTCTCCAGAGAAACAGAATCAACAGGAGATTATATATGTAAATTTATTATAATTAATTGGCTGGTGCAATTATAGAGGTGAAGGAGTCTTTACAATCTGTCATCTGCAAGTTGGAGAACCAAGAAGCTGGTGGCGGAATTCAGCCCAAGTCTGAAGGCCTGAGAACCAGGATCATGGATGTCTGAGGGCAGGAGAAGATAGATGTACCTCAAGCAAAGAGAGCAAATGCATCCTTCCTCTGCCTTTTTGTTCTGTGTGTGCCCTCCATGGATTGGTTGGTGCCCATTCACACTAGTGAGAATGATTTTTTTTACTCGGACGACTGATTCAAATGCTAATCTCTTCCAGAAACACCCTCACAGACACACTCAGAAAGGATGTTTTTCCAGGTATCTGGTCATCCCTTAGATGAGTTGACACATGAAATTAACCACCACAGTCTTCAAGTATTACAATCAGAAAGAGACTTAAATATAAGAAAAAGCCTAGGACTGATGCCAGAGTTAAAATAGTCTAATGAACTCTCTCCCTTCCCATGCAAGCAGAAAATGGTTATTTGGAGAAGTAGCTGATTCTAGGGCTAGAGCAGGGAAAGTACAAGGTCAGCTTGAACATCCTGTGGGTCCAGAAATTAAGGAAGTGGTCAAAAAGTGATGTGCAGTCATGTCAAAAGGACACAGGAGCCAACAGGAAGGAGTACCCAATGGCCAAATCTGGGACAATTGAGCAAAAAAAAAATTTAAGTAATTATTTATAACCCATAAGATAAAATAAGTGTTCATGAGTCCATATAGATATAAATTAGTAATCAAATAACTAAATGGGAGAGAATGGACAGTTTTTCCTTAAAATAAAATTCCAAGTAATAAAGGTAGAAGCGATGAGGGAAGTGGAGAATCATCATATAACAAGCACTTGTAATAATCATTATGGGCAAGAATCACTAAAGGACGCTAATATCAGAAAGTTTGCTGAGAGACAGGATATTTGCAGAGGCTCAAAATATCTCTCCATAAAATAGTTACTAGTTACAGTGAGGAATTAATACAGTGGGAGAACTTGGTAGACTCAACTTTAACCAAGAGATCAAAGTGAACATCATCAGCCACGAGACATATTATATTATGTTCCTACAGATAAGGAGCACTGACAAGGTCACGGCATAACTCTGTGATATTCTTACCAAAACTGCATAACCTGAATTTAGTCATGAGGAAAGAGATGAACCAAAATTAAGAGACATGCTATAAATAACTAGCCAGGATTCTTAAAAATGTCAAGATCAAGAAAGACAAGGAATGGCTCCAGAAATACCTGGAGTGGAGGAGACAAATGAGATACAATTACCAAACACAATGTGAGACCCTGGATTGGACCCTGGACCAGAAAATTGGTCTTAGTGGGACAGTTGGTGAAATTTGAATAAGTACTGTAGAATAGTTAATAATATAAATCAATGTTAATTTCCTGGTTTTGATAATTATACTATGATTATATAATAAATTAATGTTTGGGGAACCTGGCGGAGGGTATCCAGGAAATCTTTGTACTATTTTTTTTCTAAGTCTGAAATTATCTTAAAACAAAAATTTTTTTTAAAAGAAAGCAAATGGGGGGCGTCTGGATGGCTTAGTTGGTTAACCGACTGACTCTTAATTTCGGCTCAGGTCATGATCTCAGGGCTGGAAGACCCATGCTGGGCGTGGAGCCTGCCTTAAGATTCTCTCTCTTCTTCTCCGGCCCCCTCCCTCTCTCCTTCCCTCTCTAAAAAATAAATAAGTTAAAAAAAAAAAAAAACGAAGCAAATGGTGATAAGTCTTGGGACGTGATCACATTGGGTAGGTTCTCCCTCCCTTCGCGGGTCACTGAGTTGAACTTCTAATATGTATCCTTTTCAAGCAAAATTTATAGTCGCCAAGTTCTTATTTACCCTTCCCTGGATCTTCATTTCTCTTCATTCTATATTATAGTTTAGCAACCAGATCTCTATGCAGTATTCCATATATAGCAATATTGGGGTGGGATACTGATTCGTATCCAATATCTTTTCCTGACAAAGCATGGCAATTTACTTAACATTCGGCTGCTTAAGGGAAATCTATGGGAATCTATGTTTTTAGAGGTCTATAAATGTGACTTTAAGATTCAGCCTCCAGATTATGACAGAATAGAACTTTAAAGTTTTCTCGGAGACATCTTGGATTATCTCCCCCCCCACCATCCCCTTGGATTATCCCAATTTACGCGAATTTTCCTTTTGTCTTTCTATTTTCTACTTTTCTTATCATTGCCAGAATCTTACTCCTGTACAGTGCAGGAAACATTCGAATCTGGAATGTCACACATTGTTGGACCTAGTGACCAATGCTGGGGTGGCTCCATTGGCAGCTTATTTGTATGGAGGCTTACAATGTTCCCTGGGAAAAAATTTATGGTTGTGCATCATCTCTAAAATAATCATGTAGGGGGCGCTTGGGTACCTCAGTTAGTTAAGCATCTGCCTTCCACTCACCTCATGATCCAGGGTCCTGGGATCAAGTCCTACATGGGGTTCCCTGTTCAGCAGGGAGTCTGCTTCTCTCTCCGCCTGCCGCTCCACCTGCTTGTGCTCTCTCTCTCAAATAAATAAATACATAAAATCTTAAAAAAAAAAAAATAACCAGGTAGGATTAGTACGTCCTGTAGATTATTTACCATTTGCTTACTATCTCTTTCTTTAAAACAATCACTGAATGTGCATTTTCCTTATATCGTCATCAGGGGTTTTTTGTTACCACCTTTTTTCCATTCGCTGTATGTTTTATATATATTATTTTTAATCTTTTGAGGCATTACTATACTCCTCATTCAGATGAGAAAAATTAGGTTCGAAGATTACACAACACCCACAAAAACATCACTTTGAACTTCATCTACAAAATTTAGAGGTTGGGATTATTCTACAATTTATGATCCCCAAATCTTCAGTTAAACTCAGGAATCTCTGACAGATTCTAGTTGCCTTTTACTCTCTGACACATTTAAGCAGCATAAATATCTATTTCTGGCAAATTCCACAGGAGTTCTGCTCCCTCTGGAATCAGATTTCTTTGTAAACCAATCAAAAGAAAACTAAACAAGAATAAAGTATACTCAGCACTTTTTTTTTTTTAAAGGGTAATTGATTAATTTCCATTAGGTCTGTGGCCTAATTCTTGGTCAGGCCTTTTGGAATTACTTTGGGCCTTGAGTGCAAGCTGATTTTCATATCTCTAAAACAGTTCTATGGAGATTCTAGATTTCAACATCCTCACTGGCATCAAAAAAATTGTATTTTTTCAATCTCTCCATAATACCTGGAAATGCCAAAATTTCAACCTATGAGAGACCAAACTGTAAAACAGTTACTTAGATTACAAACTAACAAATTTTACTTCCCCTACATCTATTTTTAAAAGAAGTTTTGGCTTGATAATGTAAGCCTGGTAATTAAGGAATTAGGGACTTAAGTAAGTTACATCTGTAGGGGTAAAACATTTTCTATCTAGAAATACTGCTTCCCATTCTTGTATTTTGAGTTACGGTGTCACAGGAAATACAGATATTTATGGACTTATATTTTGTTAAATAATCATTTCTTCTGCTTTTTGCATAGCATCTTTTTTGTTTATTCAAGCACAGTGAATCCCACAAGGGCATTTTTTAAAAAAATAGCATTTAAGGTAAAGAGGGATCTCAAAATAATTTGAGACAGAAACTGATTCTTGGGGCCCCTGGCTGGCTCAATCATTAGAGCATGTGAGTCTTGATCTAGGGTCATGAGTTCAAGCCCCATGTTGGGCATGGAGCCTACTTAATTTAAAAAGGAAAAAAAAAGAAAAGAAAGGAAACTGATTCTTGTCTAGAAGTTCAGTTACTAGGAATGAAATGACTGTTTTACATTTTAAGCAATACCCGTACGATCATATAATAGAGAGCCTACTTACACATTTTTTTTTCTTTCAAAATGCGTATTTTCTCTGTTCTTATCTTGCAACCCATGGTAAGAGGCTGGAATTATATATTTCCTCTAAGGAAGGAAGTGCTGAACACTGCTTAGAGTCACAGAAGAAGCAAATGGTATTTGTCTATAACAGCAAATTCAAGATATCTCAAAGCTATAGCGCTGACTCCAGAAATTCAGATATTTTGTTTTTATTTAAGTAAATACACTTTTATCGGTTGGCAATCTGTAATCAAAAAGAAGGTACTGTTAACTAGTGCTACCATACATCCTCACCATATACTTGGCTCTTTCTGCCTTTGCTTGGTTTCTGACATTTGTCAAAACCAAAAATATTATAATACAATCTAACTGGATCTTTAGAAGCTGGACTTATAGTACTTAGGAGTGAGAGTATCTGAGGTTTCTGTGGGAAAATATACTATGGAACACTTTTCCTATGGTCTATTTTTTACACACAGCTACAATGTAAACAAGGAGATATAAAAAGATTATCCAAAGCAAAACATACTAAAAAGAGAGTCCCAAAGAAAGAGACATACCTTAAAATTGGCCAATTTCCTTTTAGGAACTCATCAATTTTTTACATTAGTTAGATGATTTCAGCTATTCTTTAGAGAAATATGTACAACAATTAGAGGAAAAAAACCAATTTGCTCTTCTCATATTTTTATTGCTTGAGTTATTAGGGCAATCTGTTTATTGCTAGAGATAGTTCAGGTACGACAGCCCTTGTGGCTTTGTCTGGAAAGCTAAGAAGGACAAGATTGTGATGTTATACAGAATTGGGCTTTTATTTATATGTACAGGGTTAACATTTTTGGATCAATAGTTTTTGATGATCCATTAGACAGAAATGATAGTGCTTTGCTGGTTTGATTATGATCAGTCCTATTATCATAATTTTGTTATTTATGAGAACTTTAGACTCCAGTGCTACAACAAAGGTCTTATGTTTCGTGTTCTGCCTGTAATAAAAACTTAGAACTGGAAAAGATTTAAAGATCACTGCATCTTCCTTCTTAGTGTAGAATCTTCTACAGTGTCCTAGGCAGATTAGCATTGATGATTTCACTGAATACCTCTTAAAAGGACTCTTCTTTTTTCTAGAGGCTCCTTTCCGCTCCTAGAGAGCTCTAGCTGTTGCAGACTTCCACATCTCCTGACCACACAACGAGCACAACTCTTTTTCACTTCTACCTGTTAATTTTCTTTCTGTCTTCTAGTCTGGAGGATTTGTGGTAAACTCTGTCGACAGTAAATAATACGGTCTAAAGTTCCACAGAAAAATCCAAAAGACTCCACCCCAAAATTGCTAGAACTCATACAGGAATCCAGCAATGTGGCAGGATATAAAATCAATGCACAGAAATCAGTTTCATGTTTATACACTAACAGTGAGACAGAAGAAAGAGAAATTAAGGAGTCGATCCCATTTACAATTATACCCAAAACTATAATATATCTAGGAATAAACCTCACCAAAGAGGCAACGGATCTGTACTATAGAACATTCATGAAAGAAATGAGGAAGATACAAAGAAATGGAAAAGTTGTTCCATGCTCATGGATTGGAAGAACAAATAATGTTAAAATGTCCATGCTGCCTAGAGCAATCTACACATTCAATGCAATCGCTATCAAAATACCATCAACTTTTTTCACAGAGCTGGAACAAATAATTCTAAAATTTATACGGAGCCAGAAAAGACCCCGAATAGCCAGAGGAACGCTGAAAAAGAAAACCCAAGCTGGAGGCATCACAATGCCAGACTTCCAGCTATACAGCAAAGCTGTCATCATCAAGACAGTCTGGTACCGGCACAAAAACAGATATCAATGGAACAGAATAGAGAACCCCAAAATGGACCCTCAACTCTATGGTCAAATAATCTTCGACAAAGCAGGAAAGAATATCCAATGGAGAAAAGACAGTTTCTTCAACAAACGGTTTTGGGAAAATAGGACAGCCACATGCAGAAGAATGAAAGTGGACCATTTCCTTACACATACACAAAAATAGACCCCAAATGGATGAAAGACCTAAATGTGAGAGAGGAATCCATAAAAATTCTAGAGGAGAACACAAGCAGGAACATCTTTGATTTTGGCTGCAGCAACTTCTTGGTAGACACGTTTCCAAAGGCAAGGGAAACAAAGGCAAAAATGAACTATTGGGACTTCATCAAGATAAAAGCTTTTGCACAGCAAAGGAAACAGTCGACAAAACCAAAGACAACCAATAGGATGGGAAAAGATATTTGCAAATGACATATAAAAGGCTAGTATCCAAGATCTATAAAGAACTTATCAAACTCAACACCCAAAGAACAAATAATCCAATCAAGAAATGGGCAGAAGACATGAACAGATATTTCTCCAAAGAAGACATACAAATGGCCAACAGACACATGAGAAAATGTTCAACATCACTCAGCATCAGGGAAATACAAATCAAAATCACAATGAGATACCACCTCACACTGGTCAGAATGGCTAAAATTAGTAAGTCAGGAAATGACAGATGTTGGCGAGGATGCAGAAAAAAGGGAACCCTCTTATGTTGTTGGTGGGAATGCAAGCTGGTGCAGCCACTCTGGAAAACAGTATGGAGGTTCCTCAAAAAGTTGAAAATAGAGCTACCCTATGACCCAGAAATTGCACTACTAGGTATTTACCCCAAAGATACAAATGTAGTGATTTGAAGGGGCACCCGCACCCCAATGTTTATAGCAGCAATGTCCACAATAGCTAAACTGTGAAAAGAGCCCAGATGCCCATTGACAGATGAGTGGGTAAAAAAGAAGTCATATTCATACACACACACACACACACACACACACACACACACACACACACACAATGGAATATTACTCAGCCATTAAAAAAGAGATCTTGCCATTTGCAACAACATGGATGGAACTAGAGGGTATTATGCTAAGCGAAATAAGTCAATCAGAGGAAGACAATTATCACATGATCTCACTGATACGGGGAATTTAAGAAAAAACAGAGGAGCATAGGGGTAGGGAGGGAAAAACAAAACAAGATGAAATCAATGAGGGAGACAAACCATACGAGACTCTTAATCATAGGAGGATTGCTGGAGGGGAGAGGGGGTAACTGGGTGATGGGCGTTAAGGAGGACACGTGATGTAATGAGCGCTGGGTGTTGTATACAACTGATGAATCACTGAACTCTACATCTGAAACTAATAATACACTATGTGTTAATTAATTGAATTTAAATTAAAAAATCCCCAATCATTCTAACCTAGTGAAAAAACACTGATGAACTTTAACCTCTTTAAAACAAATTTTAGTTTTATAGTAAAAGTAAAATTTAAAAAATAAATAAAGTTCCACAGATTTTGGAGGAGTTTTGATACCCCTTTTTGATTTCCTGGGATTAAAGGTGGATGTAGGACCTTGGGATAGATTGTGTCCTTGGGATAGATTGCGCGTATTTACTGTGTTCTCATTGGTGAAAATGGAAGAAGTTGGCCAGAATAAACGGTAAGATCTACTTCATTAATCTAATTATACCCTTAGCTGTTTGCAGCAAGAAAGCTTTCCTTTAATGGATTTGAATGAGAGATACAGAACTTTCAAGTCAGAAATGCTCTTAGATTTGTGGTTCAAATTCTTCATTCTATGGCTGGAGGAACTGTACCCTGAGCATATGTTAGTGTTTGCCAAGTTCCCAGGGATCTCTGGGGCCCTCGGTGCTCTATCAGGTGGTTTACTGATAGTAGTGTGAATGTTTCAGGGGGACTAACGGAACAGTTTTGTTCATATACATTTTCCAAATATTGAGATTTAACGGGGTTTACTATTTTCAAAGGAATCTTCTCTATCTCAATAAGTATGATATTCTTAAACGTGTGTCTGTAGGACAAGAACTGTGTTGGCCAGTTCCTCTAGTGTGACATACTCACACATAATTTGTTTGTTATTTCTACGTGTTAAATTTTCCTCTTAGTGTTATTTTTATATATTGTTAAATACCCACCTCATAAGAATGAATCAATGGAGCAAAGCGACAAACAGCCCCACCAAGGCTCTGTGTCACTATAAAATGTGACTCTCATGATCGGAGACAAATGAATTAATAATGTGATGATTTCACACAGGCAGCTAGAAGAGAAAAGGGTGAAGTCGGAAGTTAAAAAAATAAATAGCTGAATATTGGGTTTAACTGGACTGGCAGTCACTTTGTCCCTAATTTCTGGTGCAGTGACAGTTATGAAACTTTTATGGAGTGGCATAAAGCCACTGAGACGTTTGTGTAATGTTCAAGCAAAGCAGAGTGATTTCACTGGTAAACCAGTAATAATTTTTCCAAGAACAAGTATAAAATAATGCTTTCCAGGACAAAATTGCCAGAGTTTAAGAAGAGGGCAGACATAAGGCTTTATTCAACGCTTCAACACTTACAGAAAAAAACCGTATAAATTACACCAGTCTTAAGAAAGTTATAAAAGCAGCTACGAAAGTAAAGATAATTATTATGATCAGACATAAAGCAGGCAAGGAAAAAAAGAGCCATTGGCAGAATTCCTTACAATACGGAAGAACAATTACTGTTAAGAACATGCGAATGGATATTTTACTTTAGAATTGGGTGCAAATGCTTTAATATATGGGAAGAACATACACGAAGGGAGAGGTGTTTGAGGTCTGCTTGCTTTGCTGAGGCTAAAAAATCAAGAGGAAGTTTTCTTTTCACTCAGATAACAATGACTGTCAGAGCATCATGGAGCATGGAAAAGGTTCATTGGTTTAGTACTGACAGAACTCTCAGTTCAACAGGAAAGGGCATCACAAAGGGATAAAAGAAGCCACGCCGAATACCAATCCACACAATCGTCTTCGTGGCAGAACATAGTTGGTGGTTGATTTAATGTCGGGAGAAATTATGAAAAGTTCTGAATACAATGAAAGTGTAGCTTCTGAGATTAAGCATTCTCAGAAATGTGCTGAGAAATAGGTAACAAAAGACTGGCTGCTTTTCAGGAAAAGATGTTTACACACTTCTTAAGTGAGGGAAGATACAGAATTTTTTTTCCCGTGTAGGTAAAGACCACTTCAGTGATTTCAAAAGGCTTGCTTAAGTGTTGTTTCCCAGCAACGTTTCACTACGTTGAGGAGCCTGAAGTGACCACTTTAGGGCTGAAATATAAATTTATTTATTTAATTTAAAAAATATTTATTTATTCGTGAGAGACAGAGGGGGGGCGGAGGCAGAGGCAGAGGGAGAAACAGGCTCACAGCTAAGAAGGAAGCCTGATGTGGAACTCGATCCCAGGACCCTGGGATTGTGACCTGAGCTAAAGGCAGATGCTTAACTGACTGAGCCACCCAGGTGCCCTGAAATATAATTTTTAATGTTGAGGATAACATATCCAGGTCTTCTCAGATCAAACTAAACTGTGAATGGCTGATTGCCAAGAATTGTCCTCTTTCTCAGGAACTAAGGATTTTTTTCACTCATCAGGGACAGAAATCAAGGATGTAGTATCATGCATATTTAAAAACTGCATCCAGCAGCTGCGGCAGAACATGAAAAGAGTAGATTACAAGAAGCTGAGGCAGATGTTCTTAATTCTCTCCCCCACCCCGCCCCGCCAAGAGCTATTCTTCCTTTTCCATATGTTATAGAACCACCATTTTGTTCAGGGCAGCCCCAGGGGTATGAAAATCAACAGTTGTAAGTGGGACCATATAGATTCTCATGGGTTGTGCACAGTACAACTGCTGTGGTCATTTTCCTTTGTCCTGGATTTAAGTTAACTCAGCAATTCTAGTCCATTTTGCTTGCAGATAGAGGTGGCCATAAGGCATTGTTCCAGAAATGAGACAGAAGATGAGGTATCTGGGGGCCTCTGGGAAAGCCAAAGAATGAAAAGCCAATCAGTAAGGATAACAGAAGAAAGACATAAAATTTGTGTCCTCAATCACATCAATGAGCCATGAAACCAAGGTCAGAACAATGTGTCTAAGGACTTCTTGTTATTAGGGAAATAAACCTCAGTTTGGTTAAATGGTGTCATTGGGAATTCATTACTTGCGGCCAAAAACCTTCTTAACAGATACATAAGTATACCCATTCTTTAGGAGAACGACGCTTATCTAACTGTGTAAATATGGCTGCTATTCATATTCTGATGTTTTTACTCCCAGATTTTTCTGTACATATACATGGCATATAAAATTAGGTTTATCCTATATTGATATGTAGTGCCGTGCCTGGGGGGCTGAAATGTAAACAGTACACCTGACATTACTGTATTTTAAATGAAGATGCCAAGAGCTCCTGGGTGGCTCAGTTGGTTAAGTGTCTGCCTTTGGCTTGGGTCATGATCCTGGGGTCCTGGGATTGAGCCCAGTGTCAGGCTCTCCACTCAGTCTGCTGCTCAGTCCTCTGCCTGCCACTCCCCCTGCTTGTGCTCTCTCTGTCAAATGAATAAATAAAATCTTTTAAAAAAATTAAAAAGAATAAATGAAGAGAGCAAGTCAGTATGAAGTAATTTTTGTTATAAGAATTGTTTGAGTAACTCTTCTTACTTATTAGAAGTAAGGCCACGTGTTTACATTGTTCTACTAAAATTATATACTGACACACTCTTTGTCTGTTAGGAAGTCTTTGTCTCCAACTAACTCCAGTATATAGAACATACAGAGGGAGTGCCCTACTTTGCCTAAGAAGTCCAGAGCCTCTCTGAGAGGGGAAAGTATCAGACCTCCAATTTTTTTACCTGAGACTCAAATTAGGGAAATCTGTTGGGATGGACTCAGGTGGCCCTGACCAAGGTGCAGTTATAAAAAAAGGAAACACAGCCACTAGAATAGAACGACCACGTGTATAAAATAGACCCAAAAGCTACGTCTCAGACAGTCTTGGTGGAAGAGTGGAACAGGGGGAGACGTTGACAGACCCTGGAACATTCCTCACTCAATTCTGTTGGGAGTTGATTCTATCTATCTATCTATCTATCTATCTATCTATCTATCTATCTATCTATCATACTAGCTGTGCAAATGAGTCAGTTTCTGTAACTTCAAGAACTGTGCCCAAGTCAACATAGAGCTATTCTGACCCAGCAGATACCAAATGGGTTTTGCTTCTCATGAATAATTATAACACAGGCAGGACTCTGTATCTGGACAAAGGATAACAGTGGGGTATCAGCCATATCAAACAGGGAAGTCCGTTTCGGAGACAGCTACTTCACCAGAGCAAAACTGTTCCACAATGGAGAAACTTGTTTGCTATATACCAGAGGTTTCACATGTAAATGCCTACGAAGGTCAGGCTGGTAACGTAAATGAGGTGGCTTGATTTAATTCGTAATTAATTGATTAAGTCAACTGTTATATGTCAGGCACTGTTCTAAGCACATGGAATACACCACTGAAAAAACCAACCCAACCCACAACGGTCAACAAGACAATGTCATTGGCGAGCTGAGATTCCATGAAGGGGCATTTATATACAGTTGGGTTGTATGAAGAGAAACGTCAACTAAGAGTCTCAGTGTAAGCAACACAGTAGAGAGTAGTGAAGTATGTGCCAAACAGGCTTGTACATGCCCTGCCTGGAGGAGGTGCCCACTGTCAGCCTCAGGTGATTGCTGAAGGCAGGAAGGTGGCCCAGGGTCACCAGATCTAATGGTATTTACAGAGACATTATGAATACCTGTTTTTTTGCATTCAATCTCCCGATTTTTAAATGTAGGCATCAATTTCAATGTAAAATACTGTGGGGGCTGTATAAGATTGGGGGACGCTAGATGAGGGCACATTGTAAATTCACTATATTATTTTTATAGCACCGTATGACCTAAAATGATTTCTAAATGAACATAGCCAGGGAGTTAATTACACAGTATTTAAAAAAGTGATAAATGCTATGGAGAAAATGAAGGGAGGCTGGAGAGAGAGGGAAGCAGTTTAAAATAAATCAATTCCCTGAATAAGAAGGCAAGGTAGTTTTGCTTGGTACTGTCCCAACAGAATATAAGCAATGGATGCTGTTTGGCCTTGAAGGTTGTGCCAGGGACCAGCGACAGGTGGAATTTTTGCCTGGATGCCCTAGTGGCAGTATGAACCCCACTCCACAACCTGGCACTACATGACCCAACCGGAAGTCACTGTTGCTGAGGGCGCTGGTGGTGGTCTCCAGACAAACATGGGGAATGTTGTTGAAGATTTCAGTGAGAATAGTAGGAAGTAGCCAAGTGGCAATTACTCCTCTCACCTTCCCTAACTGAGAACCAAAAGACTTTAAAGTAGCTTACTCGCAGTCACCTAGAACACTGCAAACCGTAGAAGAGGAAATTACTTGGAGTACCATAGCTAAAAACATCTCTTTCATTCTGCACACACATACACATGTACGTGCATGCACACACACATTTCTACATAAATAGTGTATCTTATACTAAGTGTATTTCTTTATGTTCCCAAGTAGTTTTCAGAATAATGACTTTTTATGGCTACATAGAGTGCCATCATTTGGATGCACATTATATATTTCAATGCTTCCTGATTGTTGGACAGTTAGGTTTTATTACTTCATTATTATATACAATGTAGCAACGAACATGACTGAATATATATCTTTGAGTGCACCTGCATACTTTACAACTTTTAATTTTCTTTGCTTCCTTGTATTCCAAAAATACGGTAACAGTTTATACTTAGACCAGAATAAATGAAAAAGACCACTTCTCTGTATATTTGCCAACATGGAATGTTGTCATTTAAAAAATTCCAAACCTTTTCCTGGCAAGGAATGGAATTATTTTATTTTGCCTTTTTATGATGCGCTAAATTCTAAGAAAACCTTGTTACTTGAGATCTCATACAGGGAATCTGCTGAGGGAGTCTCTAAATTGTAAAATGTTTTTCTGTTCACTTACAGGAGTTTTTAGTACAGTTTATCCTCTAGCTGGATACGTGACCTTGGGACACTGATGAACTACTCTGGGCCTCTTTTTTCTTCAACTGCAAAATGATGATCACTAATGTTCTTCCTGGAATTTCGTGTGAGGAGAAATAACTTCATTTTACATAATCTGCACAACCTCTATTTTTCTAAGTATTTACATTTTTTTTAAACAGAGAGAGGCTGGTGCTTCATCATAAGATTTATGCTAGCCAACGAAACATCATAATTCAATTTTTTAGCCATTTCAATCATACCTGGACATGCTCCCCCTACTGGTTCAAGTTATTTAAAATATTTATTCAACTTTCCAACTTAGTGTGTAGGTGTAGTGTACCAATGCTTAAATTTGTTCTCTCATAGACTTTCTTCATCTATCCAGAACCACGGTTGTTTTTTAACACATCACTTAAGGTGAAAGTGGAGGGGGAAAAACGTGGGGAGATGATTTTTGCACCATTTCAATGTAACAGACACGGAAACAAAGCAATCCATTAACTCAATTCAAATGAAATTTGTGGATCGGTGTGTATATAGTACTAAGGTAAATGAAGGACAGGGTTCTGTCCTCAGGGAGCTGACAATCTAGCGGGGGTCTGTGTGTGTACTAGGGACAGTACTTTTCCTTGTCTTTATCTCCTCTGCGTGGCATGTAACCTTGGGAACGCTGTGAGGCTGGCCTGGGAGGGTTTTTCACTGGCCCTGTGGTCATGGTTTTAGTTGCTGGCTTCCATCCTCATGAGTGTCCCCTGCGATATTAGTGATCCCACTGGGTTTCCCGTTTCACAATCCATGCTCCACAGCTGAATCCTTTCAACACAACCATGAGACCCCTTTGGATCTTACCATCCTCCCTCAGTTCTTCCTTATCTCTCTGGTGGAAAGGGAGTGGAAACTTCCTGTTGCTTTGTTTTACCATCACGGGCTCCAAAGAAACTTTGTCAGGGGGCTGTGTCAGCCAACCATGGCTTCATTTCCACTTGAGTGACAAATCTAGAGATTCAACCTCAGCCTTGATGTTGTAAGGGAGGGAACATGTTCCATGTCTCCCTCCAAATCTCTCCTGCACCTAAACATTTCACATGCCTCTCTACATCCTTCTCCCCACCTGTGAGAACTCAATTTGGGCAAGGGGATGGGGAATCACACAGCCTTCTACCAGGACTTTTGAATGAAGAGCCAGAAATTAGTTGTTTGTCCATAGCTCCTTTCTGTCTTGTCCCTTGGGGCAGTGCTAGTCTCAAGTTCATGGCCTGAGTAGGAGAGGATCATATAAGACACATGTCAGTTAATTCCTCCCTTATCACAAGACAAGAAATTTCCCAGTGGGAGTGGTGTCAACTTTGCACATCTGTCCAAAGTTTGAGGAGAATGAGGGGAAAATGAACACTTTATTCGGAGATTACAAGGCGATAATTACCTTTAAGAAATAAATTCCAAGCCTCTGGTAGTCTGGGGATGAAGAAAGAAGAAGGCAAGGGGTGTGTGTGGTGGGTGGTGAAGGTTAACACCTTGCACTGAGCACTTACTAGTACCAAGCACTACTTTAAGTACTTCGGATGAATTAACTCATCTCAAAAGAGCTCTCTTAGCCTCCTACTTACAGATAAAGAAACTGAGGTCCAGACAGGTTAAAATGTTTGTCCAAGGACAACACAGAACTAGTAAGTAGAAGAGGAAGCCTGGCTCTGTAATCCCAACATGCTGCTGCGGTGGGTGAGGAGCAGGTGAAAAAGCACTGGAGAGCAGAGCCCAGGGATTTCATCTTAGATTAAGGATTTCTGAACATCTACAGAGAGGGGAGAAGGAACTAGGTGGGGAGGGAGGAGAGCCTACATTTAATCAACATGTATTCCGTCAACTGCAAACACACAAGAGAGAAAGCAACTATGATGTGATAGGAAAAGCATGGAAGAGAATAGTCCACCGCCCAGAGGGGAACTGGGAGAGGGGCAGAGATGATGCGGCTCCCTCAGGGACAGCCCACAGGAAAGATCCCAGGGGAGCACTGAGAGATGGTGAGCTTGAGCAGGGGGCAGGGGACATGTCAGGGCAGCCAGGGAGGGAGGAGGCTATGAACCACTGGCAGGATGACTTTGTTTTCTTGTTGGCCAAGAGCGAGAAGGAAGACTGGGAATCTTAGAGCTCTGAAAGCTGTCTGGAGTAGCTTCTGTGGGGGAGGGCACTAACAAGTCAAAGAGAAAGAAAGGAAAAACTGCTGAGTCACATGAAGTGTTATGTCCCAGTTATATACCAGACCATGTACTGTGTGTATTATATACCCTTCATCACAGTAGCCTTGAGGATAAAGATGCTTAGCCTGGTTGAACTGAAGAGGCGAATGAGTAGCAGAGAATTGAAGTCATTTGCTCATGGTTATTTAGCTAGGAAGGGGTGGAACTTATAGTCAAATTCAGGGGTGAGGAAATTCAGGGCACTCTGCAGCCCAGCGCAAGTAGCTGTGATGTAGGGTACCACGAGGCGCTCCCTAAGGCCATGAGAATGGATGAGGCCTCCAGGGGAGACTGTAGAGTGGTGGGGATGGGGACCGGTCTGGGGCCAAAGCCCAAGTGTTTCTACTGCTCATGGTAGAGTAGAAGGAAGGTGTACTAGCCTCCATCAGCATTCTCTGTGCCTTTCACATGCAAGTCTTGGCAACCTGAGAGTAGAAAAAAGTAGATGAGAGGCACCCAGAGTTGGGGGTTGATGTGGAGCTCATGGCCAGGGGTGTGTGGCGGGGGAGGTGGGTCCAGATAATGCTGGAGAAGAGTTCTGGCAACTCCAGGTCTACTTGAAGTGTAGTAGTGCGTTACCAAACTTTTAAGTCCATTTGCAATAGGCAACTTTGAAATTCAGATTTTTAGTCTCAATTTTTATATCGTGCAATGTCTTAGCACTTGAGATCTCCTGCGAATTTTTAAAAATGTGCCTTTGAGCTCACACTGCATAGCAGGAGGCCACATGTTGGTTCGCCATGGACATTCTTGGGAGAAAAGTCTGCATCTTTAGAACTGGTTTGGAGCCTGTTTTTCTAAAAATTCTGTTGTTGATGTCTATTTCCTTCCCAGGGCCATGTGGATGAATACATTCTTACCCTTTACGTTATCTTTCTAAACAAAATAAAATATGATATCTGTTCAAAAACATTTAATAAGGTAAAGGAAAAGCCAGTTTGAAAAAAAGGTCATCAAGACACAGGGATGTGTGATATTTGCTGAAGGCGCCTGTCAGAAGAGTCTGAGAATAATGTAGATTGGCCAAGGGAAACAAGATACAATTAAGGCGAAACTCATTCCCCCAAGATCACTGAAATGTGAGTTTATGAATCCTGAGAGGTAGGAGGCCAAATGAGATCTAATTGTGTCTTATTTAACTTGGCCTTTTAAATGGATAACCCCTGGCGCTCTCTGCAAATATCACACTTTTGTCAAACTGACCTTATTCTAATGTGCTTTTCTTTTGGTAAATGTGAAGTATTTTTGATCATATAATAGTAACTCAATTAATAAGATTTTCAAGTATAAACGCAGACTGTGCTCTAATGGAAACCATATTACCAGTGGAAAAAGTTCCATCCCTTATGATCATATTCTAGCTCAAACAGCTCTCACAGCAGGACCTCGAAAAGGGCCAAGAAAAAATAGCTCAAGAAATATTACTTTTGCAAAGATTCACAGACTCAGTTTAAATATACTAGAAAAATAAGAGTCTGAGTCATCCAAATAAACTGATGTTCATAATCAGGGCAGAAAGTATGAAATACTGTCAACCCCAAATGGTCTTCTAGTTGTGCAATGGAAAAGAGTTGTACTATAGAAAAATCTAAGTCAGACATAGTTCGCAAGATCACTCTCTGAGGTTTATATTGAAATGTATAATATTTTCTGAAGTAGATTTAACTTCTTCATTTTTTATTTTTTTTTGTCAGGGTTTCCATGAAAACCTTAGGCCTTGGCTCCAGGTGACCAGGGTTCTAGTCCAAACTTGGCCATCAAGTCACGATGCACTTAGGCAAATCACTCGTTAGCTCTGGGACTCTTCATTTCCCATCTGCAAATGTTCTCAACTAGATGACTGTCAGGTTCTTATCCAGCTCAAACTGTATATAACTCTACTTGACTTTGAACCTTGTGAATAATCTAAAGTCGAATTAAAGTTGGAAGGAGATGGCAGTCTCTCAGTGTCTTCGTTTGTTGATTGATTGGCTTTAAAAAAATGTCAGGAGAAGGCATTTCCCATGAGAAATCAACACATCATGTCCTGGGAGAGCTGGGATCTGACCTGGCTCCTTATGGGAAACATTTTAGGCCCAGATAAAAAAGAAGAAAGAGAGGGCCAAAGTGAAGGCAGGAGGGACAGAGTTGACAAAGCTTTGGTTCTGAGGATTTGTCATTGCCCTCAACTCACAAAGACTAAATTCTTGCCTGCCCATCTTTCTGGGCCTTGTGTAAGCACATACTGCCAAAGAAGGTTAGCAGTTTAATGATCTTCACTGGGTTTAATGATTCACTGATTGTAAGGAATGTTTTACCTGGCATAACAATGAGTATGTATTCCTGGAGGCTATACCCACTGACCTGAGAGGAGAGCCCCTCGCCAAGTGTGCTAAGTGGACAAGGGAAGCCTGGCTAGAGTCTATATTTACCTAGCCAGATAACTGAGCAAACTAAAAGGTCTTTTTATTATCCTTATGTGATTACTTACTTTGTAGGGTATCTGTAGTCATTATTAAAACCATGTGTATTCCTGTCTCACTTTGAGCACCTTCACTGAAAATCAATCCATACACGCTCAGGAGTGCAAACCACACTCATCTCAGAGTCAGTGTAAACAAACAGAATTAAGGAGGCTTTTTAAGGAGGCTTCAGAAATTATCTAATGCCGTCTGCATTAAAATATAAATGACTTATGGCTGCCCCACTTACTCATGTGGGTAATCGTTAAGTTCAGATCTGATTTTTCCGGAAAAACACTTTGAATCTCAACAGGCTTGATCTCATCTCCCATTCCCATGTCCTTCATAGTAACAGGTGATTCGTGGAGATTACCATCTTAGCATTTGAAACCCAGCATTCTTGACACTGGAGTCAAGATAACACATATAGATAAGCCTTGTAGGCCAAACTCAAGAGAAGAGAAGGTGAAGTGAGCAGAAACTCACAGCCTTTTTGAGTCAGAAATATTTTTGTTATATTGGAAGAGATTTGCAGTTGTACTCTTGATTATAATAAAGAGGAAGGAAATAAATACTTCCAAAATACCATTAAAACTGTATTTTAATATATTCTTGCCAGTATAGAAGGACTTTTATAAATGAAATTGCATTTTTTGACCCACAGTGAGTTGCCTATTACTTCATTTTTCTTTGTTCAAAGCTCTTTCTTGGAGTTAAAAATGGGGGAGTATTTAGTGTCTCACAAATCTCAGGCTGATACAAAAACTTAGTCTACAGCAGCTAATACTTTTTTGTGGTCAAAGACATTTTAGGTTGTATATATTCTTTTAGGAAACATTAATATATCAATCAAATATGCAAGTGAGAACTCAAAGAGTTATTTTATCAAACAGTATTTTAAGATACTTTAAGAATATCAAATACATCCCTTTTAATACTGATTCTTATTGATTAAATATTCTTGCTTATTCTATTAGGTATCAACTACGAAATTCAACTAGTATATCTGTGTCCTTTGTATTTTACTATAAAGGTGTTAAAATCTTTCAGGTTAAGATTGAGTTATTTAAATAATATTTAAATTTAGAATGCCTAGGTTCATACATATATCCTTTCAGTTCTTTTAATTTTACAATTATTTAAAAAGTATTTGAAGTTTGATTGTGTACTGTTATCGACAGAGAACAAAGTGAGAGTTGCTGGGGGGTGGGGGATGGGCTAGATGGGGGATGGGCATTAAGGAGGGCCCTTGTTACCATGAGCACTCGGTGTTATGTGTAAGTGCTGAATCACTAATATCTACTACTGAAACCAATATTACACTACATGCTAACTAACTAGAATTTAAATACAAATTTGAAACAATGAAAAAATAAAGTATGGTTATATAAGCAATAAGCAATAAATGAATACATTCTCCTGGTAAAAATTCAAACTCTCAAGATGTGGATAAAATCCTTTTTGGCCAGCCTCTGGAATGTAGGTCTCCTTCCCACATGCTAAAACACTGCTATCTGCTTGATGCATCCCCTTGCAGATAACTACCATTTGTATGCATATTTCCTTTGGATAGTATAGAGTATTTTGGAGTATGCTTAACATAACTGGTATGAAGTGGCTGTGTTATTCCATAGCTTGCTTCTTCACTTGGAATAATATGTTTCAAAATTTCCCTGTTAGTACATATAATTGACTTTATCATTTTAAGCTGTTCCTTAGTATTTCATGGAATAGATATTAAAAATATATTTTCTCAGAGTCCACAGTCGGAAACATATCCAAATTCTTCACAACAAAACAGAATCAATAAAGACCTAGAAGGATTTTGTCATCTGCTTATTTTTAGAAATTGACAATATTAAATGATTCTGTTCACACTTCAAAAAAAAAGTATTTTCTTTTTTTTTTTTTGATGTAGTGTTCCAAAAAAAATGTATTTTCTATTCTAGTTTTCGTAGATATTTAGGTTGTTGCCATTTTGTTACAATGCGAAGTATGCCTCATTACAACTGTCAAGTCTGAGCGGGGTTCTAAACAGTCTTACTTTCTTTTCTGAAGATTTAGTACAGCCAAGTCTAAGTCTCTTCAAGTGATACTTTTTACCCCAAGCCTCTATCAGGCATTTTCCTCAACAAAGTCCATTCTCACTCTAAGAAGCATTTTGAGGATAGCTGTTAAAGTAACATTAAAAATTTCCTACCTCATTTTATGTCCTCAGTGCTTGGCACTCATAATAGCAAAGAGTTGATACTTGGTAAATATTTTTGTTGATTAAATAAACGATAGGGGCGCCTGGGTGGCACAGCGGTTAAGCGGCTGCCTTCAGCTCAGGGCGTGATCCTGGCGTTCTGGGATCGAGCCCCACATCAGGCTCCTCTGACATGAGCCTGCTTCTTCCTCTCCCACTCCCCCTGCTTGTGTTCCCTCTCTCACTGGCTGTCTCTATCTCTGTCAAATAAATAAATAAAATCTTTTAAAATAAATAAATAAATAAATAAACGATATATTTGGGGCATCAAGAGCATTGCCCTGGGAACGGGAAGAGCTAGGCTTTTGTGACTTGGGTTTGTGATCCTCGATGTGGGAAAAATGGCTTCCAGCTTTCTTTCCCTCCTCAGAAATAGGAGGTGGTTGAGCAGGAGGTTTCAAAGGTCTTGCCCATGGCTCTACCTCATGGGTGTTTTGTTTTGGTTTTTTTTGGTGGTGCTGGTGGTGCTGGTGCAGCTTGGGAGTGCTACGCACCGCGCACTTTGTAGATGCTAAAGAGGTATTTGATTATATGGTAGTTTTATTTGATTTTCACAGTAATGAAATGCAGCAAATATTTTAAATATATGTTTATAAATTTTTCTCAAAGACCGGGATAAAAAGAAAAAGTCAGAACTTGAGGAAATCTGTCATACTGAAAGAACATATTTATGAATCTAGGTATCAGTCCTAAATATTAAAGGCAGAAAATAGAGATCTCTAGCAATCAAAGGGAAAAATACTTCAGGATCATTTCTGGGTGAATTATTATATTTCTTTAATATAAGGAATCTGTGGTTAAAATCCCATTTTTTAAAAAAAGTGTATTCACATGGGACTTGAGACAATCAATTGTGTTTCTTTATTCTCTTAGACTCTTATATATATCGATTTTGATAAGAAGGTAAGTGTCTACACTGTCTTTTAAAAATCAAATGTCCCTGTCTTATTGCTATACATCAAAAGAATCTATGATACTCTCTGTTTCAAGTAAATTGATTCTTAAGGATTGCTCTAAAATGCTCCCTGGAGCTGAAGCAGGGGAATCTATAAATATATAAATTTATAAATTTAGATTTATAATCATGAGGGGGAAAAGGGGATTTGTATACACACATAAATGACTCATTTTCTAGAAAGCTCTTTCCCACCTTATTTTGAGAGTAGAGGTCAAAACAGAGGAGGCATGCTTTACATCAATTCTTTTCCTGAAAGGAAAGACTTCAGGAATTTAAAAAACTAACAACTCAAAGATGTACAGGACCCAAAATTCTCATATCGCTGTGTAGCTGGGTAATTTATTTTTATGATTTTAAAACATTTGAACCTTGAGCATGTTAAATATTTTTACTTAAAAGGAACTCAGTTATGATTACTTAAATTACTGTTTTCTTAAAGTCAGTATGGCTCTCATTGAATCACTACGGTTTTATTTGAAACTATCTGCTTATAGCTTCCCAAAGGGTATTATTCCTTCATTTTTCTTAGTGTATTCCTATTATTTAATAATATCAGTCTTTGTTTAGGACTTGTTACAAAGAGTAATATGGTAATTGTGCAAACACTCATTACTATGTTATTATTTTCCACTAAATTATTTGACTTTGGTCTTAGGTTCTCAACACTCTTTGAAAATGTTAATTTAATAAGCATGTCATAATCTTTACAATTAACTATTGACTTTAGACCTGGGAAACAGAAGGATTCAACTTTTTTTGTGTTAGTACCATGATTTTGTTGCAAAGGGAAAGGTATATAACATCGCCTTGGGGCGCCTGGGTGGCAGAGCGGTTAAGCGTCTGCCTTCGGCTCAGGGCGTGATCCCGGCGTTATGGGATCGAGCCCCACGTCAGGCTCCTCTGCTATGAGCCTGCTTCTTCCTCTCCCTCTCCCCCTGCTTGTGTTCCCTCTCTCGCTGGCTGTCTCTATCTCTGTCTTATAAATAAATAAAAAATCTTTAAAAAAAAATAACATCGCCTTATTCCTAAGTATTTGAAGCATAGCTACAATTTGTTGAGGGGTTACTATGTGCCAGGGCCAATGTTAAGGTAGGGTAGGCTATCAGGAGACTGAATAGTAAATGAGTGGCTTAAGGAATGTTGAAATTTATTTCTCTCTCAGGTAGGAGTCTGTGCTAGTCGTTCTGCTCACAGTCTATATGGTCTTCTAAGGTCTCTCTGGTGCTGTTCCAGGCAGCGGGATGTGGAAATTCAGTGTAAAGGACTATGTGTGCAAGGTTTATGGTCTAGGCAGTGTCATTTTGCATTTTGATTCCATTGGCTGGGTCTTGGTCATATGGTCAAACCTAGCTGCAAAGGGATCTGGGAAATGTAGTCTCTGGGCAGTTATTTCCCAGCTACACCTGCACCATTATGAAAAAAAGGGGAGCACAGTGGGTGGATTATGCCATGGTATTTTAGATAATTATCTGATTTAATGACTACTCTAAAGCAACAGGATTTTCTTGAAAGGATAACGAAAGCTCAGAGGCTAATTACTTATCTAAGGTCATATAGTTTGTGACAGAGTTCTCTATGCCATACAGAGTAACAAAAGCTGGACTATACCCCAATCCTTTGGTTCAATAGATTGTAAATATTCCTCTTCTTCAGCACATCTCTCATATATCCAAAATACTTACCCTGTACAAAGCGTCGCTTGGCTTGGCATCTTCAGGTTCTCAGTGCAACCACAGATCTTGCCCCAAAACAGTTAAGAACATTCTACTGTTTTTTAATTTAAGTCAGTTAATTTCATTTCCAATGCATTTGTTATAAACCGTTTTGCTGAGTTAGGTTGGCTGAATCCACACCCATGCTTGGCCATCTTCCTTGCTTCCCTCTTTCCTTGCTTCCTTGCTTTACCTCAGAAGCAGAAAGCTGGAATTTTCTAGCTCAGTTTCATCCAGTGGTGGTCACCAGATACAGGCCTACCAATGAAATGGAAAGGCAAGTGTATTCTGAGAATGGCTTCCTTTCACAATTAAAAAGGCAAAGCCTCTCAAGGAGCCGGCTTTGGCCTATTGGACTTATTTTTGCCTGGAACATGGATGTGGTTTCTGGAGGTGAGTTGGCCACCTCACTACCGTGATGGTGAAGGTCTATATGCCAGGGACGCAGAGTAGGAAGATGGAATGCTTCTGCTGGACCTTGATACATCCATCCTGGACGGCTTATCTCTTGCAACCCACATACATTAAATGTCTTATCCCAAAGTCTCTCCCTCCCTTTCTTCTTTCTACCCGCTCTGCCCTCCCCCCACCATGCCCCACCTTCTCTTAGTCTCCTCTTTTCTTCTTTTTTGACTCCAGGTAATGGCAACTTGAGGTCAATCCAGAATTTAGGATTTGCCTCTGTGTTTAAAGTGAAGCAAGTATTTCAGTGGACATGGACCAAAGGGTGGTGGTGGGGGAGAGGAAACCCTACCCCATGAGAGAAACCACTCTCCTTTTCCATTTTTTTTTCTTTGCAATTCTAGAGATTATATAATCTTTATATATCCAGCCATCTTTATATAATAGTTTTTTGGGAAGGGGTGGGGGCAAATTTTGGCTTTTAAGATCTGGGAAAGGCCATAAAACAGCAAGTCTTCCTTCTTGTTGGTAAGACATCTTCCTTTCCTCCCTGGACTTTTGTTCATGGCTATTTAATTACCTTGTGGTAAACATGAAAAAACAAACCTCACTTTCTCAGAGGATTTCTGTTAACTTCTAATTTCTAAAGGCCTCAAGTTTCTTGGAAGAGAGCAATTGTTCATGTGAAAAGAATTTGAATTTTAAAAGTTAACTTGATTCCTCTTTTTTTTTTTTTTTTTTTAACTTTCTGTTTATGAAGCCATCCTTAGAAGCCATGTAAGGATACTGGGGTGGAAGACTGAGTGGGAAGAAACAGCTAGAATCCATGGGATGGGACTCCAGGGGAAGGGAAAGGTATGATACTCGGTGCCTCTGCTTTGGTCTGTTACACAATTAGGGGTTCCTTGGTTTTGGAGATGGGATCTGGACATTCCACGAGACATACTTCTGGAAAATCCTTTTTGCACCTCTCCGGACACTGTTCCTTTCTTCTAGGCTATCATACAAGAATGTCAAGCCTGGCAAGTATGCAGGCTCTTAACCTCAAGAGACTGATTGCATCCTTGTCCAAATGTATTGTCAGTTCCTTGACTAAAAAGACCTTCATTCCCTTTAGGGAAGGTGGTTTTCCTTGTGCTCGTCTTGGGGAAGGAGCATATTTACTAAGATACATAGTACAGACAATGATTTCTTATATGTGAACAAAAAGGTATTCTTTATTTTGCATTTCAGATAACACATGCTCAAATTTCTGTGCGTAGCTTTTGGATACTGGAATGAAGAGGAATAGGAGAGCATGGGCCATTACAGAGTGTGATAATCACAACCAGGACCACTGTGTGAGCATGCGGGTTGTCCACTGCACAACCCTAGGGGGCGTCATTTATGCACATTTTGAAGTCGATAATGCTCCTTGGAGTTGTGCAACATGGTGGCCCCATAAACACTTCAATAGCATTGACTATGAGTCATACTATGCTAAGAGTGGTCTATTCCTTCTTCATAATCCTATTTTAATAATCCTATCCACCTCATTTCATAGGTGAGGAAAATTAGGAGCAAAAAGGTTCAAGGTCAAAAAAGTGGCAGAACTGGAATTTGAAATCAAATGTAGTGTCAGAGTCTGGCCTTGTAATCCTAATACCGAACTGTCCCTGAACAAGTTAAAATTGGTCCAAGGAAAACATTCTCCGCTCACCCATTCGTCATTCCCAAACAATGTTTTGAGTGATCTGGGCATTCTGCTCAGTGCTGGAGTAAAATGGTTCAGCAACCTCATTTTTGGCCCAGTTAAACTCAGCAACTTGTCGAACTGTCTTTTCCTAAAGTTTTTAAATAGCTGCACTGTCGTGAATTTCTGAGGTAAAATAATGAGAGGGATAGATAATGAATATATAAAACTTACAATCTCCTGGTGAAAAATGAAAGAGATTTTATGAACCCGACAGGTGAGAAAGGGAACAGCGTGGCTGATTTCTCAGAGTCCTTTGGAGACGCAAGACAGAGGCTGGGATTGTATTCAAAACATTCTAGATAACCTGGGCTGCAGCTTTCTGTGTGACTTTTCTGGATTCCTAAGTGAATACGCATGAATCTTAACCTTCCTCCTCTTCTTCCTCCTCATCCTCTTCTCCTAACACCACCTCTCTCCCCCTTCACCTCCCTCCCTCCCCCGGCCACCTCTCGGTCCATGTATTTTCTCCTTGTTGCCTGAATGGCAACTGAAGAAAATGACCCAAACCTTCCCTACTAGAGAGAAACATGTTAATCGAGTAAACTTATTAAGTTTATGGAAAACAACACCAAATGACATATAGAAACAATTTCCTTCTGAAGGTAGACATCCAAATTGTGTTTTATAACATACATCGGGTGACCTAAATGCACTCCTTTATCGTCAAATCAGTCAAACATCAGCCAAATGAACTCACAGAGGAGGCAGTGTAGGGAAAGAACAGAAACATAGAAAGAGGCAAGAAGCCATCTGTAATCACCGTGTTCCTTGTGTATGAGAGTCTCCGCCAAAGAACTTCTCAGGGAGCGTATTTTCCCCCTGAGGTTGATCTATATTGACGACCACCCATGGGCACTAATTTTTAAGGAGGGGACTGTGGTCTGAAGGAGGCAGAGGCAAGGCTGTCCTCTATTTCACTGAAGTACCTTTGCTATGAAAATAGTATTACTGCTGCTTGCCCCTCAGTGGTCTATGCCTTTCAGTATGAATATGGGGAGGCACATAAATTCTATTTAGACCAAGTCCCTTGAAACTGTGACAAGGCAAAAGCAGGGGGCACGGGGAAGCCCATGTTGAATTCTCCCCATGTTCTGGAGTTGTTGTGAGAGGGGGAAAAAAAAAAGCCGAAATGGCAGGCCACACCGGGGTGCAAATGTAAGCAATATTTAACCCGGTCTGTTAATAAAGAGCACGGTTTGCTTGCTGGTGCCCCAGTAAGCCATGCCTCATAAGCATTGTGGTTTCCAAAATTATTACAAGTTAGGCACCGCTACAAGTAAAATACACTGCTGGCTGTGAAATAATGAGAGGGATAATAAATATATAAAACTTGGAATCTCCTGATGAAAAATGAAAGAGATTTTATGAACCCAACCAGTCAAACGCAGATGAAAAACCCCCAGTGTTCTCACCATGATTAATGCTCTGGCCTTCCATGTGAGCAACTCAGAGTCAATTTCCTACCTCTAGAACGAGGTAGCTATGGTGGGAAGCATTACTGAGATAGTGAGTTCATCTGGTGTCACTAAACGTGTGGCTTTCAGGTCTTGGTGAGAGAGAATGGAAGGTCAAAGCCATGGTGTGTCAGCATGTACCCAAGAAAACCGTCATGTATCTCTATTGAACTGGGGGCAAACAGGAGAGGGAACATTTAATGACGTTGAACTCTATGCAGAATGTTCTTGTGAAGGATCCTTCTACCCCGGGGGCAGGTGGTTGAACAGGGCACAGAAGACACCTAACAGGTGAGGAGACAGAGGCTCAGGGAGTCTTGCCCAAGGTCACATGAATGGTAAATGGTGGAGCCTCAAGGAAAAGCCCGATCTTACCGTGGCTACAGAATTTCCCTTCATCTCTTCAGTGTTACTGTTTCCCTAACCTGCTGTTACACACACACACACATACACACACACACACACACTCTCTCTCTCTCTCTCTATGGGGTATGAACAAACCAGGCATCCTGTCTAAATTAATTTATTTCATGAGATCATTTCTCCACACTCCATTTCACATTGCCTGTGGAGACATAAACCTAGTCTTGAGTAAAAGAATGAGGACTTTGGTCCCTAATTTGGCCCTAAATGTCATGCAGAAAATGTTTTCTTAACTCACTGTGAGCCCTGGAAAGCTTGTTTGCTTGACTTTCAAACACTGCCAGCCGGAGGACACAGCACTCTAAAAGGCTTTATAGAGAAGGCTGAGTACGGATGGAAAATTTATGCCTGGAAGGATGTTACTGTACAGAAAAGATTTGGGGGTATGGAAGGTTTCGTAAAAATTCCTCCTCAGCTGGAAATTCTGGCCCACGGTTTCCAAAACAAGCTTAATTTTGCAGACTTTAGCTTTTATGAATTACTGTGAGGACTGAAATTGCCTCATGTCAAATTTCTTAAGGAGAGGAATGTCTCTTAATTAATCATTGAGAAAAAAAAAGAATAAAGCAAGATGAAAATTACATGTTTGTCTTATTCTAGATAAATGTTTTAAGCTCTTTGACCCTGCTGAGCCCACAGAAACATGCCTGTGATACCAAGAAGTAAAATAAATTGCCAGCCCATCATAGTTGCCGGTATCAGACCTGTTTTCATATCCAACAAATGACGTGTGATTAGAGGCCGGCCATTAACATCTTGAGGGAGGATGTTTTAGGAGCTCTTTTTCTCCCTCTCTTGAACATTGGGGTGATGGCTGAATGCCACGGTATTCTGATCTGTCAGGAGCGCCATGCAAGATGTTCTGATGGCTTCTGGGTGTATGTTCAGAAGTCCTTGTGTGAAATTCACCTCCCTGTCATCAAGTCTGCTCTCAGGGAGCTGGGAGCCAGTCCGCTAGGCAGGCTGCTTTTTGATGTGCAGGAGGACACCCTCTCCCCAATTTTCACATTAAACTTTTAGAATAAGACTTAAAAGTCCTCTTTAAAAAGAGGACACGTGAATCTGGAAGTGACGATTAGCTGTTATCACTCATTAATACCCAACGGCAATGTTCCTCGAGCCCAAATGTACATAAGAATCACATAAAGAGCATATAAAGACACAGATCACGACCCCAGTCTCCCACAATTCATTTGGTGGGGAACAGGCAGAGAATTCACATTTTTCTGTTTCCATGTTATGCAGATGTGGCTGGTGGGGGCATCACACTCTGAGAAGCAGCATTCTGGAATGAAGTTTTCAGGCTAACCAGTTACCTAATTGAGATGTGAAAGAATGGGCAAAAGGACAGTAGGCAGTGACATGAGAACGAGAATGTGAGAACTTGGGAGTTTGGAAATATTGTTATGGAGGACAAATATAAAATATGTGGGTGACTAGAAGGGCGCTCTGGAAAGCCTCCAGGAGAAGGAGGAAGAATAACAAAGGAGAGCAGATGGAGGAGGACTTTATAAAAAAATGTCCTCTCTTCACACATTTAGCCAGGGGTCATGCTGGGACTCACAATTGGCACCTATGTCCTTCCTGTTTCCCTCTCTTACGCATGGAAGCACTTGAGAACCTACCCAATCAGCAAGATGTGAATCAACCACGGCTCTTGAATGACTGGGAAATTCTACCTGCATTTAAAATGGAATCTATCCAAACGGATGATGGGGAGACTTTGGTGGGGAGGGGCTGTGGTGGAGGTGGGAGAGGAATTGGACACTGGGTATGGTTTGTATTGGGGCATTGGGATTCTGGATGTTGTTCCTCAGAATTGACCAAAGAACCCGACATGGATCTGCCTAGTGGGGGCTCTTGGTAAACCTTGACTGACCGTGTTGCCCAGACTGGCAAAAGTTCAGAGCTGTTCTTTGTTACTTTAGAAATGGAAAGATTGAGAACAACTGCCAAGTCTTTGAAGCGTGTGCCTGTGGGGCTGGCCCTCACAGCTGCTCAAACCTGAAAATAATTAAGTGTTTTACCAGTGCAATGACTCAGCTGGGGTTAGAACCTCACCAGATTGGAGCTTGACTATTTTTACGCATGAATTTTAAAAATAGTTGAGAGGTGTGGCTCAGAATATAACGCATCCAGAAAAACTCATGTCTTCATGTAAGTTTCTGGCAACCCAAATCCCCTGGAACCCTTCACACCCACCAGTCCTATTTCTCAAGAAGCACCCAATTCTTTAGACTTTCCAGATTTCTCCCAGTTCTTCTCTCACCAAAAACTCCTTTCTGTGCCTTAACCACACACTAAAATGATATATGACTGTGGTGAGGTAAGTTGATGAATACCATGGTTGACTTTTTCTTGTCATCCATGTCTTAGCTCACTAATTATCTTTTCAGAAAAGCTTCCCCTGACCACCAAACATAACGAAGTAATTTCTTCATCATCTCACACTACTTGTTGCCCATCACTCAGGACTCGCTGAAGCGGCCTTATTTTCCTATTTACTTACTATTCCCTCCCCACCTTCAGCACAAGCTTCATGTGAGCTGAGATCTTGTTACTCTAGCATGACAGTGGTTACCTATCATTAAGTTACACATTTTATAGTAAAGTGACAGCATTTCCAAGTTTTGTACTAAGGCAAAATGAAGTATGAGTTCCAAGTACACAAACTCTTCTCTTGGTGTAGGATGAGTCCTTCCTCATCTGTTTTAAATTGAAGACCTGCACTGTCCTGTACCTTTCCTGTCCTTTCCTGTTCCAAAAGGATCTGACAAGGGAAATAATAGAAGATAGTGATCGTCATCTTCTCCAAATTTGTGGAGATACCATGTGTTTGCTATTTGCCAGAACTCTCCACTGAGTTTGAGAAAAGAGAAAATCCAACTTTTATTTATTTTTATTTTTTTAAAAAGATTTTATTTATTTATGTGACAGAGAGACAGCCAGCGAGAGAGGGGACACAGCAGGGGAGTGGGAGAGAAAGAAGCAGGCTCCCAGTGGAGGAGCCCGATGTGGGACTCGATCCCGGAACTCTGGGATCACGCCCTGAGCCATGGCAGATGCCTAATGATTGCGCCACCCAGGTGCCCCCCCCCTTTTTTTCTTTTTAAAGATTTTATTGAGAAAGTCCAACTTTTAAAATTATTTCCCAGTGAGAATACCTCCCCAAGAATACGGGCCAGAACAGTCATTTACAAAGCATCCTCCTGGGATCAGCAGCATCATTATTATTTATGAATTTTTTAGAAATGCACCACCTCCGACTCAAGGTTTTGTTTGGGCCAGGCTCCAGACGAGGCTCTGAGGAGAACCCATATTGTCGTTCTTTGAGCTGTTGGTGCCTGCCAGCAGCCCTTGACTTGCAGGTGCATGGCTCTAATCTCTGCTTCTGTGATCTTATGACTCAGATGTTTGGGTGAGGGCACCCATTTCTGTTGCGACTAGGCCTCCAGGGAATTCTAATGCGCTCTGAAACTTGAGTGCCATTCTCTAGAACCTTGTTCCTCAATATGTGGTCTGAAATCTAGAGGCATCAGTGTCATCTGGGATCTCATTAGACCTGCAGAACCACAGACACTGCGCCCCACTTATTGAATCAGAATCAACATTTTAACAAGGTCCCCAGGGGATTATCATGAACATTAAAGCTAGAGAAACACTTGATCTATCTAGGCTGATTTGTCCTGGTAATAGATTGTATGAAAAAAATAAAGGTTATAAGGTATTGCATCTCTTTTATACTATGTTTTGAGAAACTAAGGCTTTCATTTTTTTAAACCAAAACATCTTAAGAATAAGAGCAATCAAAATTTCTTTCTTCCAGTACAGCTGTTCTTAAAGTGTGTGCTGCAGATAAATCCTCTGGAGTACTTATTAAAATTCATATTCCATGACCACACCTCAGTTCTACTAAATTAACATTTATGGAGACATACTTCGGAATCTCCATTTTTAACAAGTATCTTGGTGATTCTTACACACTTTGGTCTAAAAGTTGGTGAAACTAGTCTTAGAGATAGTTTTTCCTCTATTTTTCATCTTCAGATTTCCCCTTGAGCATTAACATTTGTTAGCATCCTAATGAAGAAACTGGTATGAAAATCAACACTACTGGAAGAAAAACAGTGAGCAGATTTTATTATAAGTTAATAATAAGCTTGTAATTTTAATAACTACAAAGAGTTCCTTAAGGCTATAGTCTCTTCCTCTGATATTTCCAACAATGGCAGATCTAAAGTCAGAAAGGTAACTTTTCTGAGAAACAGAGCAACCCATAAAGGTCTTGGAGAGACCCCAACTTTCTCATGTTATTATTTTCCCACCAAATTATTTTTCTATCAAGAATATAAAATGTCATGAAAAATTAAAAATGAGATTCAGGAGAACTCATCCCTTCATCCTTGTTCATGCCTTCCCTCCTTCATTTTGTTGAGGATGCGTGAGAGCTGCCAAGACATCCACACTGGTTAACAAATGGCTAATTGACAGTCACCCATCTGTTGATGTGATTTTGGCTGTTTTCAGATAGAGTCAATGATCATTAGATTTTGTTTCCCCTCATGGGGGAAAGCTGTGACATACTGGTTACCTGACAGTGTTAGAAAGATTTCTGACTTATTGTTTATGTAGACTAAATAAATCTTTCTTTAGGTTAGTGGTCTTATCCTACATCTAGTTTTTTTTCTGAATCTATGTAGCTGAATTATGTCTACAATGGCAAACAGGGACTGCAATTTCTAATGGTAGTAGTGTATAAATTGTGGTTCATACTTTGAAATATTGCAGAAATAACTGGCAAAATTTGATGATTTGCCTTTCTAAGCTTAAGTAATCCTCTCCCACTCCTCCCAGACAGTCTGTGTTTTCTCATCTGCCTTGTGATCTCTATGGTTTATAAAATATACAAAAGCATTTTCAGGTTGAGAGAGGGAAGATGCAAGAGTGACGCTCTCATGTTTTCATGGTTGAAAGCCTTGGCTGTACTTGGCCTAGAGACAGTAGCCTTGAAGCAGTACACAGCCAGTGACAACCAGGCTTTAAGGCTTGACACGAATGTAACTTTGCTCTTCAGACAGTATCTCGGCAACTTTAGGGGGGGATATCAGAGATGTTGTGTGGTGCTATTCTCATCTCTCTTCCCTATCTTCTTGTACTTCACCAATGACCACTCCTTCTCCCTCTGAGGCTGGCTTCTTAAGATTGTGATTCATACGTAGAAATCAGTTTATGTTCCGGTAATTGTGTCTTCTTAGGAATGAACATCTAGCTCTTATCTAAGTGCATAAAGTGATCTGAGTTTATTCAAAACATTTAGGATCATTAATTCTGACACAAAGTAGGCAAAATATGCCACATTACCATTACATTATTTTATAATTATAGCCACACATCCAACATATTTTATTGAGGACCTACTATGTCCCAGGAACTATGCTAAGTACTAGGTGTATCATGCTTAGCAAACGAGATATGGACTTTGTTTCCAAGTAGCTTAGATGCTAATGGCATTGATCAAATGGTCACATAAATATAAAGCTATAACATGATGAATAGCAGGCTGCTTCAGAAGAGTTTCTTTGAACAAGTGATATTTGAATTGAGATGTGAAGGAAGGATAAGTGTTATTTAGTAGGGGGGGGCAGGAAGAGCAGCAGTTCAGGCTGGGATGGAGCCCTCTAGGAACTGAAAAAGGCTAACATGGCAACAGAGTAGAGTGTGATGGGGAATGTGATAGAAGTGAGGTTGGAGAGACAGACAGGTGATGCACTGTTCAGGGTCTGCACTTCCAGTTACAGATTTCAATATGTATCCTAAGATGAATGGGAAGCCATTCAAGTGCTTTAGGTGAGTGATTAGGAGCAAAGACGTAGACCTATCTGGGAAACCATATCAGTAATCCAAAAGAAAGATGATAGAAATTTGGTCTAGAATGTTTGTGGTGGATATCATGAAGATAAAGTAGATTTGCAAGACATTTAGGAAGTAATGTTGATGGAGTTTGATAAGGGATTTGATATGGAAAGTGACAAAGAAAGATGGTGCCTTTGTATAGGAAAAATGAATACTATGGAGCACCTAGTTTTGGTGGAGAGGGATCATGAGTTGAAATCTGAAGATGTGGAATTTGAAATGCCTTTAAGATACTTAAGAAATGGTGTGAACTGGGCAGATGTTTGCACTGTTTATATAAGTTTGTGTATAAATGGCACTCATATCGGTGAAAGCAGAAGAATTTACTTAGGGAAATTGCTAGTGTAAGTAGACACGAGAAATTCTCACCATTTAACAGCAGAGAAGAAGAGATGAGCCAGAAAAGGGGACAGAGAAGAACTAGACAGGGAGGTTGAAGAAAAATCCAGAGAGTACGTATTGGAAGTCAAGGGCACAAAATGTTTTGGGAAGGTCCAATAGAGTAAAGCATCCCCAGTAAGGTGATCATTTTAACAGAAGAGATTTGAACATATTTCATGTCAATGAGAAGAAATGAGAAGGACAGGCTGAATACATAAGTCAGAGAAACATAGCAGACAGCAAAAAGTTCCTTAGAAGATAAGAGGGGAAGAGACCCAGAGCTTAGGTTGGTAGTTAGCCTTAGAGAAGATGAGGAACAACTCTGCCATAGCAGAATTTAGCTTATTCCGAATCATATGGAAGGCTTGTTAAACACGGATTACTGTCCCACTCTCACCCAGAGTTTCTGATTTAGAAGTCTGGAGAGGGACCTGAGAACTGACATGTCTACAACTCCACAGGTTGATGCTGATGATACTGGTCCAAGCACCTCATTTTGCCTTGTGTACAGCAACTAGAGGTCAGGTTGGGTTCAGACATAGGTAGCTTCTTATGTTTTGGTTAACCATAGATTAGGGAGCTCTTGCTGATAACTTCTGTAATCATTCTGAAGAAGGAGATAAGGTCCTTTGCAGACAGTAGCAATGTTGTGGGCTTGAGGAGAGCAGAGAAGCTTGAAATACCTTTCATGCAGAGTAGTAGAGAGAACTGCCCTGCAGTGTTGAAGGTCATCTTGAGATGGGGGGTCACAAATTCATAGTGATTTCCATCTGCCCTGTTTTGTGGTTTTCTACAACTCAATGTGACTGCTCAGAGGCAGGCCTGGAGAAAGTGGATTGTTGGTCATATCTAAGGTTAGCTTGCTGCAAAGGATGTGTGATGGAAATAGGGAGGTACGAGGTACTTGCAAGAGTTCTTACAAGAGTTGTTGAATGACAAACAATGCAATCTAAGCTGAATGCAGGGGAAGAGGAGAAAGGAGAGGCCTGGTGATGTGGGAGAAAGTAGAGGCATCAAAGTGGAAGCATCAATGGTTTGGAGGCTCCAATGAAGTCAACAGGCAGTTTTAGCTGGAGTTATTGTGCAAAGTTGCTGGAAGAATGGAAATTTGTGTTTACACTGTGGGATAAATGAATAAAAAATGATGGAGGTAGAAAATCTAGGGTGAAGATAAAGAGATCTTATGAGTGAGAAAGTGATTACAGCTGAGGAGGAACAGGAACTGAGGGCCCAGGATGTTGGGTGGACTCCTGAATATGACAAGTGAAGTAATCAGAATGATGGGGAAACTTGACTTGGAGAACAAGATGGCGAACGACAGCCAGGGCTTTGATGACTGAGGGAGAAACCTGATGAAAACAGCAAAGACAGAAGTAGAGTGTGAAAAAGATAAATACCACAGGCCTTCGAGGATTTTTTTCCATAAAAATTTGAGACTGAGGGGAGCCCTGGTCCAAGAGAAGTGTTCTCACGGGGGCCTCCCAGGCTTCATTTAAGGCCAGTGGCAGAGGGGGGCAGAAGAGCTTGAGAATTTGGGACTGTTTGCTGGCTATGGAGTCTCATTCAGAGAGGAAAGCAAAACAGGTACTAACATCTCTTCCTTTGCCCACGTCCGCCTCCTTTTTTTCAACACATCATAGAGGTGTAGGAGGAGTGCATGAATTTCTCTAGTCTACTGTGCTAATAGGTAGTGAAGCCAAGACAAAAATTTGGGTCCTCTGATTTCCAGCCCAATTCTCTTTCCACTCCCTCACCAAGCAGCAAAGCCAAGTTTTCTACGTCTGTGTGTCTTCCAGCCTCTCCAAAGGCACTTGTTGTTTCATTTATTCTGATTAAAGTTTGTGATGACAAAGTTTGGTTTGTTAACTATAAACCCTTTTAATAAATGTTTGCAGTGGCTCTGAATGATTCCTTGAATCTGAGCATCATTTATTTCAAATGAGCAAATTGGAAACCAAGAACTATAATACATATGAGGCACGTCTTGGAAAGGGAAGGGAAAGGAGAAACAAGGATAATATTTTCCCACTGAAAGTTACTTAAATTCTCCTTATTCTAGGAGCCCACGTGAACACCAGCTTAATGAAGATTTTGATGTCATCCTCGCTCCCTGACCCCCGCCCAAATGGAGAGTAAACCAAATTATAGAGAAAATAGAGGTAACTTAAATATTTTCTTGAAATAATTTATGGCTTTTTTAGAACAATCTCCAAGTGCTAGATTTAAAATATATGCTTTCATTAGCATCAATTTTATTTTACTAAAATGTATTTGGGGAATAATATATCCATGTAAAATTTGGCAGTAGACCTTGCTTTCCATAGCTAAATATCTGGAAGGGTCATTAAAATGGAAAATTTTAGAATGGATTTATTCCTGATTTGGATCCTTAAGGCATGTGTATATGTGTATGTGTGTGTTTCCCAAAGCGCTTGTTTTAGTACAGTGCAAACCATCTGTGAAAAGGCTTCTCCTCTTCAAACCATTCTCCATTGATAATTAGCCATGAGTTAACCTGCAATCTGCATACTAACTTGGTCTCCACTTGTCTGAAACACTGATAGAACTCAGCTCTTATTCACAGAAGCATTTGGTTTGTTGGCATTACTGGAATGATTCAGCCGCTTCCATAGGAATACATTACTCTGTGATTATGTTTAAGAGGCTCCCGACATCCATCAAACAACACAGCATGTCCCACTTTGAGGCAGAATACTCCAGACAGTGTTTCAAACTTAATTCTCCAACTGGAACAGAAATCACAAACTACATTTGATACAAAGGAAGTATTGAGTTGGCAGGATTGCTGAAAAATCCTCTTTAAAGCTTGCTGGGAGAACTGGTAGTCTAACCTTCTGGAAAAGGAATTAGGTTGCTCATTAGAGGTTCAATTCTACACTCACTGTTCATGTTAGAAGCCATGCTTCTGTCTAGCACAAAGCATGAAAAAGGTGAGAGAAACAGGACAAAGCTTTTAATTGAAAAGCCCTCACTGCTGGGTTTTATTTTAAACTGGTGATTTGGAAGCAATACATATTTTAATTTTATACATTGTGAAAGTATAGTTGATGTCATTTCAAAGGCTGAACCAAGTGGGTAATTAAAAATTAGCAACTTTGTAACTGGCAAGATGGTGAGACATAAGAAAAAATCAAGATTATAAAAGATGTAAGAGTTAGTGTGGCATGAGTGTAACACTCAGGAATATTTCTAGGACTTGCTTTGGATTAATTTTATTATTTCTGCAACAAAATATTGACATTCACTGTTAAGAACTACTTAAAATTGTATATTGTGTGTGTGTGTATATATATCTCTATATATCTATATCTATATCTATATCTATATCTATATCTATATCTATATCTATATCTATATATCTATCTTTTGTGGATTCTGTCCAAGGTAATCCTTTAATGAAATGTGATGATAAATAACACAAATAAATGCAGAAGAATGAATGCACCCTCCAATTCTTTAGAATTCTTTTTATCTCTTGTATATCATAAATATGGGATTTAAGAGGGTGAGATCTGAGGTCAAACACACTATATTTCTAATCTCAGCTTAATCTCTTCCTATAGACAACCTTGACTTTTTTAAGTCTCCAGTTTTTTTCATCTGGAAAATGGGGAGAACAAGGACTGCTTTCTCATTTGAATGTTGTGAGGATTAAAATGAAGTAAGCTTAGCATAGTACCCGGCACATAGTTATGTGCTCAAAATGAATTAGATAAAAATTCCAGATCAGATATTGATTTAGAAGCATATGATATTGAGTATTTGATTCAGTTTGGGTATAAAATATCTGAGTAGAGAAGTAAGAAGTTCTTTAATAAGCCTATGTTGTGAATGAGTTGGAACGCAGGGGTTTTAACTTGTTAGCTCATTTTCAAATAAAGCCTTTGCAAAGAGGACTCCCTGAATAAAACTATACCCCAAATGAAAAATGACACTCTCTCTACAAACCATATATGGCAGAAGTTACCCAGAAGTGTTGTATAAAGAGATTTACTTTCTGGAGCTTATTCAGCTCTAACTGTGATGCTATTTGAAGGTTGCATTCTCTCTCCTGGGCAATAGTGTTTTCATTTACATAGCATTTGACAGGGCAGTTTTACATACATTAGCTCATATTCTCTTCACACAATTCTTGAAGACATATGGAGCATGTGTGATTATCCTTATTTTGCAGGTGAGAAAAACCAAACTCTGGAGGAGTTAAGTAACTTGGCTTAGGCTTCTGAGCTCCTAAGGAGATAGAACTCACTTTTTGTCACTAGTTCGCAGAGATTTCTGCCTCCCATGTTGCCTCTGCCAACCTCAGAAATGAAAGGGTTCACAGGTAAACATGAGATCAGAGAAGGGAAGGTGTTTGTTTTGACACTGACTATCTTCCAGGCCCTGTGTTTGGAGGCATCACAAGAAGGGGACACAAGATAGGCAATTCACCACTTTCCTGCCCCTCTGGACTCTACCTCTATAGAGAAATGTCTCAGAATGGCAGTGGGAAGACTGAACTGGGAATGCTCAGTAGGAAAGAGGGGGCTAGATGAGGCTTCAGCATGGAGAGGCTGAGAACCGGAGTTTGCAGAAGGGGACGTGAAAGTGGGGAGAACATGTCTGCCTTACCATGAAGGAACCTTCATGCCTATAATTTTGAGGCATCTGCCATTTGTTAAGGCAGCCAAAAGGTAATAATGACCTGATTCTTCTTGGAGAACTGATTTTTTCCAGGATCATTTGGAGTGAACAAAATCTTTCAGTAAAATCTTTATCTAACTCTAGAATATAAGAATAACTAACCCAATTAAACAACGAGCAATGATATGAATGGATATTTCTCCTAAGATACACAGATGGCCAAGCATGTGAAAAGAAGCTCAACATCATTAGTCATTAGAAAAATGCAAATCGAAACCCACAATGGGATACCACTTCATACTCACTATGATGGCTAAAAGGAAAAAGACAACAGTAAGTATTGGGGACATGTAGGGGAAATGGAATCCTTAGGCATTGCTAGTAAGAAGGTAAAATGTTGCAACAGCTTTGGGAAACAGTTTGGCAGCTCTTCAAAACTTCAAATGTAGAGTTAGGATTTGATCCAGAAATTCTACTTTTTGGTATATACTCAAGAGAGTTGGAAACATACATCCACACAAAAATTTGTGCATTAATGTTCATAGCAGCATTATTAATAGTCTGAAACTGTAAACAATCCAAAAGTCCAATCATGGGTAAATAAAATGTATGTGGTATATCCATTCAATGGAATATTATACAGCCATAAGAAGAAAAGAAGCACTAATACATGCTATAACATGGATGAACTTTGAAAACATCATGCTAAGCAAAGGAAGCAAGTCACAAAAAGACACATGTTGTCTAATTCCATTCATACGAAAGGTTCAGAATAGGAAAATCCATAGAGACAGAAAGTAGATTGGTAGTTGGCATGGGTTGGGAAAAGAGGGATTCATACCACTATTGGTATGGGATTTCTTTTGGGGAGTGATGAAAATGTTCCAGAATTAGACAGTGGGGACAGTTGCACAACTCTGTGAATGTACTAAAACCACTGAATCACACATTTTAAAAGTGTAAATTTTATGATGTATGCATTTTTTTTTTTAGAGAGAGTGAGCGCAAGAGCGAGAGCAGGAGGGGGAGACGAAGAGAGAGAGAGAGAATCCTAAGCAGACTCTGCACTGAGTGGAGAGCCCGACGTAGGGCTCGATCTTATGACCCTGAGATCATGACCTGAGCCAAGATCAAGAGTTGGACACTTAACCGACTGAGCCACCCAGGCACCCCTTAATTATATCTTAATAAAGAACTCTCATGTAAGATGATGATAATCTCTAATATTTATTAAGGGATAGTACTAGAAACATGCTCTGAGTTTTGTGAATTATCTTATTTCATTCTCCCAAAAACCACAGGGAAATGTACTCATATTATTTTCACCTTACAGAGCAACAAAGTGAGGATTACGAAGACTCCGTAATTGGCCTCGAGTCACATGGTGTTTACCACTGTGCAGTAAAACCTCTGAGAGAAGCATGGCTAGACGTTGAATGATTTCCTGTTTTCTCTATACTGCAGTCACTGGGTTCACCTCTGGTGTTCTGGGACCTTTTGGTATTTTCTTCTTTCAGGATTCAGCAACTGGATGCTCTAGTTGCCAGGAAACGGAGTAGATCGGAGTAGTGGTCCACCCCTCACCATAATAAAGGACTTTGTTGAAAGCTGGCTCCATTCTTTGTTTGAATGCTGTTTCCTTGGAGAAGCCCTCTGATTTCCCAGTCTAAATGAAAGGCCTGCCATAGGACGCTCTCATTGAACTCTGCAGCTCTTCTTATAGCACCTATTACAGTCTGGTGGCGATTTGGTTAATATCTGCCTTCCTCCCATGATATCCCTCATGATATCAGGGACCATGACAGTTCTGCTCACCACTGTGCACTCAGCGAGCAGCCCTGAGTGCACAGTAGGCACTCAAGTATCAGCTGGGTGACTCAGCACCAGTACTGATCAAGAGGATGTCTAGAGTCTTTACACTTCTGTACTGTCTCTTACTGGAGAGGGTCCCTTTTTTGGAAATTGATACATAATTCCTCTGGCTTCTGGATCCAGGGCTTAAATGGTGTAGGAATGCTTCAGAGCCGCAGCTGGCTCGTGCCACTGGAAAGTGACGCATTAGTGGAAAGCTCTGGCTTTGCTTCTAACCTCAGACTTTTCCAAAATGTTTCTTATGTGTTGTGATCCTCCGCTCTGACTGGGATTTTCACTTTCCCCTCATTTCTTGTCTCCACTTGTCCTTCTCATAGGTCATAAGAGTATTTCCCATTAACTCCTCCAAGATCTGAAACAATTTTACACCTAAAAACCTACCACCACCACTCAAGTAGTTAAACACATACGCTGCCATATTCCCAGTATATAAACAGGCGGAGTACCCCCCCCCAAACTTTACCTGCCTCAGGTTATGAAAATAAGTGATGGAGCCCGAGTGAGAAACTACTAGGTTCTAAACCCCCGAAGGCCTCAGGGTTGTATAGTTAAGCTTCCTTGCCATGCCCAGCACAGTGCCTGGCACACAGGAAGAGCTCACTGAATATTTCCTGAATGAGAACCCCAAATTCTTGCTGGAGGGACTCACACCCCATTGTGAATCAGCTGGTTCCCCAAATCCCAACGAAGCTCCCCTCAACTAAACTTTCTAAGACATATACATTCTGAGTTGGAGTGTCCAAATTCCAAATGTACCTGACTAAACCCATCAAAACAATCGCCTTCTCTCATTTCTTCATATCACTTATGTTGGCACCACCCTTTTTTTGTTATCCACGCACTGCTGAAATTCACCTTCTTGATTCTACAATCTCATTACTAGACACAACCAGTGTCAAGTCCTATAGATTCTCCTGTCCTAGTGCCTCTGATTTCATTCGATTCCCACTGCCATCACCTCCATTCCTACTCTCATTACCTTTCAACTAGACCTATTGTAGTAACGGTTTCTGACTTTCCCCACCTCTGGACTCTCCCAATTCTGATAGTGTCGGAATACTATTTCTAGATTAATTTTTCTAATTCTGACATCCTCTTCTCAAAAATGTTCAACAACTCCCTTACACTATTTTGTCCAACTTCACATTCCATGGAGTGCCAAGTCTTTCAAAAATGATTCCAACTTCCCTTTGCATCCATATTTTTCCTTTCTATGTACACAATTCTTTGGGCAAGCCAAAGGCAACTCCTCAGTATTCCCTGAATATAACTCATTTCCCCTCTCCGTATTATCTGTGACTTCTTCCTTATGCTCAAATGCCTACATCTTGGCTTGACCATATCAAATGAAAACTCTTTAGGATTTTTTGATTCCTGCCACCAGATAAAGTCTTGCCCCATTTTGACTCCTCTCAAGACCTTTTCATGCCTCCTCTATGGCATATATACCTTATATTATAGTTTTTAGTGCATGTCATCTCTAATAGACCATGAGGTCAGGGTCCATGACTTATACAACTCTGTACCCTGTACATCAAGCTAGTGTCTGTTAAATATTGGGCAACTGTGGAATTAGTTCTCTTTCTTGTATCATGCATTTCTTTCTTCCACACACCAAGAAAACTACTTGCTTCCTTATATTTAACTTGTTATAAAGCTGATAAATCCAACTCAAGGATCTGAAGCTCAATGTTCTGCTCTTTCGTATACTCCATGTACATGAAACTGTTTACTAACTTCTTGAAATTGAGTAATACTCAATATTTACAAGATATCAAATTTTGAGGAGGGCATACATATGGTGACTAAAAACTTCACATAGTTATACCTAGTTCCAATTAATTTTTAATAAGAAAATAACAAGAGCAAAACTCAAAGTACAACATTTAAAGGCACAGTGGCGGAGCCAATAAGACTCGTCAGCCTACCCCATGGACTGCAAGTTTCTGGCTCCTAAAAATATTTACAGTTATCTTTTTGGCTGCTTTGGAGTAGCCGTGACTGGCATAAGTGGGATTCTCCTTTCTTCGGGATGAAAAATGAAGTTTGAAAGAATGTTCATTACCACCAGGGTACATGTTGACCAAACTGATTTTTCATCTGCCAAAATGTGTATACTGGCTTCTGTCTCATCTAGAGACCTCTGGAACTAAAAGTAATTGATCAAATTAGCTCTACCATAATCCTCCATTAGTTCTGTTAGAATTGCAGCTTGTTAACTTTAGGCCACTGTTTATTTAAACCATGTGGATGACATCATGGAAACCACCCCCATTTCATCAAAGCATGATGTAGCCTAGGAAAAACAATTTGGTTTCAAACCACTGTAAGATAGGGGTTTTTTCCCCCTTTCTTCCCTATATTAAACGATAAGATGCAAAACCTCATTTCTTAGTCATTTGATTTTTACTCCAGCTGGCCCTTTACCAGTAAAATGGAAGCATTTTCATGCCTTCTAGAATCAAGCAAACTGAAGATATCAAACAAGTTTGCCTCAGTCCTGGGAAAGCAGAAATGATGACAGAGTCTGTTATTTTGATTTTCCTCTTATTCTTTGTCTGCCAAGTTCACGTTGCCGTGCCATATAATGGTTTCCTCCACCACTGCCTGGAAGCTCATGCCTACAAAGATACTTCTGCTAGCACTAACCATACGACTAGTGAGCTATTTTCCTTGGGCTGTGATTATTCTCTTCCTTGGGGTCCATATATTCCTGTATAAGCTCTGATCTGCTTTGATTTGCAAAGTTGGTGCACGTAGGTACCATTCCCACCTCCTGAGGCATGCCAAGTTCGTTGGCTTCTACAGTGTTTCCATCACATATCCAGCAGACTGAAACCATAATTTTCTTTCTTTTTTAATTAAAAAATTGAAAAAAAATTAATAGAAATATAGTTGTGATGTAACAGTTTGCTTCTTAACCAAAAGTATTGACATTTATGAAGCCTCATTTTTGACCATTGGTAGCAAACAAATGAATTGATAATACAGAAGGGAATTATTGTTTTAATGGTGGCACCAATATGAGACTGTCCAAAAGGAGAAATGAGATACAAATAAGTAAAGAAATCAATAACAAATTACTCTGTGGGCTCTGGAAATCTCTGCCATCTTGGGTGAAAATGGTAGGCTATGAGACTGTGGGAATTCATTGAACTAACTAAACTTCTGTAGGTTATCAAGCTTTGTTTCATGTACTGTGAGGGAGTTAAAAATGTATAAATTCACATCTATAAGAAATTGATAATTCAGTTCAACATTTCCAAAATTGTCTTCTTTGTAACACTAGTTCTAAGACATGCTCTGTGAAAAAAGAGGGGCGCCTGGGTGACTCAGTCAGTTAAGCATCCAACTCTTGATTTCACTCAGGTCATAATCTCAGGGTTGTGAGATTGACCCCTCATTGGGTTTGTAGTGGGTGTGGAATCTGCTTAAGAAACTCTTTTCTCTCAGGGCACCTGCGTGGCTCAGTCATTAAGCATCTGCCTTCAGCTCAGGTCGTGATCCCAGGACCCTGGGATCGAGCCCTGCATCAGGCTCCCTGCTCAGTGGGAAGCCTGCTTCTCTCTCTTGCACACCCCCTGCTTGTGTTCCCTCTCTCACTGTCTCTCTCTGTCAAATAAATAAATATCTTTAAAAAAAAAAGATACTCTTTTCTCTTTCGCCCTCTGCCCCTTCCCTTTTTTTAAATAAATGCTCTGTGAAAAAAGAATTTCATGTACAAAGGTTAACTTCCCTCTTCGAAAGTCATCACATACTAAAGGCTCTGAGAAATCCTACAGAAAAGAGATATAAAAATTTATTTGTCCTGGAGTTTACCACATTTATTGACCATGAATCACTTTTTAAAAATATAATACACATAAACAACTCACGGAATACCTTTTGGGAAACTGGCTCAGTAAGTTTGAGCACAGGGCTTATGTACTCTTTCTTTTTTTATTACCCACAGAAATACCCACAGTAAGTTTTTAGAAATACTTGGTTAAATGAGTATATTGCCAAATGCAGGCAGTTAGAGAAGGGGCTCTCAAATTCCGGTCCAGAGACAGGGTCTGCTATCTGCATCGCATGGTGTAGGTGTTATAAACACAAATTCCTGGGCTCTGTTCCTGAAGTTTTTAATTCAGTATGTTTGAGGTTGGGACTAAGAAACTGCACTAAAAATTTCCCAGGTGATACTCAGTCATGACTAGCTTAGGAACCACTGGTTAGAATATGGGAAAAAAAAATGAGGCCAAAGTTGAACATTTGGTGTGTCTTAATTAAGGTTGTCCATCCCATGGTCACAAACTAAATGCTAGCTCCGAAAATATATTTCCTTTGTAACCTATCAAGAATGTGAATTAGGGGCACCTGGGTGGCACAGCTGGGTAAGGGTCAAACTCCTGGTTTTGGCTCAGGCTGTGATCACAGGGTCATGAGACTGAGTCCCAGGTGGGGCTCCGTGCTCAGTGTGGAGTCTGCTTGGGATTCTCTGTCTGTTTCCCTCTCCCTCCGCCCCTCCGCTTGTTTTTTCTCTCTCTCTCCCTCTCTCTCAAAAATAAATAAATAAATCTTAAAAAAAAAAAAAAAAGAATGTGAATGAACCTGGCTGAGTCTACAGCACTGAGCCTATAGGTAGGTCAGATTACCCTCACGTACACAAAAATATTAAATTTAGCACAAACTCATGATTTTGAAGAATGTGGACTGGGCCAAGAGAAAATGGAGATAGCATTAGTCATAGTAACTTTATTGTATTTATTGTTTTTGGTGTGGCACATAGACCCCTCCTCACCTCCCAGAGTAGTAACTTTATGTATTTAAAGTGAATCATCCCCTTTCCAGTGGACTAATACTGCTGTCAGATGCATTACTGTTATCTACATTGCTATCTACTGGTAAACCTGGAAAGAGCTAGTGAAAAAGAGATTTGAAATGCTTCTTAAATTGAGAGCTTTATGGACTGCTCTTTAAGATTGTTGCAATAATATTGCTGGCCATATATGTCCTTCCCAGACTATAAGAAGGTGGCTTTTAATATTGGAAAGTTGGCCTGGAAGCCTTATGTGACCATGAACTCCTACCTTGGGTGATACAACGAAGCAGATAATAAACTTTTTTCAACCACTGTAAATATTACAAATAGTAATAAAAATTTCTGTGAGACCATCAACTTTACAGCGTTCCCCAATAAAAAGGTTCTATAAAGAAATACGTACTGAAATAGTCTCTTTCTTTTTATAGCACAAATATCTGAGGTCAGTCTGATTTGGTCCTCTTATTAAAAGTTAGCATATTAATAGCTGCTGTTTCTTGGTTATTTTTCATATATTGCAAATAATCAGAATAAATTAACAGTTTACCTTTTGAAGTAACCAGAAGGAAGATCTTATAGGTGGTCCAACCAGGCAAAATTAAAACAATTTTGATGAGCTTTTAAAGATTATATCCTGGGACGCCCGAGTGGCTCAGTCGGTTAAGCATCCAACTCTTGATTTTAGTCCAGGTCATGATCTCTAGGTCGTGGGATCCAGTCCACGATGGGCTCTGTGCTCCACAGGAGTCTGCTTGAAATTCTGTCTCTCCCTCACCCTTTGCCCCTCCCCTTCACTCATGCTCATGCATGCATGTTCTTTCTCTCTCTCTCTCAAATAAATAAATAAAATCTTTTTTAAAAAAAATAACTCCTCAGGAATAATCAATAAACAATCAGGAGCATTATAAGGATAAGAAAAACAAAATTTGGCGTGAAAAAGAACTCCTCGTCCATCTAACAAACACAGTAATGCAACAGATCCTCAAATAACATCGTACTAGTTTCGTCTAAACGAAACTCTTTAAGGATTGTGGATTATTTTAATATTACAGATAAGAATACAAAACTTTGCAATGGAGCAACTTCTCTAGTCAAAGATGAGTCAGTGGCAAGGAATAGTCTAGGATATCTGAGGACCTGAATTACATTTGAAGAGTTGGATGGTGATGAATGGATGATATATTTTTTTGTATTTATTACGTTAAAGGGTCCAAGAGCACATGTCTACAAGATGGATATGCCCATAATCTGCTCACCTCCTACACAAACTAAAACCTTTACCTTCCATCTTGCTTAGTGAGCTTCTGCTTACTGATCCCTCTGACAGTTGCTCACCAGATAACAAGAGAAAGATCTTTAAGGTACTCTGAACTCAAGCCCCCAACTCAGATACCAAATCTAGTAAGAGGTTCTTATAAAATGACCTCCAAAATTCACGTCATCATGCTTCACAATTGCTAATAATGTAGAAAAATAACTGTTCTATCCATATGAGGGCTTTTCTGTTTTATAAATAATGTCATTTTCAAATGAAAGAAATCCCTCCGTTCTGTATATTCGGTTTTGTGTTAATTCATTTGATCTAGAAAAAAACCTCTGCAAAGTATAATCTATTTCATTCTTTTAAGTAACTCATCCTAGCCCTTGAATGGCCACCATGTACAGCACAGGAAAGCTCCCACGGTCATTGCAAAACTACATTTGAAGCAGTATTTACTGAGTGAGTACTATACGCATTTCTCACAGAACTGTACTAGAAGTGCTGGGGAAGGAAAAGAAACACAAATACCTGTCACTATTCTATCATTCCAATTGATTTGTTGTGTTCCACACATCAAGGGAAAGTTGGAAATCGCAATTTAAAAATCAGATGTTTCCAAATAGAGAGAAGGGAATCGTTAAGGTGACAAATAATAATTGGGAAGTTCGGTATTAGACAGCCTGACCTGTAGAGTCATGTTTGGTATTCTAGAAACCAGGGAAGAGAATGTAAATATGATCAAATTGAGCTAGCTTGCTTTCTTTTCTTTTCTTTTTTTTTTTTCTTTCTTTCTTTCTTTCTTTCTTTCTTTCTTTCTTTCTTTCTTTCTTTCTTTCTTTTCAAGATTTGTTTATTTGAGAGAGAGTCAGCATGAGCAGGAGGGGCAGAGGGAGAGAATCTCAGGCAGACTCCACATTGAGCATGGAGCCCATTTGGGGGCTCAATCAGGACCCGGAGATCATAACCTGAGCCAAAACCAAGAGTCAGATGCTTAACCAACTGAGCCACCCAGGCACGCCACGTTGAGCTATTTTTCTAATTGTAAGCATAACAGGTACATTGCAAAAAAGTTAAATGATACAGGAAGATAGAAAAAAAATCATACTAAATCTCAATGCTTAGAGATTAAAATGTTCTTATTTTACCGTGTCTCTGAATTTTTTTGTTACGCACATTTATTACACAAAGACGGGACCCAAACTATTTTAAAACTTGGTTTCTCACTTAATAAAATACATTGAATTTTCCTGTTATTAAATATAACTTAGCATAACCATTTTTACCCAACCAAGCCACCCAGGCATCCCTTTGTTTTTTTACTATAACAGTTTTTTTTTTTAAAGATTTTATTTATTTCTTTGACAGAGAGAGAGAGAGAGCACGAGCAGGGGGAGCAGTAGGTAAATGGAGAAGCAGGCTCCTCACTGAGCAGGGAGCCCGATGTGGGGCTTGATCCCAGGACCCTGGGATCATGACCTGAGCTGAAGGCAGGGCAGGTGCTTAACCAGCTGAGCCACCCACGTGTCCCCTAGCATAACCATTTTTAAATAGTTGCTCATTTCACTGTAAAAGAGTGTCATAATTAATCCTGGTGGTTTTTTTTTTTTGCGATTTGGGTTATTTCAAGTTTTTAGGGGCATTACATACAATATTATATGCATGTGCATACATGTACACATATAAATATGCATATTCATACGTTTATATTTATATGATACGTGTACCTATAGTTTTTTGTTCTTTCATTTGATTATCTCCTTAGGATTAATTCCTGGCGTTGGAATTGTTGCATCAAAGGGTAGGCATATTTACATCTTTTTTTTTTTTTTTTGAGAGAGAAAGAAAGAGAGAGAGTGAATGTGCATGAGCAGGGAGAGGGGCATATGGAGAGAGAGAGAGAGAATCTCAAGCAGGCTCCATGCTGATGTCACAGCTCATGACCTGAGCTGAAATCAAGAGTTGGATGCTTAACCAACTGAGCCACCCAGGCGCTCCTAGACCTTTTTTCTTTTCTTTTTCTTTTCTTTTCTTTTTTTCCCCCCAAGATTTTATTTCTAACTGGGGCGCCTGGGTGGCTCAGTCAGTTAAGCATCTTTCTTCAGCTCAGGCCATGATTCCAGGGTCCTGGGATTGAGCCCCACATTGGGCTCCCTGCTCAGAGGCGAGCCTGCTTCTTCTTCTCCTGCTCCTCCTGCTTGTGGTCTCTCTGCCAAATAAACCAAATCTTTAAAAAAAAAAAAAAGATTTTATTTCTAAGTAATCTCTACACCCCATGTGGGGCTTGAACTCACAACCTTGAGATCAAGAGTCACATGCTCTACTCTCTGAGCCAGCCGGGTGCCCCAGCATGTTTATATCTTGATACAAAACTGCTGATTGTTCTCCAGAAAGGTATAGTCATTTAATCTCCTGACTCCCAAAATGAGAGTGACTTGTTTTGAGACAACCCACCAATACTTGGTATTATCAAATTTTTTTTTACTACTTGGGACTTCTCTGGGTAAAAAAATTCTCTCCTCTTTCAAAATTAGATTTTTTTAAGGGGAGCGGGAAGGTTACAAGTAAGATTGAATTTTTTTACGTGTTTACTAGTCATTTCTATTCTTTTTTTTGTGTGACTTGTAGGTTCATGGCCTTTGCCCACATGTCTACTGAGATATTTATCTTTTTCCTATAGATTTTAAATTAGTCTTTATATATTCATTATTTAGGTCTTAATTTGTCATATATGTCACATAATTCTCCAGTTCGTTTTATAACTTTACTTATGTGTTTTCTTTTCTTTCATACAGGCTTAAAATTTTTTTTTTTGATTAGCAAAATGTTTCCCCAGGGAGCCCTTAATTGTTGTTATTGTTCTTTCTTGATTCAATTTACAGAGAACAAATCTAATATAAGACCACTAATGAAATATGGGAGTGCCTATCTAGGCTGAATAATAAATGTATTCAGTATTTTGTAATTGTAAGCAGATGATACTTTCTAAGCATTTAGCCACTATTTAAAGTCGGAACTAAAATGTCTTTTTCCCCCAAGAAATGTGTGTACTGTAAGACACACACGTTTTGCACTTTTCTCACTTGTTTCTAATTTAGTATATATATGTGTGTGTATGTGTATATGCATATATACACATATGTATACCTCTACATTTTAGGCACTTGCCAAGAGTAACACCTGGGTCGGAACACATACACAAAGGTTGAACAATTTGGTTTGGTAAATATTTGCATATATTTACAATATGCACATATAAGAGCTTAGCGTTGCCCAGGAGCATTTGCTGAGCTCACAGAATGTATGAACTTTAGGAAATAACATAAGCCTGACGTGGTTAATAGAAATAGAAGTTTGTTATAAGCAGTTATTACTAATGGAGCTCACATTTGCCCTTCTTTCTAAGTGTCATGAATCTGACCTTTTTATTTTGGTAACTAAAAGGTAGCAGAAAGGACAATCATTCAGCTGTGGACCAATGTATGAAGTCTAGTGAATGTGTGCCAAAAGCCATTTTCCACGCACCCACTTGCAAAGCAAACAGTGATCTTGTTGCACAGCCTAGCTCCATGTGTTCGGTCAAATTTCCTCTGAAGAAATCACAAAGTGAGCTGCCACCCACAATTCAGGTCGGTTGTATGTTACCTCTGGCTTTTAATGAAAATGTAAAACCCATGGGCCCAATTCTCCCTCCTTGGCTCTGTATGTGTAAAGGGTGAGTTGAAGAGAAATAATTAAGGACAGACCAGGAACTTTTGAAAAAAAAAAAAACACTAAACTAGGGATTAACTCAGATGTACTAAGAGTGGTTTAAATTCTCTTTGACCTTGTCTTATAAACACAGCCTGTTTTAGTAACCTTGACGGCTTTGCAAAGTTGACTGGTCCGACAGAGCATCTCCCTGTGAGGTAAGTTTCTAAGCATTCAATCAAACGAGAGACCAAGAGATAGAAGCAATTCTACGTCGAGTATTTGAATTACTACCTCAGGACATGTTATATAGACTCTTTAAAAGAAAAAGGGTTTTCACACTCACATTTCTGATTCAGTTGGGGGCCATACTTTTCTTGCCACATGGACTTTTAGAGACTCTAAGCTCATTTCAATCGCTGGTGCAAGGGTATAATATATTTTAGTAATTTGGCATTTGTTTATTATTATTGTCACTGAATGTGCGCGTTTGAAATATATTTTGAGTTAATGAATGCTGTTGTATGGGAGCGAGCCTCTCAGATGCCAACAGGATACACCAAGACCCCACCGTCAATTACAAGTTGAGTAATGGTTTCCATACTTTATCTTTTTCTTTAAGCAAATTTTTTCTTTTAGCAAATTGAAGGATTTGGGGCAAATTCCTTCAGCATTCTAAGGTATAAACCTTTTGAGGTTATATGCAAGATGCTAGTGATTGGTAAAACATAAAATATAAATAAAATATAACTTTTCTGCTACGGCTTTTATGAAAGATTAGAATAATGCCATAGTCTTTTTACCTTATCATCAACTGATGTTTTGAAATCTTAAAAACCGAGTATGGTCCGTAAGGTAATAGAATCTGAATTTAAGGAATGTGAAGAAGGGAATGATTCAGCATGACCAATCCTGTGAGTGGTAGGAGATTAGAATGCGCTAGGTTTTTGGTAGTACTTACTGACTTGCGCACAGAAAGGACTATCTGTTTGGTTTCTATGTTGAAATTGGATCTCAGGAAGTTTCTGTGAGCACTGAATGACATGACACATAATGTTTCTAGCATATCGCCTTGCTGGCTTTGAGCGGGCGCTCCAGAAATGTTCCTCTCTAAAGTTAACAATTCAGGTTCCCTGATATTGGCACGACCACAGATTGCTACTTTCGTTGTACAGATGAGGAAATGGAGTTTTAGTGACGTTAAGGAATTTCTTAATTCACGTATTAAGTGACGGAATTGGAATTTAAACCCAGGCTTGTTGACTCTTGGGCTTAAGCACTGTGACAGTGAACGGTGTTCCTCAGACTTTGGTACCTTTACCTCTGCTAGTATGTATGAAATGATTTTAGCTGCAACACAAATGCAACTTACTTTCGTGGGGCTCGATCTCACAACCCTGAGATCATGACCTGAGCCAAAGGCAGACGCTTAACTGACTTGAGCCACCCAGGCGCCCCTGAGCCCATTTTCAAATCTTCTGGGTAATATATCGGGCAGTAATATTGCTGGGGCTTCTGGCAACTCTATGTTTAACTTTTTGAGGAATCACCAAACTGTTTGCACAGTGGCTCTAGCATTTTCATTTTCATCGGCAATGTATGAGAGTTTCAATTTCTCCATATTCTCACCAACACTTGTTATTTTAATTTTTTTTTTATATTTTAGCCACACTAATGAGTAGGAAGTAGCATACGTATTTATCTTTGTGTATATTTGAAAATACAATTATCACATTAAACTGATGATGCAGTTTGTTTTCCATCTATGGCCGTGATAAGATCTCCTAAATATACTTTAAGTAGAAAAAAATGAAACATTTAAAGAAAATAAGTAGATGAATAACGTAGGATGTGAGATGTGGCTGTAGCAGACTTTGGGAAGGTGTGATCTGGGGCAACTTACTGATCTTCTTTGAGCCTCGGTTTATCTCCAACCAAAGGGGGCACTCGATTGTTATGATGATTAAATGGGCGAATGTTCATAAAGTGCTTAAAACGGTGTTCTCAATGTGTGCTAAATACATAGAGAACGTGGTGCCGAATGACTCAAGTTTGAGAAACTCTTGTAGAACTTACAGTAATACTCTTTATTAACAGGGCCTGGCTTCTCATATGGGGGTATTCAGTTAATATTTAAATAAATGGGTGGAGCGAACGGAATTGTGATGTTGAATTTCCCGGTTCATCCTGGGCTTCTATGATACAAGATGCTGTAGCAAGGGAAGATTTTTTTCTGAGAATTTTCTGGAGATGGGCTGGCAACCCAGGCACTGGTGAGTGATTTGCTGACATTGGAAAAATCCAAGCTATTTGCCAGCATCAGCCGCCACTCGTGACCTGGGGCTTGCAGAAAGGTTGAAGGACACCTGTCTCTTTTTCTTTTGGATTCTTGGTTTGCTCTTCTTTTCCTTTCTTTCCTCCCTCCCTCCTGCTTTCCTCCTTCCCTTCCTCCTTTCCCCCTTCTCCCTCCTTCCCTCTCTTCCTTTCTAATAATTGTCTAAGTACTTGGTGAGGCTACACTTCATTTCTCCCTCCAGGACAGAAAGGCAAATATGCTGTGACCAAAAAATGAGGCTATTTCACAGAGACTTTATGGTGGGATTTGGCCTAGGTATTGTTCTCAGGAAAGATCATGGTTGCAGTCAATAGTAGCCACTTGACCTTTTGGGAAGTGAAACATTATAAACAACTCCCTTCTCTTATCAAATTCACTCTCTCACACTTGAGTGTTAGAATGTAAACATTCATGAGTCAAATGGCCAAGTCAAAGGGATTGTTCGACATGAGATCAGACATAAAGGACCTAGGTGAGTAGAGCAAGAGAGTTAATAAAGAAAAATATCTCCCTGATATAAAAAAAAAACCACTTTAATTTTCATTTACAGAATTATGAGTGGTGTAATGTTCTCCGCTCAGCAGAGCCACTGTTTCATGCATCTTTACAGTTAATAACTTATTCTAGGTATTAAATCTGTCACATTCCTTTTACTTGTGCCTGAAGTGAAGAATTTACAGCAGGAGACCCAGAACTGACCCAGCAATTTGAAAACATAACACAGATACGAATCCAATTATTCTCCATCTAAATGCTGACACTGATGCCCTACATCAACACGTGACATGTGAACCAGAACCAGTCCTATTTAACATCTAACTCATCAGCAAAGCCAATCTGGAAATAAAAGCAAAAGGATTATTTCACACCCACTTGAGGAAGGGTTTCAACCAAAAAAAAAAAAAAAGAAAGAAAAAAGAGAGAGAGAGAAGGATCATGTAAGCCTGTTTTGTGTAATTTCGATACAGACATAAAATGTATTTGCAAAAGCTGCTTAGGAACAAAGTATGTGCTCCCCCCTGGTGTGCTGGTCTTTCCTTTGTACCAACTATTTTGCCATGAAAAAGAAAGAGTTACTTTCACAAGTTCATAAAACAAAACAAATCACTTCTGCAGCAGGAATATCTCAGTGGCTTGCTGCTCTGGCCTGAGGGTTCTTGCCAAAAGCTCCGATCATTTCTGTTTTTATTCTTCGTAAAATCAGCAGCTGGAGCTGCTTAAAATGTTTTCCATATAAAAATGTCACTGGATCAAACAGTGGCCTTGTGAAGGGAACGGGGTGGCCAGGGGAGATGCCTTTGGAAAAAACAATTTCAAAGTTCAGAGGTTGTGGGATAAATAAAAATTACTTTTAATAGGTGTAAAATGAAGTATTTTATTTTATCCCTCTACAATGGGGAGAAAGGGAGATGTTCTAGGACTGGCTGAAAAGGGACAAATATACAAAGATTATAAATTAGTGCTTGGGCCCGGGAGGAAAGGAGCCCTCTTTCTTGTTCTGAGTGTTGAAGGAAGCAAAAGGAATCAGATTAAGAGACACTGGCATCAGGAGAGAGCAGGGCGTGCATCGCTCATACTTAAAACACACTCATGTCCCTTTGCAAAGCTTAAAGTCAAAGCACCGAAGAAAGCCGGTTGGTTACAAGACCTAGTTACTTCTGTTTGATCAAACCTCCGTTCTAAGTGAGGGGAAAAAATAGAACCTTTCCGGGGTATGTTTGACTTTGAATGGATGACATGGTAACGAAGGGACAGATTATCCACCAATCCTCAAGAAAAAATTGCTTAGCCATCTTTTTACATCGCGTGAATTAGACTTTGGCCTTTTATTCCATTACACCCAGGAGAGACTAACTTCCAGTCTTTCGCAGTCACCAAGGGGAGCAAAGCCAACACAATATAAAGCAATCCAGAATCTCCGCAATTTAAAGGAGAAACAGAAGAGAAAGGCTGAAAATCAAAACTCCACACACAGTCAGAACAACCCTCTTCCACCAAACAAATTCTCTATTTTATATACGCATGTTTTTAAAAATATTTGTATATATGCATATTTTAATCCTTAAAAATATGATCTGTAAAAACACCAAGATCTTAGCAATGATTATATTTTAGGGGAGCAGCGGCATTAGAGGATAGAAAAGGGTGTTTTCGAATATTATTTTCTGTATCTTCCTTCAAACATAGCGCAGAAGGTAATGTAACAAATACATACGTGCCGTTCAGAGTTAAGAATGGTTAGTATTCCGTGTTAGTATTCTTTCTCCTTTCTGGAGGGGCTATCCCCAAGCTTCCCACACCACTGGTGCTTTCTAGCCCTGGGGTTCGGCAAATTTCCACGGGCCCCCGATTCTCCAAGTGAAGGGTGGCTGATTTTCACAGAGAGCGCTATGAACAACTGACCTCCCAAATCCCAGCCTCCTGGCACCAGGCAGTCTGTATATCCGCACTGACAAGACGCCGCCCTTGCCTTGCCCTATAAAGAAGCAGAAAAACCGTAGCGTATAGACTCACCCCCTCTTCTCTGTGGGATGGTGGAGAGATGAAGACCCCCGAGGCTTCTCTTCCCGCTCCTGGTTATTTGGAAATGAGTCTTCCCTTTGCTCAGGAGTGCCGGTTTCTTAGCCTGTTCCAGGTGACGGCGTAGAATTGGTGTTGAAGCCTGGTGTAGGACAGGTGGTCGTCCCAATGAGACTCGACTGGCGTTGCCGGGGATAAGCGCCTAGAACCCACTCTGCAAAACACACAGTGTTCTTCGGTTTTGTACCCTTCTCAAATCCCCTTCCTCCCGTCCCCAGAAGCAACTGCTGCTTGAAGTGGATGCGCGCTCACGTTTTTGTACTTCTGGTACATAAGAATATCTTTCCATTTACGGATGGAATTGTTCCGTGAGTTGTTAAAAATTTACACGAGTGGTTTTATTCTCTCTGGAACTTGCTCTTTTTTTTTTTAGATTTTATTTATTTATTTGAGAGAGAAACAGAGATAGTGCCAGAGATAGCACAAGCGGGGAGAAGAGGGAGAAGCGGGCTCCCTGCCAGCGGGGAGCCCAATGCGGGACTCGATCGCAGGACCCTGAGATCACGACCTGAGCAGAAGGCAGATGCTTAACCCACTGAGCCACCCACGCACCCCAAGCAACTTGCTCTTTTATTTAATCATTGCACGTCTATGATCCGTATCCATGTTGGTTTTGTAGTTCACTAAATCTGAGTCTCTATCTTTAATTGAGCAAATTTAATCTGTTGACATGTATTGAGATTATTGATATGATTATTATTGTGGTGGTGGTGGTTGATGTTGGTGCTTTCAAATCCCCTCTCCTTTTTTCACTTTGCTTTCACTAGTTCACTTTTTCTGTCTTGGTTTAATGAATTTTCTTTATCCTGTTTTTAGAAGTAACCCAAAAGCTGTTTTTAGTGGCTACTCCAAAATTTTTAAGTGCGTACTTCATTGGGCTAGGGTTGTTAATAACATAATCTTACACCATTTTTACTCTGCCTTTCTCCCTCCTGTTGTCCATGTACTGATGTATAGTATTTTAGTGTCTCTCCTTTTTAGTTGGTATTTATCTACATTTGTCAGCATGTTACCAATTTCCTTGCTCATTACTGTTCTTGTAATCCATCCCTTCACTCTGGGTTCAGTTTTTTTTTCATATCAAAGGATAATTTTCATGCATGATTTTTTACTGTAGGTCTGTATTAGTCAGGATTCTCTAGAGAAAGCAGAACCTGTAGGATGGAGCTATAGAGGAGATAGGGGATAAAGGTGGAATCTACTCTTTATTTACATTAAAGTTGACATTTGAAAAGTTTTTAAAAAGTGTATGCATGCATTTAAAAACTTATTCCAGCCTATAGATTTTTATTAAATGTCTATTATGTGCAAAGTACTGATTTAAACTACTAAGTTGGTTAATATGGATGTTACAAACATAAAGTTCTTTTATTTTATTTTTTTTTTTAGAGTGAGGTGGGAAGGGGCAGAGGGAGAGGGAGAGAGAGAATCTGAAGCAGGCTGCCAGCTGAGCACAGAGCCCAACCTGGGGTTCAGTTTCACAACCCTGAGATCATTGCCTGAGCCAAAATCAAGAGTCAGATGCTTAAATGACTGAGCCATCCAGGCGCCCCTATTTATTTATTTTTTTACAAATTTATTTATTTTTTCAACTAGGCTCTATGCCCAGCGTGGAACCCAGCAGAGGGCTTCAACTCACCACCACCTTGAGATAAAGATCTGAGCTGAAATCAAGAGTTGGATACCTAACTGACTGAGCCACCCAGGGGCCCCTATAAAGTTAACTTTAAATATTACTATTCAAAATAAACCTTTGTGGTCCACAAAAAAAAAAAAAAAAAAAAGCTGTACTTTCAAATTAAGTTTTTCAATGTCCAAAATATCTTCTTTAAAATAAAAGGAATAAATTCTGATAATGCTATTTTCAATGCTCTATCTGTCTTACAGAGATCTATATATGGAGACAAGGAGAGATTGATNATTAAAAAAAAACCTTTTGGGCCCAAAAAAAAAAAAAAAAAAAAAAAAAGCTGTACTTTCAAATTAAGTTTTTCAATGTCCAAAATATCTTCTTTAAAATAAAAGGAATAAATTCTGATAATGCTATTTTCAATGCTCTATCTGTCTTACAGAGATCTATATATGGAGACAAGGAGAGATTGATTTTAAGTAATGGCTCACACTACTATGGAGGAAACCCAGGGAAGAGTTATAGTTTGAGTCAGAAGGGCATCTGCTGGCAGAATTCTAGCTCTTTCAGGGAAATTGTTTTTTTTGTTCTGTTTTGTTTCTAGTTCTGTTTTTTTTCTTTTCTTTAAAGACATTTAACTGATCGGATAAGGCTCAACCACATTATGAAGAGTCATATGCTCTACTCAAAGTCTACTAATATAAATGTTGGTCTCATCTAAAAATAGCTTCACAGAAACAGCTAGAATAATGTTTGACTAAATATTGGGGCACCAGGGCTTAGCCAAATTGACACATAACATTAAGTACGGTAGTCTCTACGTAGTATAATCTCTTAATCTTTAAAAATGATTCATTCACTTTTATTCTTGAATAATAGTTTAGCTCTTTATGGAATTCTGATTTGAGAATATTTTTATTCACCTCTGAAGATATAATTCTGTTGTCTTTTATCTCTGCTGAGAATTCTCTGAACCTGACTGTCGTTCCAAGTGATCTGTCTTCTCTTTTCAGATTTTCACTTTATCTTTGATTTTCTGTAGTTTATCTCTGAGTGTCCAGGTATAGGTTTGTTTTTGTATCTTTCTGGGGATTTTCCATGCTCCTTCCATCTGAGACTGTCCTTCCTCAGCTCTAGAAAGTTCTCTGCCTTTATCCAAATTTTGTCTCCCTCATTCTTTATAACTCTCTTTTTAACAGTCTTCTTGAAGTTTCTCATTTACCCTCTTTGTCTTTTAACTTCTTTCTCATATTTTCCATGTATTTATCTCTCTGTGATGCATTATGGCAATTTTCCTCCATTTGTTGGTTTCCTAACTCTTGCTTCCTGTTCTTTCTCTGTGGTTTATTGAATTTTAATTTCAGAGGCCATTTTCTTTTAGTTTCTAGAATGTCTTTTTTTTTTTCTTTCAAATCTGCTTTTTCTCTATTAGGTCCTATTCTTGTCTTATTATTTCTATTTCTTTATCTCTCTGAGTATATTTCACATATTTACTATCTTTTTTTTTTAAAAAGATTTTATTTATTTATTTGAGAGAGGGAGTATGAGCAGGGGGAGGAGCAGAGGGAGAGGGAGAAGCACACTCCCCGCTGAGCAGGGAGCCCAAAACGTGGCTCAATCCCAGGACCCTGGGATCATGACCTGAGCCAAAGGCAGATGCTTCACCCACTGAGCCACCCAGGCACCCTTCACGTAGTTACTTTCAAGCCTCTTTCAGAACAAACTATTATTTACAGTTTAGAATGTGTTCGCCTTTTTGTTTGTTCTCTCTGCTAATTCTCTCTCTTGGGGTTTGTTTCCTTGGGTGATTTATAATCTTCAACTAGGAGCTCATACCTTTCTTTTAGATTTGCCTCTGCCAAACGTTATGGGCTTCACTGATTCCAAACTAATTTTTATGTTAATTTCTTGGGCACTAAGTGGGTTCAATGAGCACTACATGGGTTGTATGAATGAGAACCACATACATATGTACAGCACGATGTGGGATTCTGATTTCTCCAAAGTGAATCCTTTTTCTCTCACCATTCTCCGAGTATAGCCAGTTTCTTTTCTTTCTTTCTTTTTTTTTTTTAAGATTTTATTTATTTATTTGACAGAGACAGCCAGCGAGAGAGGGAACACAAGCAGGGGGAGTGGGAGAGGAAGAAGCAGGCCCATAGCGGAGGAGCCTGATGTGGGGCTCGATCCCAGAACACCGGGATCACGCCCTGAGCTGAAGGCAGACGCTTAATGACTGCGCCACCCAGGCGCCCCATATAGCCAGTTTCTTTACTGTTTTTCTAGAAAGTGATAAAAAATTTTCTAGTTCTTGTTTCATGGACTGGGAAGTCAGGCTTCATTCCTAGCTTTAAGCAGATGTTTCATTTCCAGCTTCCCATGGGCATGGGCCTAACCCATGAACTCTCTGCTAGCTATGGGCTTTGCAGCTCCGGGTTCCTGCCCATACGTGTTCTGATTGTTTCTGGTATTTCTGTTAACCACCCTCCTTCTGCAACTGCTCCTTCTCTGAGTTCACTCCTGAACAGTTACTTGGAGTACGTGTTGTTTGTCTTAAAATTGACTAAAGAAAACATTTTGCTAAATTGTATCTAGCTTATTTTGCCAAATGGGTTAGCAGTCCACAGTGTATTATTGTTATTTTTTAAGTAGATGATTTAAAAACCACCAGAAGTCAGTAAGAGCAGAATCATCCCTTCCTGCTGCCTATTGTTTTGGCTTTGGTCCTGGACCAAGCTCATTTTGTTTTTCTCCCTGGAAAAGGAGGTGACTTTGCAGAGTAGTGGTGTCCAAAAGCAGAGATTAGTGGTTGTGCATTTGAAGGGTTTCTCAAAGCATCTGGACACTTCTAATGCTGGAAGTGGAACCCCCAACATCCTGTTAGTAAACTTCTTTTCTCATCGCCAAGTCAGCTGTTGTTGCGTCCAGCTAAGAAGTATGAAATTGACACAACCCATTACATTATTTTTTATACTGAGATAAAAGCAGTTTCACATTCACAGTTACATCATAAACATAGTTGGAATATTATAAAAACATAATCCCCATCATCACACAGGAGTATCTGTATTCCCTCCCGATGCATAAATCCAATGTAAAACTTCTCTTGAATCTCTGTGACTAGTAATTTGCTTCTGCAAAATAGATATTTCATCTGAATTGCTTCTTTTTTTAAAGTAGTAGGTTAATGATAAATATGACAAAAAAGATGATAAGAATTGCATTTTTAGTTACTGGAATCACAAACATTCATCTTTTAGCTATCTGTCCTCCTTCGAACATTAGTCTCCATGTAATTGCAAACCATTAACAGGAAGTTGACTCTGACTTTATCTTTCTGAGGACTTTCACTATCTTTTATTAACATTATGAGCAAACATTATGTTTTATTTTTAATTATTTGAATACAGTTGACATGCAATGTTACGTGAGTTTCAGAGGTAAGCATAGTGATTTAAGTACTGTATACCTTACACTATGCTCACCTCAAGTGTCGCCACCATCTGTCACCATATAACACTGTTACAGTATCACTGATTGTAATCCCTATGCTGTGCCTTTCATCCCCCTGACTTATTTATTCCTTAACTGCAAGCCTGGACCTCCCACCTCCCTCGTCCCCATTCTGTCCATCTTCTTACCCCTCTCCTCTCTGACAACCATCACTTTGTTGTCTGTATTTATGGGTCAGTTTCTGCTTTTTGTTTGTCAAACATTTATTTGATTAGCACTGCCAACTTCCAGGATTTATGAAAAGTGGTTACAGAAAACGGAGAAGAAATAAGAAGATGTGTTCACTCAACATTATTTGATTCCGCATTTACTGAGCATCCGCGTGATACAGGAATAGGCTAGAGAGCGTACTGGGGAGGAGAAGGCTAGCCCCTCGATTCTTGGAGCTTACAGTTTCTTAGGGGGAAAGGCAGACCAAACACCAATAAAAAAAAAAATCACACAAATAAGTGAAAAATTTTAACCATGTTAAGTGTAATGAAGGAGGGAGCCATGGTGCAACAGGTGTGTGTGATAGGTGAACTTGATCTAGTCAGAGAGGCTGGGAAAGGCGTCTCTAAGGAAGTGACAACTGAGTTGGCAGCTGAAGGTTGAATAGGAGGTTACCAAACCAGGAAAAATGGTTAAGCAGGTACCTGGCGGGGAAGCCATCGATGAATGGGAACATGCTCAACTAAGGAGCTGAAAGAACCTAAAAATGTCTGGAACCAAGAACATGAACCTGCAGTAAGGCAGGGCTTGAGAGGTAGTCAGGATCAAGCTGTGGGAAGGAGCTGTGGATTTTTCTGAAGAGCTATAGAAAATGACTCAGATGTGTAAACCCTTTAATGTATGTGCACATGCACTGCGAAAAGCACAGGGAAGGGACTGATGGGGGCAAAACTGGGTGCAGGGAAAAGATTCGAGAGGCTACTCTAGTAGCGAATGCACTTGACTACCTATTTTAGACTAGGGTGTCACGTAACTACCAACTTGGCTTAAAAGAAAGTTCATGCCTCCCAACTCAGGGTTGTAGGCTCTTTTAACCAATCCAGCTGTTTTACAAGTACACAGGCTCAGCCAGAGCATGGGGTCGAATGGAAGTTCTGCTGGTTCTGCTCCATCTCATCCAGGGACACCCAGTTACCTCCTTGAATTAGGCTGTCTCTGCTGCCTGTCTTCACCTGTTAACAACCACACACAAGGCTCTTTTATTGTCCTGTGGAGACCTTGCACTGGTTTGACACTGTTTTACATTCAACTTCACATCTATGAAGGGGAATGCTCACCAGCCAGTTCACCCGTCATTGTTCTAAAGGAACACAGAGGTTTTGTCATCAATGAATGAATGGATAAACTCTGTGAGTGGGTTAAGATCAAACTTCTGTCCCCCGAGACACTATTGGTTATAAGATCCATCAGCATGATCTGTACTACTAAGGGAAAAAAATGCTGCCTATTAAACGATGATGTTACTTTCTAATTACTTAGAATTTTACTAATACACTTATTGCAAGGGCTTTTAGGTGTATTTACACTCCTAGATCTCTTTCCCAGTTCCTCTAGCATCGACAGTATAATTTCGAGGCATGTTACAGAATCCTTGGTCTTTGTCAAGACTATTTGACAAGACTTAGTTTTGTATTTTATCTTTTAAGTCACATGACACGGTCACATCAGTTTTTTCTCCCTGTATAAAATTTCTTTGATCTAGTCTCAGGATTTATTAGTTTCTCTTATATACATTACTTGCCCCTTGACAGTCCTTTTGTGCTTATCTTGAATAAAAGGAATCACAGTTTCATGTACCTGGGGTGACCATCCTTTCCTAACTCCTCTATTCTCAAGAAAGTAGAATTTTGGTCATTCCTCCAATGGCAATTATTCACTTCACTAACATCTCTGCTCTGCTTCTGTGCCGTTCCTGTTTATAATAACTTTGTTTCAAAGCTGAATCAGGGTGTGATCTTTGTGAAGGTATTTTATTTTCTTTAAAGATTTTTATTTATTGAGAGAGAGAGTGAGCACAAGTGGTGGGGGGAGGAGAGGGAGAAGCAGACCCTCCCCTCCCCCACTGAGCAGGGGCCCGATGGGGGACTCGATCTCAGGATCCTGGGATCATGACCTGAGCTGAAGGCAGACGCTTAACCAACTGAGTCACCCAGGTGCTCCAAATTTTTGAAGATATTCTAAAGTTCATATAAGCAGTCTCAACGGTACACATACTTCATGGGAGGTGCTGATAACATGAACAGCAATGACCACGTCTGTGCAGGCACGGGTAATGACCACTGTCATGGCTGCCACCTAGCCAACAGGGATTTTAAGATCTCAGTGATTTTTTTAAGTTAATAAACATACATGTTAGAAAATTCTTAGGTGGACAGCAAAATTGAGCCTTAGTTACAGAGTTCCCATATACCTGATGGCCTCATACACGCTCAGCTTCCCCCGCTGGTGACACTGACATTTGTTATGGTTGGTAAACCCGTCATTATCATGCCATTATCACCCAAAGTCCGAAGTTCACATTAGGGTTTATGGTTGGTATTGTACATTCTCTGGGTTTGGGCAAATACTTACTGGCATGTATCCACCACTATAACCCCTATAATCTTGTCCAGAATAGTTTCATGCCTTACCATTCTCCATGTTCTACCTATTCATCCTTCCTTACTCCCCAACCCCTGACAACCGCTCATCTTTTTACTGTCTCTTTACTTTTGCTTTTTCCAGAATGATATAGTTGGAATCATACAGTATGCAGTCTTTTCAGACTGGCTTCTTCCAGTTAGTAATATGCATTTACATTTTCTCCATGTCCTTTTATGGCTCCATAGCTCACTTCCTTTTAGAGCTGAATAATAGTCCATTATTTGGATGTCCACAGTTTTTGTATCCACTTGCCTATTGAAGGACATCATGGTTGCTTCTAGGTTTTGATGATTATAAATAAAGTTGCCGCAAACATTTGTGTACAGGTTTTTGTGTGAATATAAGTTTTTGATTCATTTGGATAAATACCAAGGAACTTGATTGCCAGAACTTATGATAAGAGTATGTTTAGTTCTGTAAGCAAACATCAGACTGTCTTCCAAATGGCTGTACCAGTTTGCATTCCCACCAGCAATGAATGGGAATTAGAATTTCTGTTGCTTTATATCATTGTCAGCATTTGGTGTTGTCAGTGTTCTGGATTTCGGCCATTCTAATGGGTGTGTCGTAGTATCTCGTTGTTTTACTCTGCAATTCCCTAATGATAAACAATGTTGAAAATATTTTCATATACTCATTTGCCATCTGAGTATTCTTTGGTGAGTTGTCAGTTAAGGTTTTTGGCCCATTTTTTAATTGCATTGTTCATCTTCACATTGTTGAGTTTTAAGAGTTCTCTGTATATTTTGGATAATAGTTCTTTATCACTGTTTTCTGCAAATATTGTCTCCCAGTCTGTGGCTTTTCTTATTATTCTCTTGAAGATCCTGCTGATCTCAAGACATAATTTAAGATATGTAACAATGTGAAAAGAATGTGCATTCCTAGAATCAAGTGACTATAGTAGTTAATGCAAAAATCTTAATTACCAAGAAGCGGCGCTCGGATTTTGGTTTATCATGGAAAATAGAAGATACAAGGCTGAGTACCATAGCAATTTGACCCCCAAAAGCAGAAGTCTGGCAGGATGAGTCAAATTTAGTAGGAAGAAAAGTAATAGGAATAAACGTAAAATCCTATACTTAGGTACCAATAAAACAGAACAACTGTAATAGTATAAACTAAAGTAGAATTGATTTAGCAAGCATTTGGTCATATTAAAAATTGCCTGTCAGTTCAACAATGTGAGGCGAGTCCAAGAAAAAAAAGATACATAGAAGAGTTCCTTCTTACTTGGTTATCAGAAATCTCAAAAAGACAACATTTTCATTGAGTCAAAGATAACTTCAAACTCCATAATTTCCCATGAAGAACAGCAACGTATTTAGGTGCAAAGGCTAAGCAACAACAAAAAATACATATCTTTAAACTCTTGAACCGTACTCAGCCCATACTCCAAGAAGTATTAAATTTATGACCCACGAGTGTCCTGATTCCTGTTTCTCTTCTCATCTTTACTCTGAGGCATGTGTTTGCTGGGTGGGGAGTATCCCTTTGTACTTATCTTTGCTGAAATGTGTAGTAATATTAGTGTAAGTTAAATGTCTTTATGATATAGTTTCACTGTAATCTTGGACTTGATTAATAGAAGAATAATTTGCACAGGGCAGGTGAGGGTCCTACACTCTACTATGTGGGACATTCTACGTCTGGGACATTCTGTCCAATCCTATCGGACACATTTACAAGGCACTGCTGACAAACACGTAGAGGGCACTGTTAATAACAAGGAAATGTCCTGATGACACAATTCCTTGCTCTACTAAGAAGAGGGATACTTAGCTTGGGGAAGGGGGCTTGAAAGCTCTCTTCAAATATGTGAAGAGCTGTCATGTTGAAGATGGATTAGATTCCCCCTGAAGTCAACACAATTCTCCACGCGTGGAGCTCCGTGGCAAGAGAACTTTCCCTTTTTCTTGGGGACTGCAAGTATAACCAAGGGTTGCCATTGCTTTAGTAGCAGAGATAGCACATGATTGACTCCTGTTATACTTTCAATCAACGTGAAGTCCAGTTCTTTCCCCCAAACCTGTGCTTAGAACAGATCACCCTAATTCTGGGCATGCAGAGTTAAATTCTGGACCTTAGTGATAAGCTTTACATTTTTCCTTATCAAATGAAAATTTATTAGCTTTGCTCTTCGCATTCAGTTTATGGAGGATTATTTGGGTAACACTAATTGTCTGAATTTGCTCTTCTGTTTAGCTTTTTGTAATCCACAAATAAGAGGTGATTATTCTGCACTTTATCCAAGATGTTAAAGAAAAATGCTGGATAAGATGGGAATAAGTGTAAATTACTGAAAGATTCAACTCAAAGCTCCTTCTAATTTGATACAATTCATAAATCAATGTTATTTCTTCATTGTTTTCCCACTAGGATGCCAGAAAATTAAGATATACCATCTTTATGGCTTTTCTTTAAAAACAGGTGAATAGTATGATTGGAAAATGAAATTAGCTTTGCTTATTATGAATTATTCTTAGAGCAAACATGCTGGCTGACAGTAATCATTTCCTAAATGCTTCCAAGTTACTTAAATATCTTAAAATTGTCTTCTCTTGCTGGAGATCACTATCAAATGAGGTTTATAATTTTAAATTTCTGGAATATATCTTTATCCTCCTTTTGAAAATGGGTACCTTCTTCTATCACCTATTCTTCTGGCTTTCCTCTCATTTTCCAGGATTCCTCCAAAATCTCTGACAGACTTTGCATGAACACAACTGCGGGATCTTTCTGTTACCAGAGCTGTGATTTGTCTGAGCTTAGGCACCCAAACTTAATCAAAATAACATGATGATGACCGTGATCATTCATGGGGGTTCATTTGCAGAGTCTGTGGGTAAAATGAAAACTGAGTAGAGCCAGGGGTACTCCTGACATCCCTTCAACTGCCCATACAGGACATGATCTTGGTATACAATCCTGTGTGTGTGTGATCTGAGTAGATACACAGCATAATATAGTTCACTGTAATGTACATACGCGTAACATATATAGTAATTTATGGTGTAAAGCTAAGACCATCGATGAAAACTACAGTGCACACGCCATGAGGACACACAGGACAGAGACTCGCTGAAGAGAAACAAGCTCAGGAGTTTCCTATTTGGCAGAATTCAATGAATGAATGTGAAAGAAATTTGCAATTTTTCTGACTCTGAGTCCCTATACTTGTACTCCCATGAATGAAATACCCCTTAATGCCTTCTCAGTATAGCTTACCCTGTAGTTTGGGCTTATTTCTCCCTCAAGCATGCCTTATTCTGCTCTGGGGGAATGGCGTCCCCCTCCCCCGCAAATCTCAAAGGGTAGAAAGTCAGAAAATTTGGTAACTAACCCTGAGTCAGAAAAGAATCCTGCCTGTCATTTGTAGCAGATTTCATTTTCTGCTGTATTTCCCCTTAAATCTCTTAAGAATTATTACACAAAGGCTTCACCATTCGTGTATCATGTTTGTTTCTTCTTGACATCACCTAACCTGTTATTCACACTCCAAATCCTTTCTATGAAAAGAAATTCCATCCCACCAGAAGATAACATGAAAGAAGACCCTGGATCCCCAATTTCTTAAGGTGCCTGGTGGTGGGCATAAGTGATATAAAAAAAAATCCTGAAATCTTGTTCATAGGAAAAAAACCAAATGCTAGAAACTTAACACACAGATTCAGAGCGAGAGAGCCTCATATCCAAAGTTACCTATTTGGGCAAAGAAATGCGAAACCTTGAGAGACTGTACAGATCATTCGGATACTCATTTTCTCATCATCCCGCTCCCCACTCAAGCCATTGAGAATATAGTCTTTGAAAGCAAAGCAAGCCTGTTTGCATTTTCTGTTTGGTCACCCGATTCTTATGCAAACACAAAACAAAGACTGTGGTCTGCCTCCCTTGAGCACTGTCCCTGAGACACAGAACGATATCATACAGAACAAAACACAGGAGAGGGCTGGTGAACACTACACCGACCTCAGTGTTGTCTTGAGACCTATTTGATCTCCTTTGGTAAATAAGATACAGTGAAATGAAGGCCAGTTTTACTGGGAGGTGGGGGGATAGGGTGGCTGCGGAGAAGGGGAGCATGTGTGGGTACACCATCACTTTCAAGGGTCAGTACAGCGGGAAAGAGGCAATAGAGAAAAACCCGCTGTGAGGGATTTCATTTTTGTGATTCTTTAACAATTTACAAAAGCAATGGCACGTAAGTGAAGTTTTCTTCTCTTTGGGGAATCATTAATAAAATAGTGGTGTAATCAAAGGACAGAAGAAAAAAGAGACTTCAGGTATTTAATTCTTATTTACCTGTTTCTCCATTATGTACGACTCCTGGGCAGGCGGGAAGGTTACAGAAGACAGTAACTCACCCTGCCCTGCCTGCCAGAGCCTTCCACATTCTGAGCCTGCTGCCCTAATTTACCGCTTTCGAGCTACCAGAGAAGGCTGTGAAAGGGTCTTCAGGGAAAAAAAAAAAAAAAGTGGTGAGGCTTCTGCCGGATTTACTCTCAGAACTTGCTCATCTCTCTGATGGATAGTGCTTTCCACAGTTTAGATCAGCATGGTCTCCAGAGACCCCATGCTTCTCCGTGGGAGAACTTCTAGAAGCTTCCACCGAGGTGAAGGCTGAGAGTCAGGAGTGGGGACAGTGCTTCACCTGGCCTCCCTGCAACCCGAGAAGTGTGAGAAGCATTGAGTCAACCCTCTGAGCGTGGAGAGGCCTCTCTTCTCCCACCTCCTGTGCTGGGATCCTGTCTGCATCACGGACAGTTTCTCTCAGCCTAAAACCCCTCGGGCTCCAGTCAATGCAGAATGAATGCTCTGTGCTGGTGTTTTAGCAGCATGCACTGAACACTCTAAGGAAGAACATGATGTGAAAAGGAACGATTAGGCAGTAGATTCCGCAGAAAAGGACAGGTGACTGACACGGGGATATATCTAGAAACTAGAGAAGGACAAGCGCTCGCTGGAGGTTGTGAGTCTCACTCTTGCGAAGTGCAAATCTGGATTCTTCCCCATCTGAAAACAGCCCATTACTCTTCCATGTAGTCTTTCCGAAATGCCTCAGAAATGAACTTCCCAGCATTTCTCTCCACAGAATCTTTCCTAATAAACATACCACACCGAGAAATCATAATTTATGTTTTTGTCTTTGAGCCCTTAATACTTTGATTGAAAAGCAATGATAACTTATTGGATACGCAATTGCTAAAGGTCCTAAGACTTTTCAGTGATGTTAGCAATACATTTTCAAACCATAATTTGGTATGTTTTGTTAAAATCAAATGCAATATTTCAAGACTGTCATATTTTCTAATGCTCTATTACTTAACATATTTTTTTAAGATTGATCTATTTATTTGAGAGAGAGAGTGAGCGAGAGCATGCATGAGTGAGAGGGACAGATGGAGAGGGAGAGAGAGTATCAAGCAGACTCCTTGTGGAGTGTGGAGCCCAATGTGGGGTTTCATCTCACAACCCTGAGATCACAACCTGAGCCCAAACCAAGAGTTGGTCGCTCAACCACCTGCACCACCCAGGTGCCCCTCAGTATGACTTAACATCTTGTTACGTCAGAAGATTTTTATCTTTTCATAAGTCATCACTCTTGAGGTAACACAGAGCACAGAAGAATCGTCACTTGCCTGAGATAATTCAGTGTAGACAGAAGTCTGAAAAGTATGTTTCAGCATTAAAACTAAGGCATGAATATGGATCAATGAATTTGTAAGAATGTACAGGGCTTTGAAAGCCATGGTCTTGTCATTTGCTTTAATCACAATGATGAGAAAAAGTGATCACGAATCTCATGGTCCAAGTTACAGCTTTTTTTACATCAACCGTATAATGCCCCAAGTCATCGGGAGAACAAGAACATACGGTAATGGGCATGCAAGGTAATCTCCACACAAAATCAAGAAGAAATTTGTCTGAGTAAAAATGGCAGGAGTTTTCTGTCCACGTAAAATAGAAATTATTTATATAATTCTTAGTCTGTACTTAGAATTATCCGTCTCCTTTACCCGGATGGAGAGCTAGGAAGAAACTCTCCCTAGACAATTGTGATTAGACAAAGTAACAGCTATTTGAATGTGAATTTAGCAGATTGGTGGTTAGTACTGTGGGACTGGGACCCCTCAGGCTGGGGCTCAGGTGAGACAAGTGAGGCAGCAAGGGAGCAAAGTTCAAGGACATGGGCAGGGCCCCCAGAGTGCCCGTGACCCTGTGTTTTCTCCCTCCCCTCAGTCCCAGCAGTGCAGAGAAAGATCAGTTCTATGCATTAAGTGCATTGTACGTGGTGAAGACTGATGGTATGTCAGAGATATGAAAAGTAAAACAGGGCATTGCCATGGAAATTAACTATTCTGTATTATCTTGCACTCGTGTCAAATTTCTTTCTCCACCATGTTAAAAAAAAAAAAATCTCAGGTCAAAGAAAGAAAACATTTGAGAAAAACAAAACAATGTTGTTTTGGGAGAGGGGTTGCAGAACTAATGATAGAAAAAGGAATTTATAAAATGGCTGTTTAAACTTTGTTCCAAAGGACTAGGTTTTTTTTTTGTTTTTGTTTTGTTGTTGTTGTTTTTTCTTGTGAATATTTCCCTAATGGTCACATATTATGGGTGGAGAGCAATATTGTAGGTAGAAACCTTCCATATCTACTCTGCTTTATAAGCAGATCCGTTCCTTAAAAAAATGATTTTTGGAGCAATTAAAAATTTCTCCTTTAATGTCATACAAGGTTGGGATATGAATTGATCAAGTATCTCTTCAATGTCTTTCCAGTGGTCTAAGAAGGAAAAAGTCAGCTATGGATTATTTAATAGTGGAAGGTTGATGGAAAATCTTTGAGGACCTTCTGAAGGTGAAAAAAATGTTTTCTTGCAAAATGGCTGGTTTTGCAGTTACCCACTGCACCCACAGCTTTACGCGGGACTCTATCAGCACAAATGACTTCCAGCCATAAATTCTCTCTCGTCAGCACGCTTGCCACACTGTCCCTGGAGTACAGAGGATGCAGGCCCAAGTTTACCGATGCCTCTTAGCATTTTCCTTTCCTTTCCTTTGCTTTCTTTATTCTTTCTTTGGGGCTATGCTTACCCTTAAACCAAGGATACNGTAACATTTTTTTTTTTTTTTTTTTTTTTTTAAGTTTTAGCCCCAGTTCAGTTAGAATAATTATCGCTAGTACTTTCTTAAAATAAATAATAAGCTGGTGATTGCAAACAATTTCAGGCCACTTTCTTGAGTATCACTTCGCCAATTTCCTTTTTCAGGCGGTTTACAAAGATTTTCTGCTTGCTACCAAGCCAGGTACAACGAGCTTTGACTCGCCCTACTTCAGCAAGCCCAAGGCAAATGACAAACACTGCCACTACATATAAGCAAACTGTTTCAATGTCAAAGGTTCACTGCAAAGGGGAAGCGATGTGCTGATGGCAGCAATAATTCACATTTCCAAGGACGCTTGCCATCTCTCCTCTGCAGACAGATTTCTTCGGAGCCACCGGCGGAAGCCTCCCAGGGAGACGGGGCTTTATTCCCTCATGGCAGACAGGAGGAGGACGCTGTGCGGAGGCTCATGCCACCTGGCAGCGACGGTCGCACAGACTGCTGGAGAGGCACACATTGGAACCCAAGCCTCATAGAGGGCAGCTGTGACAGTCGCATATTTCAAAAGCGTTCCACAGATTTCACCAAGGGGTCTTTAGAAGAATTAGAAAGTCTCCCTAGGTTTCACCAACTTTTAATTAAGCACGAACACCTCTTCTTTGAAAATCAAAGTGCCATTTGCCTATTTTGGGTATCTGAAGGCAGACAGGAGCTTGCAGCCCGATTTGCAAAGATCTGCTGTTGTTGATGCTATTTTAGAATGGAATATAATAAGCTGCTATTGATGGGGTCTTTTTGTAAAGAAGTGAAAAGGAAAACAAAACCCAAAACCCGGGCGCTTGGATGCTTCACAACTGAAGGAAAATATAAGTTCGATGATACTACCTTTGAAGACATTCACAGGCACGATCAGCTTTTTTAAATCACTTAATAATCTTAGCAGCCAATTAGAGTATTCCTTGTGTACTGACCATGATGTTAGCAAATGAAAGGGTAATGGAGGAGTATGGCTTTTGGAATCCCACAGGAAAAAGTGAGAACTATCCATCTTTGCTGTTAACTTTAGCGGTGCTGTTCCAGAGAAGGTTTTTGGATCCGGGTTGATCTGCAATTGAGAAAGACCAGTGGGGGTGGTGGGGGTGGGGTGCTTAGGTGGCTCAGTCCTTTGGATGTCCAACTCTTGATTTTGGCTCAGGTTGTGGTCTCAGGGTCCTGGGATAAAGCCCCGTGTCGGGCTCCATGCTCAGTGGGGACTATGCTTGAGATTCTCTCTCTCCACCCTCTGCTCCTGCACAGGCTCTCTCAAATAAATAAATAAATAAATAAATCTTTGGGGGGTGGGAAAGACCAGTGGGGATGGGGCTTCCGGCCATAGAATCCCAGATGGTGCAAAAACTTGAAGTATCCAGTCTCTCTTTCAGCGTCCATGTAAATATCTCTGAAAGACGAACGTCTCGCACAAGCTCTGAGGCTTATTGGGGTAAGAATTTCTATCCCTTTGCTCCAGTAACTTTGTTTTTGCCACAGATGGATTTAGGTCTTTGAAACCTGAAGTTTACGGATTTGGGGGCCTTCTTGAAGCAAAATACTACAGCATTATGAATAAAAAATTAAGTCCAGGGCCTTGTGGTCGTGAAGCTTATGCTTCATTACTTTCACAGTCAGTCCTCCTGAGGGTCTTGCACAAACGTACAAGCCCTACTTCTGACCTACGGTGCAGTGGGCTGGACCAATGTTTACGTTACTGAGAATGAGAACAGGGCTTTGTCTGCATGAGATTCCTAGGGGTGGCAGGGAAGTAATATGGCTCCTTTACCATGGGACTAAGGTCTGAAGCCAACTGAGTCAACTTTGAGGGAAATGCAGAGGAGCTGGTCAGACAGGACCAGGTTGACTAGAGGGACGCCTGGGTGGCTCAGTAGCTTAAGTGTCCTACTCTTGATTTTGGCTCAGGTCGTGAGTTCGAGCCCCATATCAGACTCTTTGCTGGGCATGGAGTCTGCTTGAGATTCTCCCTCTCCCATTGCCCCACCCCTGCCACTCTTGCACTCTCTCTCTGTCTCAAATAAAAAAAAAAATCTTAAAAAAAAAGAATAGATGACTAGACTTTTATTCCTTGCCTTATAGTCTCTACAAAATGCAGAATTTGAAAAGGCTGCAAAGCCAAAGAAACAAATGGATCTGAAAGGACATTTGACTCTTTTCAAATCAGCTGTCTGATTTTCCAGCGCACCAACCAGCCACCCCAATCTGAAAGAGCAATTCCCACTTTTAGCTACAAGGCTGTGAACTGAGTTTGAAGCAGATTGTTAAACTTGATCATTACAGGTTGACAGCATATCTGTAACTGCTCCAGTGGCCACTGCCAGAGAATGCATTCTTCACACGAGGACCACGAGGGCCTAGCATCAGGCGAGGGGGTCAGTTTTCTGGTGGTTGATGCCAAATCTGTGCAGGGCATGGTATGCGCACGCATAGTCCTAATCAACTCAAAATCACCAGATCTGGAGTTCTCAGCTAAAGTGGACTCATGGTTCAAAAATGGTAGAAATCTCCCCCAGAACTGGGAGATACAGAGGACATGAAACTCCAGGCAGGAAGGGGTCAGTACTAGGGTATCATGTCTAGGAATTGGAGTCCTATTCATCAGCATTTAACCTGGTCTTTTGATGGCTCTGTGGAATTTGCTGGGCTGTTTTCATTCCTTTCTTCCACACTCCTGTCTCTTTGCTTCCTGTTAGGGGGCCCTTTTACACAAATCTCTCTAAATCTCTGGCTTTCTCTTATGACATAAATACGCAGTGAAATAGGTGCCTGAGTATTCCTTTCCTTCAGTATGTTTTTCTAGAAGAATACAACCCCGTGAGGGTGGTATCATTTCTCTGAACATGATTCACTAAATATTTCATTACTTGAGAGTAGACATGGCCAATACACATTGGCCAGACTTAAAAATAGGACCAGGGCCATATGGGTGGTAAGGGAAATTAAATTAACACTCTTATAATTGTAGAATGCTGTAAGGAGTAAGGCTGGCTGATGTCAGAAGCTGGCCGGTGCTGAGATGATCCAGCAACCTATGAATGCTAACCAGCCCTGGAAGAGTACAAGGAACAAAGCTGCGCTTCACCAAAATGAAGGAGTGGAATTAGGACCAGGGAAGACAAGAGAGGGACAAGGTCACTCTGCACCTGTAGGATCCCGCTTAGCTCACAGAATTGTTGTGAGGATTAGTTGAGATTATCTGTAGGGATTCTTTCTTAATTGAGGTATAATGGACATACATTCTTAGTTTCGGGTATAAAATATGCATAGTGACTTATATTAGATGTTATGACTGCCACTTATAAACTGTAAGTCCTTATTTAAAATTGAAACATTGTAACTGTCTGAAGCTGAGACATGTTTAAAGGGTTCTGAGGAGAAGGTCAGGGGAAGAAATGTCCTTGCACTTGAATCCCATTGTGATACTGATTTCTTCAAGCAAAAGTTGCCTTGTCTATGGACAGGGTCAATGAGGAAACTTCTGCTGTGGCTGGCAGGTGGATTTGGGTGATGAACAAGGTGCATTAAGCAGTGAGTTCCACAATTTGCTTGAATGTGGATCTCACATTTGGGTTGCATATGACGAATTCTTTGATCCCTTTCAAGTAGATACCAAGGACTCAGAGAAGATATTTTACTAATAGAGGGCTGAGCATATATTTGTTGAACAAATGAATATACATTTGCAGTCCTGTCTGTCCTAACCTATAAGTACGGAGTAGTCACAAAAAAGTTCAAATAATTAAAAGCAAACAAAATTATTTCCCTAAAGAGCAGATTTCTCCCCAGTGAAAGACTGTCATATGAACCTTAGCTTGGCTGAGGTAAAGAACATAGAAAGGGCTTTGATGTCATCCCTCTACTTACTCACAATCTATCCACTCAATAAACATTTATTGAGTGACTGCTACATCCCAGGCTCTGAGCAATNACTGTCATATGAACCTTAGCTTGGCTGAGGTAAAGAACATAGAAAGGGCTTTGATGTCATCCCTCTACTTACCCACAATCTATCCACTCAATATTGAGTGACTGCTACATCCCAGGCTCTGAGCAAAACTTGGGAAATACAAAGATGAATGAAGCATGATTCCTATCCTTTGTTATCCTCACAAAATACCTAGCTTTTGTTGTTGTTGTTTTAAAGATTTTTATTTATTTATTTGAGAGAGAGAGAGAGAGCACAAGCAGAGGGAGAGGGAGAAGCAGACTCCCCACTGAGTGTGGAGTCTGACATGGGGCTCAATCCCAGGACCCTGAGATCATGACCTGAGCCACAATTAAGAGCCAGCTGCTTAACCAACTGAGCCACCCAGGCGCCCCACAAAGTACCTACTGTTCCTGTGATCTCCACCACCACCGTGGTGGTGGAAAGGAACACGTAAGTTACTATGTGAGCACAGAGTAACCAGACGTCACACAATGCCAGACCCCGTAAAGGCTGTCAGTTATTGTCTGATGCAACAGACACACTCAACAGGGTGTTAATTAATGGTGCCACATGTGAACGAAGATTTGCCTTCAGATGTGAGCTTCGTTGCAAAGAGAAAATGTAGTCACGTCACACATGCACACACACAAACATACACACGGTGTGAGAACGGGTGGGGCCAAAACAGAGAGAAACGAATCTGTCTGTTCATTCTCTTCCTTCCGATCTAAGAGTCGACAGTAGAGACAGCCAGCGAGTGAGGCTGTCCCTTCACAAGACTGCTCAAGCAGCACAGCATATCCCATTAAAAGGATCCTCAATTCTGCTCTGAGCGCACTGGTCTACCTCTAAATGGGCATAAACGTTTCACATGGGGTAGGCATTTCATTTTTTATACCATGTAGCTTCACTCTGTTCTGTGGACTTAGTGTCTACCAGCTGTCTCAAAACTGTACCAAGCAAGGGAGGGTGTGTGTGTGTGTGTTGGGAGGTAGGTAGGTGGATCGATGGATAGATTAGGATTTTTTTTTTTTTTAATGTCACAGACGGTGTGCCACTGGCTCTTGAAATCAACTTAGGGGGTTAAAACCAGAAATCAAAAAATCAAATAGAATAAAATGAAAAAAAACCTGGTGTATAGTGCATATTGTAAGTTTCACTATTTTTCTTGTGAAATTTTTTTTCAGTTTTAGGACTCCGGGTGTGTGTGTGTGTGTGTGTGTGTGTGTGTGTGTGTGTGCATGCACTGGATTGTGATATAATGTATTTCTTACTCGATCAAGATAAAAACAAATTGAAAGCCCCCGGCGTTGAAACCTCCTGGTAAACTCCCCAGCACAAGTCTGAGGTTTGACTGCCTGGTGTCTGGCCTCATAGCATGCTGCTGCAGGCTGTAAGCTGAGCAGATGTAATAGGATATGTGAGCTGGAAATCATATAACTGGGGCTATGCAAACATCTTAATCACAACCCTGTGAGCCCCTTGAAGATTATGATTAGAAATTCTAGAATTTTCCAATGAGAGTAGGATGGCCATGGCTTTTTGAAATGATATTTTAATCAGGGACTGAAATGTGTGAATAGTAACGCATGGGTCCTTTGACTCAGTTTCTCCTTTGCTGTCTTGTGGTGGGGCAGATGGGTTCTGAGAGCCTGGCATCCAGCTACACAGGAGGACTTCACGAGTCACTCAACAGCAAAACTCTGCAAGAGCTAACTTTCCATTTGGCCTATGCTCTCATCCCAGCCACTCCCAGCTTAATGCAGTGGACTGAAGTTACACTCTTGGTGAAGAGTGAGTTGGAGTGGAGACAAAGGGGGTGAGGATATACCAGCTCCTTTCATGCGTTTTCCTGACTTCAAAGAAGTGGGTTCACTCAGAGGACCCAACCAAAAAACCTTTATTTTCTAGCACCAAAAAACCTTTATTTTCTAGCTTAGCTGTTACCACTGTGTGCTCATAAGACTTTTTATTGTTGTTAGAGACTAGGATACTTGATTATATCCTAGCAAACAAGACATGATGAAATGAAAAGCAAAAAGGTAAAAGAGAGAATTTGAGGTACCTGGCTGGCTCAGTCGGTAGGGCATGTGACTCTTGATCTCAGGGTCCTGAGTTCAAGCCCCATCTTGGGTGTAGAGATTACTTAAAAATAAAATCTTAGGGGTGCCTGGGTGGCTCAGTCGTTAAGCGTCTGCCTTTGGCTCCAGTCATGATCTCAGGATCCTGGGATTGAGCCCCGCATAGGGCTCCCTGCTCAATGGGAGGCCTGCTTCTCCCTCTCCCACTCCCCCTGCTGGTGTTCCCTCTCTCACTGTGTCTCTTTATGTCCAAAAAATAAATAAAATCTTTAAAAAAATAAAATAAAATCTTAAATAAACAAATAAAAATAAAAGAAAGAAGTTAATGTCAATCTCTCACCCACTTCCCCCAGCAGTGTTTGCTCTTTAGAAAGGTAGAAATCTTTTCGTACATGCACTCAGAGCACATACCTTTTAGTAACTGACTATTCTAGAGCCTTTAAGAGACTCTCAGACTCTCTCCCATTATTATGCCTTCCTGTGCTATGTCATGTAAGCATTTCAAACATGCTTTAATAAAGTAAGATTTGATAGATCTAAAAATGACTTCTTTTTCCTCTTTCTGCCACTGTCTTCCAAGGCACCCCCATAGCACGCTGAACTATTAGATTACTCAAAAGTGCTGAGTGTAGCTGGAGTAGTTCAAATGCAAGGTCTCTGTAGAAATTATGGGAATATGAGATGCTATTGAGCAGAAATGGAATACTTGGTGAGTGCTTCATGTAGGGGAGTTTCCTTTTATAGTTACAAATACGATGTGTGCATTTCAGCACCTCTGTCTTATTTGACTTGCTACCCCTAGCATGGTGCCTGACATTTAATAATTGTTTGACGAATGAATGTTTCATCAATTCCCACAGAAAAGCATATTCCGATTATACAACGTCTGTTAAAATAAAAACGATTACAACCTAAATAAGCCACGATGTAATGAGAAGATCAGCGACGTCTTCATTTTGGGTACATCCCACAAGTAATGAAGATTTGAGAGTGCGCTGATGGGATGTGATTTGTCCTTTTTTTTCTCTCCCATTTTTAAAGAATATAGCTTTTCAAGATGGAACAAATCATAGAGAGGAAAGAAAATAAATGACCTAGCCAAAGAAATGAAGCTTTAACTTGTTAATAATTAGTGTGTGTGTGTGTGAGGAAGGGTGAGAAAAAAAATTCAACAAACTGCTGAAAGCAGAAAGAAATCCAAAGAAAGACAATGTCTCATTTACATGCAGCTGTGAGAGCAGATATTTGTTATTGGATTCGTGGAATGAGAATTGCAGGTCCTGTTTATTTACATTTGTTCTCCGTTTGAAAGACAGCCCAAGAGGTAAAATAAAATGAGAGCGTCTCAAATGCCTTCTAAATTTCCCCTTAAATTGAATTTCTTGTTTTATCAGGGAACAATACTTGCACTGATGTTAGCCAGACAGCTAAAAGGTCAGCAAGTTCCCCTGGTTGCCTTTTGTCAAGGGTTTTTGACTTGTCTGTGAATAAAGATCTCCCAGGAGGAAGGCAGACCTGAATTTCCTGTCATCTGGAAGACAGCAATGAATTTGAAAATGTTACAAAAAGCATAAGGGACTTGAGGCACACCTTCCAACCCACTGCAGATGCCAATTGCTGCACATGTAAACATGTACACAGAAATGTTTTGGATTTGTTCTGTCAACTTTTGGTTGTGAAAACAAATTGTTCTGTAGCAGCCCACCTTGAATACAGAATGAACCCGTGGGTTTTCTGTTGGTGGTGTTGTTACCGCCTGGTGCCTTATGGGAACGCACAGGTCTCTCCGCTCTCTCACAATGCAGGAAGCCTGCTCTGCTGGGAGCCCAGGGAATGAGGACTCACAGAGCCCCATGTTCACGACCACGGCGCTCTGACTTGAATCTCTTCGGATCTTCATGTATTTTTCAGGGTCTGAGATTTCCCTATGTGTGGTCACAGCTAAGTCCTTGCTAGCCTCTAGACAAAAATAAATGAATCCCCCTGGATAAGTGTTAGTCATTCTTTGAAGTAAGTGAATTTCTTTTTTCTCCAAGAGAGTCCCCAGAAGGATAGTTCCCTCTTGCTTTCCTTAGGAAAGTTTGTTCTAGAAAAGATAAGGGGATTTTTTTTTTTAAAGATTTTGTTTTTAAGTAATCTCTATACCCAATCTGGGGTTCGAACTCAAATAACCCCAAGATCAGGTGCCCCCCACCCTCCCCCTTTTAAAAAGATCTTATGTAAGAGGACATTTTTTTTACACTTTTTTTGCCTGGGAATTTATTCCTGTCTGCCTTGAGCCCCATTTAGGTGTCTGAAAGTACCAGCTGGGGAAGATAAGGCCGAGGGTTGTGCATTTTCCTTTGGGCTCTTGAGAAAGCACACTCATTTCCTGCATTATTTCTATATAATCACCAGTGGATTAAAGAGAACTTTATTTCAAATGTCACTGGTCAGCACATATGTTTCTGCACTGTTAAAAAACAAAATTCAACTGGGTAAATTTGGAGATCTAACCAGCTTTATCAGCCAATATAAGACTCAGGCAGCATCCCATCTATCAAGTGGAGGGGAGCTCCAAGAAGGTGTACGAAATGCAAGGCTTTAATAGAAGCAGGGCAGGGCAAGAAAATTATTAGCAAAAGAAAAGGATTGTTCCAGGCAGGGTCACCTTCCCTTAGGGGAAAGAGCAGGGGGTCTTATCATGCAGATGACCTCATCTTCCTTTGGGGAATGGAGAGGGCCCATGTGACAGATTACCTCACTGGTGCTTATCAGAAAATTCCTGACTGACTGGTTAAGACTATATTTCTGGGGGAGGTTGAAACTGCATCTCGATTAGATATTAAACCCCTGTTTGGAGACTTAGCCTAAGTGCTGCCATTTTGGGCCTGTGATTTCCTTTTTAACGACAATCATTTGGACAATATTTATTCAGTGCCTTCATATAAGAGAAGCTGAACAGGTACTATAGAGAATAAAAACAACAATAACAGCAACTAGAATGATAACTAGAACAATTTGAATGTGAACCGTGTACTGGGCAATGTGCTAAGTACTTTATATGGAGTCTCTTTCAAATCTCAGAGAAACCCTAGAAAAGGGATTTTCTAGGAGGAGATTGAAGCTCAGAGAGGTGGAGTCTATGTTCCCTGGTTACACAGTCAGAAAGAGATGAAGCTGTGATTTGAACCTAGGACATCCTTAAACAAAATCCTCCTTGATTAGTAAACAGTCTTACTGCAAAGAAAGATACAGCAATTTCAAGTTCGTGGTTTCTCAGGGGTAATAACATGTTTTATCACAGGGCTGCCAAGAAGAGTAAGCTATACTGTGTATTACTGGGTGGTGTGAAGATTCAATATTACAAACAGGCTCCAATTCCTCCCTTCTTCTGGTTAACAGTTGGGTTTTGTTTTTTTGTTTTTTTATTATTTTGTTTTACAATTTCAGTAAAAGCTTCTCTGGATATTTTCAGGAAGAACCGACAAAGTAAGGACACAGAAATGGCCAAGGAATTTTAACAATGCAGCAATGATGGAATTATTTAGCTGGATCATGAAATATATTATAAAAGTATGATCTTTCAATATATACTGTTAATCCAAGATTGGACTAATCCATAGACTCAGAAACAGCCCCAGGAATAAAAAAAATTTTGGTGTTTGAGAAGTGTGACATTTCAAATCAACAAAAGAATATTTAGTGAATGTGCTGAAACAGTTGCTTCACTGATTGGGAAAAAAAAAATCAAATATTTACCTCACACTCTATGCTAAACGAATGCCATGTGATTTAAGAAGTAATTTGCTTCAGGAATATTTTATAGCGTTCTGTGTGCAGGATTTTTATGTCTTTCAATATGTCTATTGCCAGGTACCTAGGAATTTCTTGGTGCTAATATATATGGTATCCTAAAATTTGTAAAAAATTTTCTAACTGCTTGTTCTTGGTCTACATGAATAAAATTGCAGTTTGTATATTGATCTTGTATCCAGTGACCTTGTAAACCTAATTCTTCTTTTTAAAGATTTATTTATTTTTGTGAGAGAGAGCACGTGAGGGGGGGGGCAGGCGGAGGGAGAGAGAGAATCTTCAAGCAGACTCCCCACTGAGCAAGGAGCCTGACACAGGGCTCCATCCCAGGACCTTGTGATCACGACCTCAGCCAAAATCAAGAGTCCAACGCTTAACCAACTGAGCCACCCAGGCACCCCTAAACCTACTTCTTAATTAAAGTAGTTTCTCTATAAGCTTGTTATTTTTTTTTATATTCACAAATAGATTTGATTAAGGAAGTTCTATTTCTAGCTTGCTAACAATTTTATATAAATAAGGGCTTTTCTGTACCTGCTCAGATGCTTATATTACTCGTCTCCTCCATTCTATTAATACAATGAATTACACAGATAGACTTTCAAATTTTATTTATTTTTTATTAAGTTTTATTTTTAAGTAATCACTACACCCAACGTGGGGCTTGAACTTAACCTCAAGATCAAGAGTTGCATCTCTACCCACTGAACCAGGCAGGATCCCTTGATTTTCAAATTTTAAACCAACTTTGCACTCCTGAAATAAACTTAATTTGGTTATAGTGTATTGTATTAACCTTCTTATATAACACTTGATTCAGTCTGCTGATATCTTGTTTAAGACTTTTGTGTGTATATTATTAGTAAGATGGGCTTACAATTATCCTTTCTTGTAATGTTCTTGTCAAATTTTATAGAATAAAAATGAGTTAGAAAGTATTCCCTCCATTTTAATTCCCTGGAAGAGTTTGTGCAAGAATGACATTATTTATTTTTAAATATTTGAAATAATTCACCAATAGAAGTTCTCTGGCCCAAAGTTTTGGTATGAGGGTTTTTAAAATTTTTTAAAAAAGATTTATATATTTATTAAGAGAGAGAGAGAGTGCTCGTGCACACACAAGTGGGGGGAGGGGCAGTGGGAGAGGAAGAGAGAGAATCTCAAGCAGATTCTCCACTGGGTGCAGAGCCCAATGTGGGGCTTGACATGGGGCTCTATTCCAATACCCATGAGATCATGATCTGAGCTGAAATCATAAGTTGGATGATTAAGCAACTGAGTGACCCAGGCGCCCCAGGTACAAAGGCTTTAAATTACAATCTAATTTTAAATAATTACAGGACTGTTCATATATTCTATTTCTCCTTATATCAGTATGCATATGTTATTCTTTCCTAGGAATTGGTCCATTTCATCTAAATTTATAATTTATTGGCATAGTATTTATAATACCCCCTTATAATTTTTCTTAAATAAAATTTTTATTTTAGAATAGTTTGGATTTACAAAAAAGTTGCAAAGATAGTACAAAGAGTTCCCATAATATTTCATACTCTCATTTCCTCTATTAATAACATTGTATGTTATTATGGCACATTTGTCACAACTAATGAACCAATATCGATCTATTTTAATTAACTAAACTCCATGTTTTATTTGGATTTCATTAGTTTTTGCCTAATGTCTTTTTTTCCATTCCAGGATCTTATCCAGAGTTATCTACGTTACATTCAGTTGTCTTATTCCACATACTCAGACTTCCCTTGTTTTTGATGACCTTGAACATTTCAAGGAGTACTGGTCAGATATTTTGTAGAATGTCCCCCACTTTGGATTTTCTAATGTTGTTCTCATGGTTAAACTGTGGTTATATTTTTGGGGGAGGAAGACCAGAGAAGTGAAGTATCATCCTCTTCACATCATATCAAGTCACAAACTAGCTACTTATAATTTTTATAATATCTGCAGTATATGTAGCAATGTCCCCTTTTTTTGAAAAGATTTATTTATTTGAGTGGGGGAGGGGGAGAGGAAAGAGAGAGGGAGAGAATCCCAAGCAGTCTCCCTTCTGTGCGCCAAGTGTACCTCGGGGGCTTAATCTCACGACCCTGAGATCGTGACCCGTGCTGAAATCAAGAGTTGGATGCTTAACTGACTGAGCCACCCAGGTGCCCCATAATGTCTCCCTTTTCCTTCTTTATATTGGTTATTTATTTCTCTCATTTTTTTCTTGATGGTTTTGATAGGATTATTTTTTGAATTTTATGTCTTTTCAAAGAACTGACATGGTTTTGAAGATTCCCTCTATTGTATATTTGTTTCATATTTTATTTACTTACTTGTTTTTATTATTTTCTTCCTTTTTCCTGCTTTTGGGTTTAACTTCCTGCTCCTTCTCTAACTTCTTGAGAATATTCTTTAGGTATTTAATATTCGCTTTTCCTTTTTCCTGCTATTTTTAACATTCTAAATAAAAGGTTACACATTTTTCGGCAATGTGTTAGCTGCATCTACAAGTTTTGATATGATGTTTTATTACCATTCATTTAAAAATATCTGATTTCCCTTGTGATTTCCTCTTTGAATCGGTAATTTAGAAGCTCTTTTCCTTCTTACTGAAATGTATGGGGATTGAAATGTTTTTCGTTATAGATTTCTACATTAATTCTGCTATATTTAGACAACATATTCTGTAAGATTTAAATACTTTGGAATTCATTGAGAGTTGTTTAATGGGCTAACATATGGTCAATATTAGTCAATGTTCCATGCACATTTGCCAGGAGTAGAGATCTCATTACCAGCTATCTGCTTTAAATGCACTACAGACCATCCCTCTACTGGCCTTTTGTGGTTGTTAAAACTCTAGCTTGTTCCCTGAGCCCCCAAGACTTAGGCCCCACTAGGGTCTTCTTTCTGTCGGATATCTTCCCTTGGCCTCCACAGCATCTGTTAAAATCACTGTATTCCTCTTCCATGTCTGGTATCCTAGATCCCACTTTTTCTTAAACCTCAGATATTTATGAAAAAAATGTTTTCTGTTCTACTCCGTGCAGAGTTTCTGTGTTCTTTTAGGGCAGTAGCTTCTCTGCTACACAGCTGCAAACCTCGCTTCCTCCCCTCCATGAAAACATATTGTCTTGTAGGCAAATATTGATTTAGGCTGAATTCTGAATATGTGGGGTCAGACTGAAGTCTCACCATACGTATAAATGGAATGAATGTCACTTTTAAAATGCTTGGGTGTTGGGGCNTTGGGGTTCGGTTGGTGGCTCAGTTGGTTAAGGGCCTGCCTTCGGCTCAGGGCACAATCCCAGAACCCTGGGATTGAGCCCCACATCGAGCTCCCTGCTCAGTGGGGAGTCTGCTTTTCCCTCTCCCTCTCCCCATTCATTCGTGATCTCTGTTGCTGTCTCTGTCTCTCTCTCTCTCAAATAAATAAATACAATCTTTGTTTGGGCACTGACAAATGTAAACATCAGCCTTTAAAAATGGAAGATGCACACTCAGCAGAGGAAAGGAATTTTCTTGGCAAAAGAAGAGATTTGACCCTTCACGAGGTAGATAAATATGAAATGAAGAACTGCCACCTCCAATGGGAACTTGGATTGGAAATGGGAATTTGATTCATTTCACCTCAGTGAATGTGAACGAAAACGCAAAAGGATCCTAATGTCAACACAATTCTAAATTGACAGCTGCAAGTTTGAAATGAAACTGTGTCTTTCTTTTGAGTTAGCAAGTGTTCTTCTTCATGTATACCAGAAAAGTGTATTTCCCTAAAGGAAAGAAAAATACGTAATCAAAAAANGAAAGAAAAATACATAATCAAAAAAGCTACAAAGGACAGGTGCTCAAACAGGTCCACATTTCAAAGTAAATGTGATGCAGTGATAACACCATGGTTGTTCCCACAGGGTTTGAAAAGTACTGTGCTAAGTGCTCTACCTGGGTNAGCTACAAAGGACAGGTGCTCAAACAGGTCCACATTTCAAAGTAAATGTGATGCAGTGATAACACCATGGTTATTCCCACAGGGTTTGAAAAGTACTGTGCTAAGTGCTCTACCTGGGTTATCTTATTCCTTTCTCACAGCAACCCTGAGGTTCTTACCACAGTAAGATGTTAAATGGGAACATACAGTACATACTAAGACATAAGAGGTGCTACCTTCCCAAGGAGGGTGTAAAAGGCAAAGGAAGATTGAAAACCAGGAGCAGCTAGGCTATGATTCCTTGTTCCTCTTCAAAGAGGAAGGGCATAGATCTTCTCTTACCTTCAGTTTCATGAGAGGGTTTTAAGAAAGCCCCTGGAGAGCTCATGATGTGTCTCTAGGAGTTGGGAGGGTAGAGTGAAGCGCTGTCTGACCGAAGCTTGAGGAATCTAAGGGCAAAATCTGTGACTAGTGCCTGAGATGGCCAAGACACAGGGGGACTAGGCATGTGCCCACCACTGGTGGGCAGCAAGAATGCCTGAGCGAGCTTCTGGACCAGACGTGGGCCAGGTGGAGAAAAAGCTGGACTAAAGCTCCTCAGTGTCCTGTTTAAGAAGACTGCCTGAAAAAGCACTGGGGTCCCAGTGGTCTGCAGGGAGTGAGATGCTGAAAAAAAAAAATGGCCTGAGGCAGAGCTCATTTGGAGGTATGATCACATGCTCTCCATGGGGACCTCAGAAGACATGAAAGTGTCCAAGAGAATAAAGGTCAGTTTTAAAATTTTTTTAAAGGTCATCTTTTAAATATGTGCTGGGCTGATATTCAGAGACCATGAAGGCATCTCATCATGGGACAGTCAAGAAAGAACTTTTGTGTTCCTCTTTCTAATCTCTTCTTCTAGTACCCAAATGACATTGGAGTCAAAGCCAATGCTTGCTGGGACGGGATAGAGAGGGAAAAGTATACATCAGAGAACAAGGGAGAACCAGGTCCTTAACAAGTACACTAAAGGAAGTTTTCAGAAGACCAGGTTCTGTACCTGCAGATCCCTGGGAACGTATCATCTCTTCACAGTGCTCACACCCACCCAAGGGTGCTGCCTCTTGACTGTTGCATGGGCCCATCTCATGCGAGGGGATCATCCAGTTTGGGTGGGATGCAAACATCCTTTTGCAGACTCAGAGGTTGCAGTGTTGATCTATGGCAATCATTTGAACCACTTGTTCATTCCCATGCTACATGAGCCCTTGGCACGGGTCTACACCCACAGGATATCCAGTGCACTCAATATTTATGGGTTGTCTACCATATTAGACAATGAGGCTCAACAGACGAATAACAGTTTCTGAACTCAAGGAGCTTACCATCTGATAGAAGAGGCAGATGTACGTATGGTGCAGGGTGATAAGAGCTAATGGGGCAGATAAAAGTGGTAGGACAAGGGAGAAAATGGGTCACATTATGGGGGAATTTTAAGTGATCTTTTCTATGCTGTGTCTTTAAGCATGCAAGGGAACTTATGAGGGAGAGGGACTTTCAAAGAGGGCTCTGAGGTATATGGTCACGGAGTGTGGAACTGTCAAGACATCAAGCATGTTGATCTGGCTGTACCGCTGTGCGCTGGCATGGAATTGCTGGCAGATGAAACTGAAATCTGGCTGGAACAGATCATGCAACACCGTGAACCATGGTTTGAACTTCTCACTATAGATGTTAGAAAGCCACAGTTACAAGGTTTCAAAAAGGGGGTATTATTTTATCAGATACAAGTTTTAGGAAAGTAGTTCTGGTGGTAGGATGGTTTGGGGGGTGGCCACAACAAAGTTATACCCATCCTAAGTATGTGGAAGTCAGATGGGAAATTCAGAGGGTTCATTTTTTCCTACCTCAATTCTAATCATGATGGAAGGACCATAGAGATTAGCCCAGCAATTCCTGGTACGCTGTTGTATTTCAGGGATAAATCTCTAGGCTACTTCTACAATTGCTCCAGCTTTGACTGTGGCTTTTGGGAATTATCTGAATGCAGTTAAGTAGCCAAGCTGAGTGTGCTAGATGATCGTTCAAAGATCTTCTAGGGTTATCAAATGAGATGAATTACGCTAGGGACTAACCCATAGGTCATAACTTTTTTTGAGCATAGATTCATTTCAGAGCCCCTGAAAATTGCATGTGTGTGTGTGTGCACCCATACAAAATTTTTCTTATGTTTTCA
>NC_048220.1:13230251-13337373 GCF_002007445.2 Ailuropoda melanoleuca | reverse complement strand
TTATTCCTTTCTCACAGCAACCCTGAGGTTCTTACCACAGTAAGATGTTAAATGGGAACATACAGTACATACTAAGACATAAGAGGTGCTACCTTCCCAAGGAGGGTGTAAAAGGCAAAGGAAGATTGAAAACCAGGAGCAGCTAGGCTATGATTCCTTGTTCCTCTTCAAAGAGGAAGGGCATAGATCTTCTCTTACCTTCAGTTTCATGAGAGGGTTTTAAGAAAGCCCCTGGAGAGCTCATGATGTGTCTCTAGGAGTTGGGAGGGTAGAGTGAAGCGCTGTCTGACCGAAGCTTGAGGAATCTAAGGGCAAAATCTGTGACTAGTGCCTGAGATGGTCAAGACACAGGGGGACTAGGCATGTGCCCACCACTGGTGGGCAGCAAGAATGCCTGAGCGAGCTTCTGGACCAGACGTGGGCCAGGTGGAGAAAAAGCTGGACTAAAGCTCCTCAGTGTCCTGTTTAAGAAGACTGCCTGAAAAAGCACTGGGGTCCCAGTGGTCTGCAGGGAGTGAGATGCTGAAAAAAAAAAATGGCCTGAGGCAGAGCTCATTTGGAGGTATGATCACATGCTCTCCATGGGGACCTCAGAAGACATGAAAGTGTCCAAGAGAATAAAGGTCAGTTTTAAAATTTTTTTAAAGGTCATCTTTTAAATATGTGCTGGGCTGATATTCAGAGACCATGAAGGCATCTCATCATGGGACAGTCAAGAAAGAACTTTTGTGTTCCTCTTTCTAATCTCTTCTTCTAGTACCCAAATGACATTGGAGTCAAAGCCAATGCTTGCTGGGACGGGATAGAGAGGGAAAAGTATACATCAGAGAACAAGGGAGAACCAGGTCCTTAACAAGTACACTAAAGGAAGTTTTCAGAAGACCAGGTTCTGTACCTGCAGATCCCTGGGAACGTATCATCTCTTCACAGTGCTCACACCCACCCAAGGGTGCTGCCTCTTGACTGTTGCATGGGCCCATCTCATGCGAGGGGATCATCCAGTTTGGGTGGGATGCAAACATCCTTTTGCAGACTCAGAGGTTGCAGTGTTGATCTATGGCAATCATTTGAACCACTTGTTCATTCCCATGCTACATGAGCCCTTGGCACGGGTCTACACCCACAGGATATCCAGTGCACTCAATATTTATGGGTTGTCTACCATATTAGACAATGAGGCTCAACAGACGAATAACAGTTTCTGAACTCAAGGAGCTTACCATCTGATAGAAGAGGCAGATGTACGTATGGTGCAGGGTGATAAGAGCTAATGGGGCAGATAAAAGTGGTAGGACAAGGGAGAAAATGGGTCACATTATGGGGGAATTTTAAGTGATCTTTTCTATGCTGTGTCTTTAAGCATGCAAGGGAACTTATGAGGGAGAGGGACTTTCAAAGAGGGCTCTGAGGTATATGGTCACGGAGTGTAGAACTGTCAAGACATCAAGCATGTTGATCTGGCTGTACCGCTGGGCGCTGGCATGGAATTGCTGGCAGATGAAACTGAAATCTGGCTGGAACAGATCATGCAACACCGTGAACCATGGTTTGAACTTCTCACTATAGATGTTAGAAAGCCACAGTTACAAGGTTTCAAAAAGGGGGTATTATTTTATCAGATACAAGTTTTAGGAAAGTAGTTCTGGTGGTAGGATGGTTTGGGGGGTGGCCACAACAAAGTTATACCCATCCTAAGTATGTGGAAGTCAGATGGGAAATTCAGAGGGTTCATTTTTTCCTACCTCAATTCTAATCATGATGGAAGGACCATAGAGATTAGCCCAGCAATTCCTGGTACGCTGTTGTATTTCAGGGATAAATCTCTAGGCTACTTCTACAATTGCTCCAGCTTTGACTGTGGCTTTTGGGAATTATCTGAATGCAGTTAAGTAGCCAAGCTGAGTGTGCTAGATGATCGTTCAAAGATCTTCTAGGGTTATCAAATGAGATGAATTACGCTAGGGACTAACCCATAGGTCATAACTTTTTTTGAGCATAGATTCATTTCAGAGCCCCTGAAAATTGCATGTGTGTGTGTGTGCACCCATACAAAATTTTTCTTATGTTTTCAGGGGTTCATGGGCCCATTAAGACTATCTATCGATCTCTTAGGGAACTATGGTACAGGATGCCCACTCTATAAGCACTCAATAAACTATAGGCTAAAATCTTGAGTTGGTAATCAAGCTCCAAATGGTTGAATGTCTCACTTCATCTAGGATCTTCTACGGTTCACCAGGAGTCTCCTGGCAGGCTGGAGCGGAGAACAGTGGCAGGGCTTTATGTCTGGGAGATTTTTGTCAACTGCCATCGGCTTTAAAAGTGTCAGTATTACCTGCTTGACTGTCTTCCTCCAACTTTGGAGACACAGTGGTAGGGGCAGACCTGAGCTTGGTTGAGAGCTTCCAAGGAAAGGCTATGAACTCTGGGAGTAAATGCACAAGTGAAGGCTTGTCCTCTGTGGCTAAGGTGGCAATACCAGTCATGATAGCTTACTGATGTGGAGCTCCTGAGGGACATTTTTTTCTAACTTCTAACAATGCTGGCCTTGAGGACCGTCTCTGTACAAGTCAAGCCAATGGAGTTCACACACTCTTTATTTTCTCATTTCATTATCACCAAACTTTTTATAGTCCCAAATACATATTATTGGACTCATAAAAGAGCAATGGTGAACAGAAAAGTAGAAAAGAAAATATGTCTAATCTCACGTTACTTCCTGCCTGTTATCTGAGACCCATGGGCCACTGGAAACTCTACTTGAAGTGTCTTGCTGAGTTACTCTGTAACTTAAATTTAATACGTGTGCATTTTTGGCACAGTAATTGTTTTAGTAAGTATTTTTGGCACCTTGGTTTTGGCACTTCAAAACGCAACTCTTAGACCTTCACAGTTTTGCAAAGACTGCTTTCCCAACATACTAGCTTTCTGTGGTTGCCTAAGAAATCCAGACGCAATGAGCTTTTTTTAAACTAACGCAATGGCCCCAAGACTGATACTAGGTATACACGTGCTTTAGAAAATATCTAGCATCAATATAGTACACACTTGTGGTCTTGAGGACAAAGCAAAACTGTGTTTCTTTAAGCATACAGGTGCATGTCTCTTACATCTCCAAAGGTCAGCATATAAAGAGAAACTGTTAAAAACAATCCTGCCATCTTGGCAAATAATAACAATGACAAGAACAACAAAAAAGAATCCTGCCAGCATGTAATCTTATCTGCTAGGGTAGCTAGATTTATTATATTAATATGTGCTGAGACTTTAAAAAAAAACGATCTATAAACTGGCCAACTTGATTTTATCATAGTGCGACTATAGAGAAATACACAATATGGCTCTCAGAAATGTGGGTCTCTTTTAATCAGGACCCAATGTGGACTAGACTGTATCAAGACTATGAGGCTGATAGACATTATCTATTCCTTGTTTACTTGTTTATTTTTTGAGAGTGAACTGAAGTCAGCTTGGCCAAAGAATAGGAAGACCCCCAAAAGCCATGTTGATTTCTGTACAATGAAGACTGCTTGTTGAGACCCACTGTGTTCAGCAGCGTGACATACCTTGTTATTATGAAATACCACAGCCCTAGTCCCTTCACTTTTTAAGTTTTCATTTTATAAAGAAATGCTGTTTTGCACTCATCCTGGACATAGAGCTTTGCCTGGCTACATCCTGAATCTTACTTAAAACTCAGCGCAGGCATTGCTTCCTCTAGGAAGATATCTTTTTTTTTTTTCCTCACTGACGTAGAGTTGCCACACAATGTTACATTAGCTTCAGATGTACAGCATTGCAACCGAACAAGTCTGTATGTTATGCCGCGCTCACTGCAAGGGTAACTACCATGTGTCATGGTACAACTTTATTAGAATATCATTAACTGTGTTCCCTATGCTGTGCCTTTCATCCCAGTGACTCTTCAGTCCATAACTAGAAGGCTGTATCTCCCACTCCCCTTCCCCACATTGCTCATCCTCCCACTCCCTTCCCCTCTGGCAACCATCAATTTGTTCTCTGTATTTATAGGTCTGTTTCTGCCTTAGAAAATCATCTTTGACGGTCTTTGGGACAAGCATTTTTGGTGTGTCATGAAGAGTGCACAGGCAGTAAATTCAACAGGTACCACAGTAGGAAAGGATGGTGCATCTTGAATAAGATGTAGTTCTGGTCAAAAGTATTATATATTTCCGCTAAGTTTTCTGCTTCTTCAGAGCTTTCAATATTACTCCTTAATGGAAGTGCCGTATAATTGTGAAACTTCATACTCTCTAAAAAGAAATTGGAGGAAGAATACAACCTTTGAGGACAGACTTGGGCGTGATCCTTGACTCTTGTTAAAAGCTGCATGACCTTGGCCAACCTGCTTAACATCTCTTAGCCTTATGTTCTTCATTTATAAAACAGGAGGGATAAAAAACAATAGCAACAACAACAAACCGGGAGGGACAGTACTTACTTCATAGGTTCGCTGTGAATATTCAAGGCAATAATATATATAATTGTGCTCTTACTATTTCTACCATTTTCACTACTGGCTGCCTAGGCCAGCATGTCTCCTCTCTTCTGACTGATCTTTGGGGTTTCTCCTGAAGCTCAATTTAAAGGGACCACCTACTCATTCAGAAAAGAACTATTTTTTATTTTTTATTTATTTTTTTTAAAGATTTTATTTATTTGACAGAGATAGAGACAGCCAACGAGAGAGGGAACACAAGCAGGGGGAGTGGGAGAGGAAGAAGCAGGCTCATGGCAGAGGAGCCTGATGTGGGGCTCGATCCCATAACGCCGGGATCATGCCCTGAGCCGAAGGCAAACGCCCAACCGCTATGCCACCCAGGCGCCCCAGAAAAGAACTATTTGTTAGGTGGAAGTGTGTTAGCATTCATAACATACTCCCTTTCAATGACACGGAAGAAAGGAGCCACAGGGCAGTAAGCTCCTGTGATGGGTGTGACCTCTACCTCCGTCTGAAGGAGCTGAGGGCAGTGTAGATTCCTTCCTTTGCACCATAAGCTAAAAACCTGAAAATGGCCTGACTAGCTGGGTGCCCAGGAGTGAAGGGCGGTGCAACAACCACTGAGCACCTTTCACAGCAGGGCACTGAGAGGGGAGATTGATGGTCAAGTTGCACGTGCCCTCAGCACCGAGCAGAACCAGAGCAGAAGAAAGAAGGAAAAAGAAAAGGTGCTTTGGTGGGTCTAGGTCAAAGGGAGGGGTCCCTGGGACCCACCATGTGGGGCCTGCTGTTGAGAAAAAGAATGTTCTAGTCCAGTGCCCTCAGCAGGTTGTAGGAATGAGCCCAAGGAACCCAAACTAGGAGACTGCTCTACCTTCCTTCCCGGGAAGTAAACACTACCCAAGGGAGGAAAACTTCATCCATCAAGGAACTCACAAGAATTCTATTTCCTTTGTTCCTAGGCAGCAAATTCAGGAGGAAAACATACGCCAACGGTTGCTTTCTGAAGCCAGAAATTCCACTCAAAAGAGTTTGGGCTAAGACAAATGTAAATGCAACAATGTGTACACTGAAATTCATTTAGGCTGAAAAAAAATGAGTTATTTACTCATTCTTCACAGAGCAGCAAAAATATAAAAATATAACTCAGATTGTACCACCTCCCCACACAGAGCCCCCCCAATGGCTTCTTACTGCATTTCAAGTAAAAGTAAACAGCCAAACTTATGAGCCTGAACTATGTGGACTGAGGAAAAAGTGTCGCCTCTCTATCCAGTCTCATCTGGCACAAATTCCCACCACAGGACACTTCTGGTCCTTCACATCACCAGCTGTTTCTTGCCCCAGAGGTTTGGCACTGGATGTTTCCCAAGGTCTCTGAGTGGCTGCGTCTTTTTTTCGGATTCCAGTTTCAGTATTACTTACTCAGAGCGACTTGTATATCTCAACTCAAGTCGTCTACCCTGCCTTCCCTGACTCTCCGTTTTGTCATTTCAATCTTAAAACTTGACAATCTATGACCACCTTCTTGGCTTATGGACAAATTTCTCACCCCCCCGGGCCCCCACTCCCATCATACGCATTTACAATTAAGTTTGAGGGAAGGAAGAATTTTATTATCTTAGTCACTACTGTCTCCTGTATCTAGAACATACTTTGCACACAGTAAGTATTCAGTGAATATCGGTACAGTGATCGAACGCGTTATTATGAGGTTTCAGAAAATACTGGCCTCCTAAAATAAGGTAAGAGCATAGAAAAAGCAGAGGAGTGAGAAGCTATAAGAATGGAAACGCTAGAGGCAAACTCCGTTTTATGTTTTTTTTTCAAGACTGACCCCATATACTTTTATCAGACCACAATCGAATAGAAGCTTTGTGTATAGAAACCTTCGCTGTTGCTGCTTGGCTGAAAAACTCCATTTCATGGCTCTCTTTCTCCCAAAATAGCATGTGTGGATGCCTTATTAATAAAGGCCAAACCTGTACGCAGCCCTTACGATGGGCCCAACACTAATAGAAAGGCTGTGTGTGGATTAAATTATCCGTCTTTACAATAAGCCTAGAAAGTAGGGAATGTTATTTCCCCCATTTCACAGAAGTGAAAACTGAGGCATAACAAGTTCAACTATCACCCAAGGTCATATAGACACAGAACAGCAGAGCAGAGATTAGAACCCAGGGAGTCCTGCTCTTTACCCCTGTGAGGTACCAGTATTTGGTGCCTTGTTTAGACTTCTACTTGAAGACTCGGAGAAACAGTTATTTGCTACCCTTCAGGTACAGAGCACCTTCTTTTCATGTACTTCTGCAGGTCTAATCAGCTATTTGAGTTACTCAACCACTTCTTCACGTCTGTGGATATGAAAGCCCATTTCAATGATGACAACAACTTCCAGGTGTGCTCTTTAATTGGGGAAATGAGAGCAGCAGGTCCTTGACTGTCTGTTCTCTGAATCCATGCTGTCAACACAAGATAGCTAGTGTCAGTGGACTGAGCATGGAGATGGCAGGCTCAAAGCGACTCAGGTTGTAAATTCAATATTTGCTTTTCTGGAACTATTTGCCATATTTTTGTCCTCCCACTTGTTTGATCTAAATATGGAGACCTGGTGAATGAAACTGTTGATAAATAGAGTAAACGGCTAACGTGAAGAAATGCTTCTTATTCTCAGGATAAAATACCCTCACAGGGAAAAAGAAAGTGAGAGTTGGACCAAAATGCTGAATTCAAGCAGAAAAAGGCTGAATCCACGTCTTGTCTTTTGTTTTTACCGTGGCAAATGGCAGAATGCAGAAACCGGGTCTTATTTTCTTATAGGGGCTGTTCAGCAATTATTCATAGCAGATATCCTTCACATTTGACAATTTCCTCTTAAGATAAGCCCCCGATCCTCTGACCCATCTGTAATTCTCATGGTTGGAAACCGTGCTTGTGCATGGAATCAGACTGCCACACCCTCGCTGTGTGACCTCAGGCAAGTGACTTACTGGTCTGGACCACAGAATTCCCAGCTGTAAAGTAAGGCTAACAGGGGCCCTGTGGGAGTGTTGGGGGGGAGTAAATAACGTCACTGCAAGGGCAGGGTATGGTGGCGGGCACGTCTGAGACGGCACCTCTCATTCCTGTCCCCGAGTTCACACTTCCCCGTCTGTGCACCCATGGGCCACCACACCTACGGGCCTTTAAGTGTCAAGTTCCTCCAGTGATTACATAACAACATTAAACTTCATCATCAAGAAGGCAGCCTTGCAGAGCTGGCCTTGAGAAATTTTCCCCGAGCCCTGATTTTGAAGAAAAGTGTAAAAATGCCCATTTCCCCATGGGTTACAGAATGATAAGGTTCCCCCCACCTTTTATCTTTTCAGTTAGTTATTTCAGCATATCACAGCATTAAAATGCTTCCGTGGAAAAGGTCACTCTTGCTCCAATCAAAACATCTCTTTGCTGTTGTGTTCCCAGAGGTGCAAACAGGAACAACAATCAATAAGAGAAGTTCGTGGAACATTTTGACTTACCTTTGAGGAATCGCCATTAGATCAATGTATTTTGCTGTGGTTTTATAGCCAATAATTTCTCTCATCATAGCATTTCCTAATCACTGGGTTAGAATAAGTGCCCTTGCCATAGTAGGGCTCCGTCGGGAACTTTAAGATGTTTTCCAGAATTCTGACCTTAACATTTTCTTTCCATTTGGGCTTTTTTTTTTCTTTTTGGATAATGCAAGGAAAATAGTTCCCTGTGTTTCAGACAAAAGGGATAAAACATTTTCTGCTCTGAGATCTGCCACAAAGTAATTAAAATTTGCTAACCCGTATTTGTCCTTCTGTGTTTTTAACTTTTAAATGTTTATTTATTTCAACTACGCATCTGAGGCATGAAGATAGCTTCATGAGTACAATCCCTCCTGATTTTGAGTGGTGCCTTTTTCCAGGGTTCAAAATGACGAGTGCATGTAACATCTACATACTTCCTGTCCCACCGAGAAATAAAGATAGGTTACAGCACCTTCTTTTGAAGTAGAAGAAAATAGTGAAGATTTTTCGGAAGAGAGCCACTCCGGAAATTTATCAGCGTGTAAAGCATAGGGCTGTTATTAGGACTCCCTTCTTAGTCTGTGAGCCTGCATGCAAAGCTCTGTGAAATCCCTCAGGCGGAAGGAGGTCATGCTGCTGGGATCCCAAATGGGAAAATGTACAATTGCATTTGATATTTTAAGCATGGCAACTTTAGAGAGTTCTTGGAAGCTTTACCAAGAGAATGTGACTCTTAGAAGTTCACTTATGAGCCATGATGGATGTGAAAAAGGCCTATAAATAACACTGGCAAATTTCAAGCAAGACTTACAGATGAACTCAGAAAAAGTACTCACATATCTCTTTGTCGGGAGCTCAGAAATTACCTATCAGCATGAGGTCCACATATATGTGGTCAAGTTTGAAGTCCACTGACCATTTGTTTTAGGTAAGATTTTTAAAAAAATTTTATTTCTTTTTAAAGATTTTATTTATTTCTTTAGAGAGAGCCAGCAGGGGTAGGGGCAGAGGGAGAGAGAGAATCTCAAGCAGACTTCATGCTGAGCATGGAGCCAGATACAGGGTTCAATCCCACAACCCTGACATCATGGCACGAACGGAAACGAAGAGTGGGCCACTTAACCGAGTCACCCAGGCGCGCCCCATAGGTAAAAAATTTTTTAAAGGGATTTTTTTATGTGATATATTTTTAAAAAGATCTAGTTATTAATTTGAGAGAGAGAGAGAGTGCACGCGCATGTGTGTGTGCAGAAGTCAGGGGAGGAGGAAAGGAAGAGGGAGAGAGAGAATCCATAGGCAGAATCCCCACAGAATGTAGAGTCCAACCCAGGGCTTAGTCCTAGGACCCTGAGATCATGACCTGAGCTGAAACCAGGAGTCAGGTGCTCAACCAACTGAGCCACGCAGGCACCGCATTCGTGTGATATTGATACACACAGAAGGATATATGTAAACCATAAGGCATAGTCATAGAATAAGCACTAGGACATCTACTACTCAACTGAGGACTACGAGAACTGTTAATACGCTAGTTACTACGGTACTCCGCCTATATCTGCACCAACTCCAATACTTCCTCAGATTTAGTTTTTGCGTGATTTTGAGCTTTACAAGAATAGCATCATTATATTTAACTGTATCTCTGTGTATTTATATACCACATACATACATGACTTATTTTTTTTATACCTTGTTATGTTTTTAATATGGTGCTTGCATGAAGATAGGATTTATTTAGTTTTCCTGCTTTGTAATCATCTCTTGTGGGAAGAGACTGCAGTTTACTTATTCATTCTCCTGTGAGTAGACGCTTGGATCATTTTGCTTTGGTTATTACAAACGGCGCTACGATGATCCTTGTATAGTTCTTTGGGTGCACATGGGCAACAAGGTCTGTATGGTATTATACCTGGGAGTGCAATTGGGTATATACATGAGATATGCAGGGTTTGGATGATATATGATATGAAAGTAATGTCAAATTATTTTATAGGACCCTGTACCAATATGCTGTATCCACTTTGCCACCTGGGGTCTGGGGGTGCTGTGGAAACCTGCTTTGGACTTCACTTGGAGCAGCTTTCTTTTGACACTTTACTCACATCCTATGACTGATAGAACAACTTCTCTATCATGTGGTTTCTTGTCCTAAGTGAGCAGAGGGGGGAGGCCTTTTAGAGAAAGGATATAAAATCCAGGATATTACAAAGAAGGTAAGGCTCCTATGTATCCAGCCACTTGGACCCACCTCAAGATCCCTCACATAGCACCCTGGGGCAGAGAAACCATGCACGAGTCTTTGAGGAACACATGGGTGCCCAAGAGAGTCGTGATGGACATGTTTTCACTGTTTTCTTCTTGGGTTGTTGTCCAGCTTGCCTTCTAGGTTGTTCCAGGGGACAAAAGCCACACATCAACATCAAGACTGTCCTAGCTCCTATGTACCCTGCCTAAAAAAAAAAAAAAAAAAAAATCCAGAGCCAAATCCTAGATGTGTCTAGGAATCTACCTTACCTTTGTATTATCTTCATTCCTTAAGAGTCTTCGTAGAATTGCTTCTTCTCAAGATAAGAGGCGTGTGTTTAATCCAGTCAAAACCTATTAGGACAGAGTTGAAACCTTGATTGAAATTGGATTCATTTACGCCCATGTGAAACATGGCAAACAGCGACCCATAATAAATTTTCCTGTCCTTAACTGAATGAAAATAGGTTTTTATAATTGAATTTTTTTGATGTTTCTCACATTTGCATCCTAGGGAAAATGGAAAGATTTATTATAGGTTTGATATGAATTGCCCATCTGTAAGAAATCTTTTAATAACAGAGGTTTCTACCATGACTGGAAGGATGGAATGATAAGAATGGCTCTGTCAGCTGTCCTTTATGATGAATTTGGTTGAGAAAAGAGACGCTGTTTTTGTATTAAGATGGTATTGGTGGAAACTCAAAGAAATCTACAGAAGATAGAGTGACTTTTTGGACCAAAAGGTCTGAATCATTAGATTTAGTGGATCTAGGGGTACACGGTGGGTGGGTAGAACCCAGAATTTCTCCACCTCCCTTGGAAACCTCTCCAGATGTTTCATATGAGCTCAAAGACTGAAGTTTTCAGCTATAAGTATAAACCTCATGACAAGTCAGCTAGAGTATCTGCCACCTCTCTTGTCATTTGTCATAATGCCCGCACCTGGGAGGCACTCAATATATATTTGTGGAAATAAAAAATTAGTGTAGTTGACTGACCCACCCTTATCCTGCCGCTACCGTGATCTCTGATGGAAAGTTAAAGAAAAAAACAGTGATCAAATGTCTGCCAAGTTTTATACACAGTCTTCTCTGGGGTTTCACAAACCAAACTTACCTGAATCTGGTAATAATGAACACAAGAAAAACAAGAGCGGGCATTTATTTAGTGCTTATGAATGTTGTAGATACTGGGTCATACACTCAGTATTTAATCCTCGTAACAGGCCTACAGTAGAAATCTCCTTGTTTCCATTTTATAGATGAGTAAACCGAGACTCCAGAAGCAAATGGCAGAGACAGTGATGGGACACAGATCTAACTCACTGTGCTGCACAGCCTCCCATGAAAAACATCAACAAAACCTTCCCACTATTGGCTTATGAATGACTTGTAAAGGGAATTGGGGGGAAATTAAATACACGCTTTTGATTCCAAGCAAAGACTCTCTCATGTATTTTATACACGACACGGGAGCTTTGGTGCAAGTTAACACGGTCCCGCTGATATATACAGACATGAGAAATACACATCGACTTGGATTTATTGTCAGAAATACACAGAGAAACTCTGAACACTCAGGGGAAAATGCGACACTATGGCTGTGTGCTGGTGAAAACCGCATTGTCTTGATCAGCCATCTCTGAAACAGGTTTAAATTACACTGTCCACATCTATGCTGGGATGGAATGGTGCCATCTGGCTGATGGCTGACAGCTCTCTGTGCAGAGCCGGGGACTGGGTTCAGCACAGGGATTTAGTAAGGCAGGGACCAGGTTTTCTCTAATAGAAGGACTCAGGGGCCATCCATCTCCTTTTCAAAGTTTTCCCTCCACGAAAAGGACACAACAAAGCCCAACTCCCTACAATTCTTTTATGACCCCCCCACCTCGACGATTCATATATTCTTTTCTCTATTTAAAACAGTTAATCTCTTGCTGGTTGAACCCACATCCCATACTTTTCCAGTGTTGATTCGGTGTGCACATCTTCCTGAGACAAGCCTGATCTTCGTGGGGGTATAAGTAGCTAGAGGTTCCATTGCTGTTTGGCTCTGACTTGAGTAGATTTTCTAGAGGTCATTCCTTCCCACCATAATTGCTTTAAGGGTTTAACACACACTGGCTCTTACCTTTGCCCCATAAGACCCCATATCCCAAAAGGCTAGGCATTTGTACCCCCAGCCTCCCATCGGTTCCACGTCTCCAATTGGGGACCAGTAAATGGCAAAGGACAGGTACGGTGTAATTCTACCCTGCAGTGAAATTTAGCTCACTCTCTTGAAAATAGCCATACTATTTTGGGATTTTACAGTAAACAAAATCCAGACAGCAGACCAGAGGGGCCATTTATGAGTTATAAAATTGCCTGGGTGAGATAAGGCGGCTCATAAATGATTCAGGGAAGTGCTCAGGATAAATCTTGCTTCTCATGCACACGAATCCAAGGAAGCTTCTGTGATGTTCTTAGCCACAGATAATGTAAGAGTGGAGCACACGTCACATTAAGAACCTGACATGGCATTAGAGCGCTATAAAATGTTCAATTAAACATGGCAACTGCAGGACAAATGGTACCCTGGATACAGTTTTTTGTTTGCCTTTAAGAACTTTAATGCATGTTATTTATTGAGGGCAGAGAACATAAGGATAGCAAAGTGACAGGCTCCAACCCATCTGAAAATATTTGTGTTCGTGTCAAGACAAATAATAAATGGGGCTGCCTCAGGATCTTAGCCTTTTCAAAAGATGGACAGAGTTGCGTTTGGTGGATTGCACCTTACGGAATTAGAGCCAACTTAAGGAAAACTGCTCCAGCATCTGTCTTCTTTCAACCTGAGTGTCAAGAGGAAAAAAGACTGGGGCTTGGCGGGGGGCAAGGGGGGGCGGCCAGGGAGGTAATGGGGGAGGGGATGGGAGAGGAGTGGGTGAGGTGGGGTAGGGGAGGAGACAGAAACGAGCAGGGACAGCTTGCATGTTTTAAACCCTCAAGATAAGCTGTCGCTTAGAACCTTGACGGCTCCAGAACTTGACACACGCGTTTGCCCTCCGGGGGATCTTTCTTGCTGCTCTGCGGGCAGATCACAGCCACTGAGCTGTGACGCCCCGGCACTGGCCTGACCTGATATAATGGGCAGCTATTTACTGCAAACAAGGTAGATGGAAGAACATAGGCTTAAATGATGCTCTGGTGTAAGCAGGAATCCACTGGGATCCCTTACAAACCAGTCAATCTTCTGGGTTTTCACCCCCCCTTCCCTTCTTCTAGGTGGGGACTATTTATTTCCTTCCCTCAGGACCAAACCACAGAGGCCGGACTCTGAGCAATGCCCTTCCTCCCTCCAAGCCCCCTGCCTCCCACTCAAGATCAATAGAGTGGGTTAAAGAAGCAATTGCATGACAATAAATAAAAAAGAAAACTAAGTTTAGATACTAAGACTTCCAAACTTACTATTTTCTGGGCTTGTTTTTATCTATTACTAAGAAAAAAAAAAAAAAGAAGAAGAAGAGAGAAGAAGAGAGAACAGCCCCAGGAGGCCTCCTGGTTAGGCTGTCAGATCGCTTCAATGAGAAACCCAATCAGACTTGATTTGTGAAGAGTGTCAAAAGCTATAGTGAATCATGCAAGCTGAAGGCTCCTCATGCGTGTTTCTGAAGCTCGTGGATGTTTATTTTTCCTGCATCTAAGAACACACATTTGCGCTCTACATTTTCTGATCAAGGGGAACCATCAAAACGGGAAGCCTTGGGTAGCGAATGTGAGTGAACGCACAACAAGAGGGGACCGGCAGTTTTTGCTTCTGTCTCCTGGATCTGAGCCCATTGAGGTAGAGGAAATTATCTACAAAGCCTTTCTTCCGTGGCTTCTTGCTTTTCAAAGAGCCAAAGGGATTTTATTTCGGGTATAGAATTTATTTCCTGTTAAGTGAGCTAAGGCATGCAGGTACCTACGAAAAAATTTCAAGGTCAGCGATGTTGGGCTTGTCAAGGTCATGGCGCCAGGAGTGCACATTGGGGTCCAGGTTTTCCAGCTTCCAAATTGGTCTCTTTCTCCCCCAGACTGAAAAAAGAGAAGGCAAATCCCACTCTTGAATCTTATAAAGATTTAAATGGCACAAAGAAGTTTAAAAATCCTTAGTTTGGTCTCAGCCCCCAGAAACTTAGTGCATACCCTTCTGTCTGTGAATTTCCTTACATAATATAAGAAGCTCAAGCCAAGAGTCTCTGTTCCTTGGATGTCTGCCATGAATGGAAGCCAGGTTCCTAATGGAAACCAATACTGATGTTTTTTTTCTTGTAAGTAAAGCCTACATTAGCTATAAAGGAGAGAGACGCTGGACAATTTTATATCAGATCGTAAGAGCTGTGTTGGACCTTTACACTGTGCGAAGTTTAAGGCCATACTTGGTTTCCAAACAATCTCATTGACCAAGAAAAGTCACTGCAGCTCTCCTTATTCGTTCTTCTGGGTACTTCGACAAAACTTCCATGTCACTTAATGATTACTTACGATAAAGAGGAACAAGAGTGAAACGCACTTGAAATCCACAGATAACTTCCACCTCTCGATTCATTTCATTCTTCCCAATGCGTCTTTTCCCAGAACTGTTTCGTGACAATGAAATTTCTTTGCTTCAGAATCACCTGTGGCTCCATCTCCTGTGGACATCCTTGCAGGCCGGAGGCAGGGGATCGAACAGGTTTTCCTTTCCTTTTCTTCTTTGAAAAAATTTCTCCGTGGCTGATTTCTTCCTGCAAACTTCAGCCGAGCTCTTGGAAGGCTGGGCATGGTTTTTCACATTGTGAGCACAATGGTCAATTCTGTTTCTTTCTTTCTTTCTTTTTTTTTTTTTAGGCTGCCAAGAGTGATCTCATGTTTTGGGCGACTTTCATATTTTCAAATAAATTATTTCCAAGACTCTTATTCTCCTATCTGCTCTGAGAAATTCCACTCTTGGCCATGAGAGTGCTCTGTCAACTCAGAGTGCATTTTTGCAGCTACAGTTTTGCCCTGGAGCAAGGGAATAAAGAAGACAGTGTTTGGGCTCCCTCCTAGGAATGGAAAATGGGGGTTTCATTCCTCCCACCCCCAATTAAAACTTGTGGAACAATTGTGTGTTAAATTAGAATGGTAACTCTATGAAGAACATGGCATGTGTTTCATGGAAAGATACAGCTGGAGGCTGTTTTCTTCTCTGCTGACAGAAAAAGTTTATCCTTCCTCCACCGTGCAGTCAGTGAGAACAATATATGGGACTTCTATACCAATGACTGGTAGCCAAGGCAGTTGTCCCAGGTTTGTGTGGCATTCCGCCTTTCTGCTAGCTTCTCAATGTGTGTGTGTGATTTATTTCATGGAGATAGGAAATGAACAAGGTGTAGAGGGAGAGTTTGGGGTTTATAAGGCTGTCTGGATGAACAGCAGTGAGCCACCTGTGTTATCCGCTGGCCCACGCTGACTACCCTGTGTTTATAAATATGGTTGATGTTTTAAAAATCTGTGGCAAAGCAGTTTTCCCCAATGTTAACATTACTGACTTTTGAAGCCAGATAGAGTTCTACTTGGGAACTATTGTAGGTTTGGTCCCAGATGACTGCAATAAAGCGAATATTGCAAGAGTGAGTCGAATGAATATTTTGACTCTTCAGTGCATAGAAAAGGCATGCTCATCCTATCCTGTAGTCTAGTAAGTGTGCAACAGAATGATGTCAAAAAAAAGTACATCCGTCAATTAAGAATACTTTATTGCTAAAAAATGCCCCAACCGTCATCTGAACTCTCAGTGAGTTATCTTTTTGCTGAATTAAGATCTTGCCTCGATGTTGGTGGCTACTGACCCACCATGGTGGTGGCTGCTGAAGGCTGGGGCGGCTGTGGCAACTTCTTAAAGGAGCACAACAATGACGTTTGCTGCGTTGATTGACTCTTCCTTTTGGGAACGATTTCTCTATAGCATGTGACGCTGTTCGATATCATTTTACCTACACTAGGACTTTTTTCAAAATTGGAGTCAATCCTCTCAAAACCTACCACTCCTTTACCAACTAAGTGTATGTCATGTTCTAAACCCTTTGTTGTCATTTCAACAATCTTCATGGCATCTTCCCCAGGAGTAGATTCCATCTCAAGGCACTACTTGCTTTGCTCATCCATAAGAAGCAACTTATCCGTTCAAGTTTTATCATGAGATGGTAGCAATTCAGTCCCCTCCTCAGGCTCCACTTCTGCTTCTAGTTCTCCTGCTATTTCTACCACATCTGCAGTGACTTCCTCCACTGAGGCCTTGAACCCCTCAAAGTCATTCATGAGGATGGGAATCAACTTCTTCCAAACTCTTAAGAATGTTGACATTTTGACCTTTTCCCATCCATCATGGATGTTTTTAACAGCATCTAGAATGATGAATCCTTTCCAGAGGGTTATCAATTTCCTGAGCCAGCGGCTGCCCCAATTTAGCATAATTCTTAAGGGTCCTAGGATTTTCAGAAATGGTAAATGAGCTGCAAAGTCACCAGCTCGCTTTAGCCCCTAAAAGAGAGTCAGCCTGTCCTTTGAGGCCAAGGGACCAACTTCTCCTCTCTAGCTGCACAAGTACTAGATGGCGTCTTCCTCCAGTATGAGGCTGCTTTATCTACATTGAAGATCTGCTGCTTGCTGTGGCCACCTTCATGAGCGATCGTGGCTAGATCGTCTGAATGACTTACTGCAGCTTCTACGTGAGAATTTGCTGCCTCCTTTCCCACTTTTGTGTTACGGAGACAGTTTCTTTTCTTAACCCTCATGAAGCAACCTCTGTGAGCGTCAAATTTTCCTTCTGCAGCTTCCTCACCTCTTCCAGACTTCACAGAATTGAAGAAAGTTAGGGCCTTGTTCTGGATTAGTCTTTGGCTTAAGGGAATGCTGTGGCTGGTTTGATCTTCTCTCCAGAATGCTGAAATTTCCTCCCTATCAGCAATATGGCTGTTTGACTTTCTTATCATTCATGTGTGCGCTGGACTAACATTTTTAATTTCCCTCCAGAACTTTCCCTTTGCCTTCACAACTTGGCTAACTATGCGATACAAGAGGCCTAGCTCTTGGCCTGTCTTGGAATTTGACATGCCTTCCTCACTAAGCTTAATCATTTCTAGCTTTTGATTTAAAGTGAGAGATGTGTAACTCTTTCTTTCACTTGAACACTTAGAGGCCACTGTCGGGATATTCAGTGGCCTAATTTCAATACTGTTGTGTCTCAGGGAATACGGAGGCTGAGGAGAGAGGGAGAGTGAGAGAAATGGGGGACTGGCTGGTCTGTGGAACAGTCATAACACACACCACAGTTTTTGGTTAAGTTTGCCAGCTCATATGGGTGTGGTTCATGGGGCCCCAAAATATTTACAGTAGTAACATCAAAGATCATTGAGCACCACAACAAACATAGCAAGGATGAAAAGTCTGAAATAGTGGGAGAATTGCCAAATGTGAGACAGAGACACAAAGCGGGCAAATGCTGTTGGAAAAAGGGTACCAATAGATTTGCTCCACACACGGTGGCTACGAACCTTCCATGTGTAAAAAAAAGCAGTATTTGTGAAGTACAACAAAGCAAAGCACAATAACACAAGGCATGCATCTAATTCTTTGTCGTGGGGTGCTCTCCTGTATGTTGTAGGAAACTTTGCGGCATACCTGGCTTCTACTCACCAGGTGCCAGTCCCCCCCCACAGACACACTAGCTGGGAATCAAACCATCTCCAGACATTGCCAAATATCCCCCAGGGTCAGGGCAGGGGGGTGGGTGGGCAAAATTACCCTCAACTGGGAACCACTGAAGTCAAGTAATATAGTACATGTCCTTTAAGGGTCCCTCTTCCTGGCAGACTGTCACCGACTTGCTTTTACAAAAAAGTTCTGACGCCGCTCTGTCAGCCAAGGAGGTGTGCCACTCAGATCTCCCTTCTCGAGAGAACCTGCTGGCCGGAGGTCCAGCTGCTACTGCAGTTATGCTGAGGCCATGTTCTCCCCGCTGCTGCTCTCAGCTAAGGATTCAGTACAACAGGGACACTGGGGCTGGGTCATTTGTGTCCCACACAGAAGCCCTCAAATGGACAATGTCTTCCTAAGACCCCCACGACCTGGCTGCATGGGAATCTGAGGCTCTTCCCTCCTCCTCCTCTTTCCTTTACCCTCTCCTCTCCCAGGTATCAGAAGGGCACCATGATCTGGGGATCCCACAGCCTTCACCTGCTCCTTCTCCCCTCTGTATTTCAAGGGTAACACCCCTGATAAATCTCTTGCATTTCTAATTTGGTCTTGGATCTCCCTCCTGGATCACCAGACCTGACATGGTCCCCATGATGTTTGTGAAGTCTTGGCTCACTTGCTGTTTCCCACCTGAAATTGTACCTCCAGCAGGGCCTTTGCAAAAGCAGTTTCTTCCTTATGAAGTGAGCTTTTCATTGCTCTTTGCTTAGCTTTTTCCCGACTTGAGGCTTAGATGAAATGTTATGTCCTTCATGAAGGCTTTTCTGATGCAGAGCCTAAAACTGCCACCAGGCAGTGTCCCTCATGTCACCCCTTTGATTTTCTTCCCAGAATTTGTTGTTGATTTTGTACACGTGTGTGTGTGTTTCCCTCCTTTAGAATAGGCTCTTTGCAGATGGGGACTAGGTGTACCGTGTTCAACACTGCATTTCTAGTGTCTGCTACGGTACCCGAAACAGCAGGAGGACGCTAGACTCTGAAGCTCTGGCTTTTGGTCCCTTTCTTCTACAAAATCGGTCATGAAATGATGATGTCAAACTGGTTGGTTCTCCCTGGGTTGGAGGGCATACCCAGCCTATTTCTTTATCAAAGATTTAGATAAGTAATCATGCACTTGTTGTGAGCACAAACTTTCACAGCATGGATGGACAAGAGGGATGTACCAAACACACTTCCTGCCAGGACATATATAGGTATTAAGAAGTTATACAGCGAAATCCTCACGGAACAGTAAGTAGGCAATTGTAGCTATGGTGCGGGCAAGAGGGGAGGTGGAAAGGAGCGTGTGAAGGACAAAGGATGAATCAAGTAAAGATCTGATCCTTGGCCCTTTGGGCAGCTCCCAGGCCAGAAATATTATTTATTTTTATTACAAGTGAAGAGAAAGCCAGGTATGTGGAGGGTTTGGGACATATGCAGGGACCTGAGACAGGCTTATCTATGGACCCTGAGCTATGCTTCTGATTTTCTTTCCCTTTCTCTTTTTTCTTTTCTTTTCTTTTCTCTTTTGGCATTAGCACGGATTTTTATAGCAGTAGTGAGAAGGAATCCTATGTAATTCGGTGAAAATCGCAGAGTCTGAGCTTTGATTAATTACAGAAAATAGAAAATTCTCAGTTGCTTTAAGGAAGTGACCATTTTCCTCTGGCTCAGTGTAAATCAATGTAGCATGGGCTGGCCTGAACCAATGAGGAGGGTGTCAGACGATCTGGACAAAGTTAATGACAGAAGGGGACTCACAGCGTCTCCCTTGCCCATATATAATGTGGCTTTGGAGTTGATATAACTGCCCTGTTGTTGTAGCTATTCATTACTTGTGTCCATTTTGTGTATGTGTATGCACACGTATGTGACCAATAGGATGAAGAAGTGACAGTGTCCAAGCTAAGCCTTGGCCTTGTTCTCTTAGGAATCCTGCCTTCACCAGGTGAACAAGGCCTCCAGCCCACCTCTAGATTGAGAGCTCTCCTGAGCCCCAGTCCAGTCAGCCCATTGTTCAAACCAAGGCCACAGAGATTTGAGAGAGCCCAGTCAAAATCACTAGACCCATCTACCTAAGTGGTCTATGATGCTGTGAGTACAACAGAGATCACCCAGGCCTGGCCCAGACCCACAGAACCATACCCCTGACCTACAGACTTGTAAACAATGGTGGTTGGCAAATGGTCATTGTTTCAGCCACTAAATATTTGGGGGTGGTTTGTTATGTAGCAATAGCTAACTTATCATTATTCCAGTGTACTCTGTCACACTTGCGGTCTTGTCGGGGAGATCAGACGAACACACTCAATGGTAATTCTAACCAGAAAGGAGAAAGGAATTAGAGTAGGCTGGGTAACAAAAGGATACATCAACAAGAAAGGGATTTGGTGGACCCAAATGGCCTGCAGGTTCTAAGTAGGTACGAGAATGTTCCAGGCAGAGGAAAAACCCATGTAAATGTGGGCAGATGGGAAGGAATACATAGCGTGGGTGGTGGACAGGGATGAGTTAGGCTTCCCTGGAATGGGTGGCTTCTGAACACTGGACTGGGATGAAAGGTAGGGTGTGTGGAGGTGAACAAATGAAACTTGACCAAGCATATCCATGGGACACCGTGTGGCTTGCTGCCAAAGGTGTGTTATAGATTGAATCTCTATTGAAAGTGTTTTTCTGATAATTCAGTCTCCTTCTGAAATGTCTTATCAAGCAGACTTGTGAACTGTCAGTTCCATACTCTCTAGTTGGAGGATATGGAGGAGGTCAAGCCCCATGCATCACGCTAAGTCGTCGCCAAGGGAGGCATGGCTGTTCGTCCCGGGAGGATCCCTGCCACTGGGATCACATTCATGTTCAGTTTTCTTTTCAGGACTTAATTGCAAGTCACAGATGACTTTCATGCCTTTACATTTTGCTTCTTGTAGGTATTCAAAGAGGACAGTGGGCAGAGCTGCTGCTGCTAACAAGCAGTTTCTCTCCAAGGTCTGGGACTGTCCGCTGTCCACTGCCCCTGCTCTTCTTCATGTCATTGTTGTCATCACAGCCAAAGTGCCAGCAATCAGTGATGGCCAAGGCTTGCTCCTCTGCTAGGAGATCCTTTCTAGAAGGGTCTTGGAAGCAAGGATTCCAGAAAAAGTCTCGCTCCTTATCCTATTTCTTAAAAACAAAAAGGATTTTGCTCCTCGGTGGTATGGAGAACACATCCAAGATGGCGCCGTGTCCCTGCAGTAAAATCGCACCCCTCTGGCAAATTTCTTCATTGTCCAATTAATCTGAATCTTTTTCCAAATTGAAATGAAGGTGCAAAGTCAAAGCTGCCTAATGATAAGGGTTCATTTCACTTCGAATGGAAACAGCGGATACATTGCTAGCCAGGATTCTCCTGGCCACTGAGAGCATGCGTGCTCCGGCTCCTTTTCAACCTCTGCTTTTGGTCTAGCCTCAGGCTACAGCAGGTGTTTTTAGGACACTGTAGGAGAGGTGGCCTCCAGACTGCTACTTGTAAAACCTATTACTACTAGTCAAGAGCTCAAAAACAAAAACAGCAAAAGTTCAATAAGGAAGGGAGAGCTTGGGAGAGGACAACATACCTACATAGTACCGTTACTTTAAAGCTGTTGGCTTCAGTGGGGTCCAGCTCCTGTCTACCCTGTCCATAGCTCACTTGGCTCCTACCACAAGCCAAGGTGTCAGCCATCTTTACTCCTTGGGTGTCAGCCATCTTTACTCCTTGGGTGTCAGCCATCTTTACTCCCTGGGTGTCAGCCATCCTGGCTTAGTTGAGTCCCTAGAACTGAAGTCATCCCTCTTGCCATGTGTTGGCAGGTACAGTTTTCCAGTTAAAAACTCCCACAGGACCGCTTACCTCTCCCGCAGAGCACTTGCCTCATTGAAACTTGTTTTAAATTTACTTGCGTTTTCTCATCTGATTAATGCTTGTGTCTTATACTAGACTGAACGATCTAGAAAGGCAGAGATGCCCTTTTTCCCCCTAATGGTTATACCCCCCAGTACCTGGCACATAGCAGGTACTCAATAAACATGGGACATAATGAGTAAATGGATGCATGCATGAATGAATGATTTCATGGATTTTCTCTGAGAAATATCATGAAATACCCACTATGACTAGACCCTCTAGGTATTTCTCCTATATACTTGCCATGACCAACTACTGATGCCTGAAAAAACAGGAAGACTATCTGGATTTGTTCTGGAAAACTGAGTTTTGTTTTTTGCTCAGGATGTATTATGGAAATTCTTCCGTGATGAGGTTTAAAAAATGCTTTCTTGAGACATTCTTGGAACAACAATGAAGGGTGGGCTTCTACCCTCTGTGAACTATGCATTTAGCTACTGATAATGGACACTTTCCTTTAATCCTTATCCCCACTCGCCCTCTAAATTTTACGATATTGAATGATGCCATCCAACATTTAAATGCCAAACAACAGACGTTATGGAAGGCACCTGATGGATGAATTCCATCAACTAATGGAATTAAACATTTTAAGTAAGTGGATTTTCAGAGTGTGAGTGAAAACACACTTCCACTGTGCATTTAGGATAAACTCAGACAACTCAAGGTGATTTACACATGGGAGATGTTCCAAGCAAGAGTCAAGCTGATAGCGCACAACTCCACGTATCACAAATGAACACAGAATATTCTTGCAACCTTCAGGAAAGACTCCTACAGACAATAAAAAGGACTCCTTCCTCTGCATCTCCCTTTTTTAGTATTCAAGATCCTGTCTGAAAAGCTCTATCCATGAGGAGTCAAAGTAATTTCAGCCCTGGCACGGGCTCGTGAAGCCATGTGGCCCTACTCTAACGCATCATTGCCACTGTCACGGACTCTGAGAAATGAGCATCCTGAAACCTAGAGCTCCCCTTGCCTGAATAATTTGGCAGTACTAGTCCCAGGGCGCCCCAAAGCCTCGCACGTAAGCACTTGGGACTTTAAGAAAACTCTTACAATCAGCTGCTCTGGAGAAATGAATAAAGAAAACAGGGGCAGTAGGAGTAGGGGCATAGATGTTAAGTTCAAAATTTTGAATTTGGCTTTGACTAAATGCGATGTAGCCTTGGCACCCTTCCCCAGCCAACTCAACGCTCTGCCTCGGTCAGGTGCGTACTGCAGGTAAGCTGCTGTCTTCTTTCTTCTTTTGTTCTCTCTGGTTACTGTTCATTCCTTGCACAAACAAGTGCTTATGCTAATAGCAAGATATACCCCAACCTTAAAAAGGGTGCCGTGATCAGTATCCATCATCTTTCCAAGTGCCTTGTCACTACATCAATTAATACAATTGAGCAAAAAATGTCACGGCCGGGTGGAAAAACCTTTTCACAGCCTTTCAGGGGGAAGTTTACTTCCAGCTTTTTCCCCTTGCATTAGTTCCTGTCATCTACAAAACAACAGAACCCAGTGGTGTCAATTATATTTGATTGACTGAGTAAAGCACACACACAAATAAGCGAAAACAATGGACACAAAAATCTATATATGACTCCCCTTGTCAGAGAGAACGCTTGTCTTCTCCATTTTCATGCGGCACGGTGTCCTGCTGCTCCTGGCTTAAATGTTTCCTTCAGCCCCCAAACTATCACCAATTAAGTTAGCAGGGTCTTCAAAGGTGTCAAACGACTCCCTAGGCAATCGGCTCTAACTGCTGTTCCATAAATGAGGTCTAATTTATCAGTTTAACTTCACTTCTAAAAACCTAATGCTTCACAGTGCTGGGCGCGATCCACCTAAGGGCTCTGCCACAACCGGCTGTGTGGGCAAAAGTTATGGCACATCTCCTCCCAACTGCACGTTGCGTTGGGTGCATATTTTTTCTCCTTTTCCTAAGGTCACTGTGCCCTATCCGACTTTGTACCTTTTTGCACGTACCACCTTGCATACATGCACATGCAAAACCCCCACAGGCCAACATAAAACCTGAATCGGGCTTATCTTTGGTGCTGGCACGTTGAATAACGGGTAAGGAGAAGCAGAACCCTTTTTTTATGGAACGCCTTTGTGTTGTCGCTATGTAGAGAGACTCACATTTTTAAAAAACTCCAGGAGGTGAACTTTGGCAGCAGAACAGGAAATTAAAACAAAGGCTCTTGTTCTTAAGTACACCGAACAGGTACAGATGTGGCAAAAGGACTATTTAAGTGGAAAATCTTATAAATAAATGGGCCAGAAATTTTAATTAACAGCTCATGAGTGAAAATCATTCAAATCCATCGATGAGAAAAAAAGCTGTAATTTAAAGCTCAAACATACTAACCACATTAGAATGGCTTGTAATTAATTTATCTTAATACCAAATAAAGACAACGAGCAAGACAGATTAAAATACATTTCTTGATGGATATGGACAGAGACTTAACTGGAGACTTTAAGGTTACGTACATATCCTTATATAGGTACATGTACATATCTGTCCTTATATACGTGCCTGTATATATCCATCCTTATATAGGTGTATGTACATATATCCTTATATATGTGCGAGTGTGTATATATATATATATCTTTATATCTGTGTGCATATATATCCTTATTTAGGTGAACATATATATCCTTATATAGAAGTGCATGTAAATCCTTATATAGGTGCATATGTGTGTATATATCCTTACATAGGTACGTGCATATATATATATTATTATATAGGTGCCTATATATCTTTAGATGTGTGCATATATCTTATATACATACATACATATATATATCCTTATGTATATGTGTATGTATATCCTTATTTATGTGTAGGCATGTATGTATGTCTATATAAATCTCTGTAAGAATCTGGGTTTATTTGTGGAGTAAAGCTATATATAAAATTTGGGCTCAGATAAATGGGCAGTACCATGTACTATATTGAGAAAGTGTGACTGAGTATATAGGAACTGTGGAGATGTTTTCATTTTAATGGGAAGACATGATATTTGCAAATATTCCCAAATCTGCAGCTCTATCCCACGTAAGAGATAACTGAAATTTGGATAAAAATAACATTTTTAAGTAAATTTACATTATTCTGGAGTCTTGGCATTTTTCCATGATCCTAAAATATTTCTTAAAGACAACGCCCATGATATATACTGGGGGCAAATTTTTCTAATTAATAGGCTTTCTTTCCTGCCTCTGTGAGCACATTAATTTTCCCCTAATCCACCTGAGGAATCCATCTGCCTAGAGGAAGATTAAGATTTGGTTACAAAAAGAAAGGCAGTAGAGATATATATTCTTCACCTCCTGACATGCACAGAATTTTCTAGCAGGAAGAATAACCATATCAACCAGCTTAGGATGGTAGTTCATCAATTTTTTTTGTTTGTTTGTTTCCCCTTTAGCATATCAAAAACCAGGAGGCTCCAGCTCAGAGTTCTCCCATGGCATAGACAAGATTCCGACCTCCCAGGACCTTACGGTAGTATACACAGGAGAAGACAAGGAAGAGTTCCTCTCTCACAATCCCCTTACCCCCTTCTCCTGCCCCCTCTCCACTCCTGGTTAGAGAAATGGTCAAAGCAAGAAAATTTGATAAGAGAGCGAGCAAACATTTTGACCAGGACAGGGGACAGTGTGCGAGATAAGAATGTAACAGCAAGGGAAAAGGGCAGCCAACATACAAATTAGGCTTGGTGGGGCAGCATGGTCTGCTGGATTTAGTTTTCTCAAGCTATCCTCACTCTCCAACTGCAGTCCCATGCCAGTCCCACTTCTGCCATGCAGAGGTCTCTGGCTGCTCCAGACTACAGAGATTCTCACTCCCACCTATGACCTCCAACTCCTCTTGGCTGTTCTCGTCGACATCACATGGCATGGGCTTGGTTGCGGCCATTTGCTTTAGACCTGAATCTCTAGTTAGCTTGTTAATTTATGGATTAACAAAGATCGGTTTGACTCCATACTCTGCCACTTGTTAGCTGTGAATGGTAAACCCGGTTCCTCACCTCAACATTGGGATACTACTCATCCCATAGAGCTGTTTACAGTATTGGGAATCAATTTCTGTAATAGGCTTAACCCACGAACTGATACTTTTCCCTGCTCAAAAATATTTGATGGCCGCTCATCAACCCAGAGGAAAAGAAGTCCAAAAACATAAACATGGGAGGTCTAGCCCCTGTCTACCTCTCCAGCACCATCTGCCTGCTTCTCCTCACAAAACTAAACTTCAAGCATATTACATTGCTCATATGTCTGTGAATATGACATGCTTATGTCATGCTTTCATTCCTTTACTGTTCTGTTCCCTCTGTCTAGAAAATCCTTTAAGAAAATCCTCTATGTGAGGCACCTGGGTGGCTCAGTCAATTAAGTGTCTGCTTTTGGCTCAGGTCATGATCCTGGGGTCCTGAAATCAAGTCCCACATCGGGCTCCCTGCTCAGTGGGGATCCGGCTTCTCTCTCCCTCTCTGCCCCTCCCCAGACATGTGCTCCCTCACGCTTGCACTTTCTTTCTTTCTCTCTCGCTCACTCTCTCTCAAATAAATCAATAAAATCTTTAAAAAAAATAGAAAACCCTCTATGAAATTGCAGCCTCCCCAAGAGAGAATAGATCCTTTTTTATGGAAACATTTCTGTAGCCCTTAAATGCTTCATAGAACTTGATCACATTACTGTTAGTTAACATGCCTTGTTCTGGTAGGTTGTGACCTCTTGGAGGGCAGAGACAATGCCTTCCTTATCTCCGCATCTTGAGTACACAGTATCTGGCACATTGATTTTCAGTAAACATTGTTTGATAAATAGTCATTCCCCACAGCTAGAATAACCAGGGCGGAGAAAGTTCCTAGTAAGTATTTGATGGACAGGCAGGTAATCCTTTTCATTAAACTTGCAGCTGAGCTGTGTAATCAAGAGGGACATAATTGGACACTTTTTTTTAATCGTACACTTTAACAGCTCAGATTTCAATTTCTGAGTATTTACCCTCTATCAGTATTTCAAATATTTCAAGGATGTGTACCTCATTCTTCCATAGATCAAATGACACTATTTGAATTAATTCTTTTAGGAGCCCGTTAATTAACCAAATAGGTTATTCATTTGGAATTCCGATTTAGTGTCAACATTAATAATTTTTTGGTTGTTGGTGCTATAGTTTTCTGCATCCTCTGTGTAAGAACAGAGTGACTATTGGTTAGCATTGGACTAGGAACGGCAAAGCACAATGACACAGCTGTTACCCATTTTCACACCTGTATCCAGCGACTTGACGTCATATCTTCCTTTTCATGAAAGGGAGTGCAGCTAATGGATGGAATTTTAAGCAAATGGCTGTCCTCAGAAATGTTCTGCACATTTAATAGCATGTCCCTGTTACAAGGCCAGAAAAACCCAGCTAGAAATGATCATGACGGAACTAGGCTAGAGGAGAACCATGTTGACATTAGAGATTTTTGTAGGACACAGTAGGGTGCAAAGCAAGAGCTCAGCTTTAAGGTCAAGCCTCCATTCTTTCTATGGTAGAAGAAATGGGCAGGCCTAAGCCTGGAGGGATTTAGAACTGCATAGACCTTCAGGCAAAGATGCTAGCCCAGAAGAGCATGGCTTAGGCTTGACCTATAGAAACCAACTCGGCGCCTATCAGAGATGGAGAGACGGAGCAGAGATTCCCCAACCTTAATATGCCTGCAAATACTGTGTGGATCTTGTTAAAACACAGACTGTGATTTGATACTGGGTGAGACCCGAGACAGTGTACCTCTAACAAGTTCCCCAAAATACAGATGATGCCAATGTTCTTTTGAGGGACAAGATGATAAAACCCTCGCTGTGGGTTGGGAAAACCTGATTTACCCAATTTGCCTTAATTCAGAAGGCAGAGTGAGGATCAGAAAGTCAGAAGAAGTGCTAAGAATCTTCAAAGAGGCTCTTGGCAGTTCTAGACTTGTTCAGGGAATTGGAATCATCTCTTTTGTTTTTTTTTAAATGTCAAGGGAAGGGGGTATTCTAGGAGAGAACTTGCTGCAGGTTCTTTCTGGTTTATATGCCGGTAGGATACACCATATATGGCCGTTTAACAAAGACTAGATTCTCCCAGACCAGGAATCAGAATACGTAGTGGAGAATATGCATGTTTATGCACATTCATAGATAACTCGGATCATCAGGAAGCCCCACCTGAGTAGGGAGGCCTGGAGCTGATGCCTTGGCCCCGATGCTGGGAAAGAAGGTCGGGGTGAGCGAGTGAAGGGCAGCCTTGGGTTGTAGTATTTTTAAATTTTACTTTATGCCCACTCTCATTTAATGCCTGCAAATACTTATTGCAACACTTGGATTTTATCAGATTTTAAGACTGAGGATGGCCTGTTTCAGCTTCCTTTAGTGCTTGGTTGGCGTTAAGTGTGAGCATGCACATGCTATAACCTCCCTGGTGACCATGCGCATGCTATAACCTCGCCTGGATCTTATTGCGGGTTCTAGCCAGAGGACACTGGAACTTTCTCATTTATAGCTTCAGGGAAGAATCTGAAAACCACCACATCAGAACTCTTTGAGGAGGAAACAACGGATCCAAAGATGTCCAAGGCAAAAGCATGGAGTGTCTTGTTTGTTTCTTACCTGCGATTCCCATTGAGTCTGGAGGCTGGTTTCCTGGGTCATAATTGAAGCCTAATTGAATCAAAGAAAAAAGAAAAGCCCATCACTCTGAGGAGCTCATGTGAACTGAGGCTAAGTTGGGATCCAGGAGGCATTTTCTCAGGACTTCTCCTTATGAAGCCATTACTCAATTTTTCACATTAAAAGACATCCCCTAGACAGTCTCAGCAGAGACAGAAGACGAAGAAAAATGACACTGCATTTCTCGAAGAAAACAAAACCCAATTCCAAACGCTGCCCATCAGCTCAAGCCATTCATCTTCTCTGCACTTTTCTGTCATACAATTTTATTGCCATCAAAAATCCACCAGGCAGGGATATACCTCTTGAGTGATCTGGCCAGTAGTGGAGATCCAATTGCTGACCAGTGATTCTAGACTCTTAGCCTCTTAATAAAACTGAAGGAAAGGGAGGATCCAAAGAACTGGCAAATTAGGAGAAAGGTCACCAGGTGCTTACTGAAGCAAACAGAAAGAGTAGATGGGGCAGGGAAAAGAAATAGAAGGTGAATTGCTCAAAGATCGAAATATTTACATTTCTACGCCAAGATGCGACGTGTTTCGGATATGACATTTTACTGCTTCGGTTGCAGGTCAGGTGAAAACTCAAACCAACAGAACATACAAAACCCCTACTTGTTAATCCAGTAAATTGAAGGCAATGTCTACTCTGTGTTCTCATCTTATAAAATGAGAACTCTGAGGGTAGTCTCAAGGATTAAACCAGGGACAGAGAGCACGTAGCATGGTGCCTGGCTCAGCGTAGGTACTCAGCCAATGTTTGCTATGACCGAAGCCATCCAGAAGGATTGCTTCAATGCACACAAATAATTAGCAAAGGTGAATTTAAATCACAAACTTTCTTGGTATTATAAAGTGTAATTATGCACAACTCAGATATATTCATACATTTTTAGGATCTAGGAAGAGAAATTGTAAACCTATAGACGAGTATTCTCAATTTGTATTGAGCACAAGTTACTTCGTGGAGTTTCAACTCAAAATGCCTTGTGTCCACTCATGTCATGCCCTGTGCGTGACACAGGTTAGAAAACTAAGACGAACTATATAGTGGGATACAAACAAAGAACAAGGTATGTGTAAGAGGAGAGGGGACCATTGAGAAGGGGTGTCTTATTCAGGTATTTCTTAGAAGAGAGAAAACTTAAGCTGAGTAAAGTCTTGACAGGAAAAAAAAAACATAGGGCTGAAGAATCAGCATGTGGAAAACCCAGGAGCATAAAATGCACAATGCATTCCAGGAAGCAAAGTAATTGAGCACGGCCGGTGGAGAGGCTGCATGTGGGTTTAACACTGGAGAAGTGGGGGGCTGTGGGATCCTACAGCAGTGGGATTCCTGAACCATGCCACGGTGCTTGAAGCCTTTAAGTCTCAGAAAGGACCCGTTCAGGCTTCTATTTCAGTAAGAGCACCTGGCTGCAGTGTGCAGGGTGTGTGGGTGATAGCAGTCTCTGGTATGAGAATTTAGTTCCGTATCCGTGAACTGCCATTCATCTGTATTGTGGCTCAACAGAATATAATCAGAGTGAGTGTTTCTAAGTTGATTCTTCAGCAATGTAGTCAAAGACTTCCACAGTCTGTGTAAATTCAGCTAGGAGACAAAGACATAGTGTCTGGGTGGGAGATGGCAGAAAGTCTTACCCCATATGCTCTTTTCTCTGAGATGTAGGTAGGAAGGTTGTTCATTAACAGTGAGGCAGGTGGAGTTTGGGTTCTAATTTCAGGGTTCAAAAGTCTGATTAGGTCACTGAATTAATCACACCAGGAAAATGTTCTACCATTCGTGTAAGAGAATTATGGAGGATTTCAGGGCCCCTTATCATCTGGGTTATTCTTGGGTCCTCTGAGGACAGATTGAACCCCAAGACCTTTAGGAAGACCCTGGGGGTTCCCTAATCCTGAAGTGGACTGCACAACAGTGAACATGCCAAGGGCCCACTTCAGCAATAAGTTGAATCATATTAAATTGCTGATGTTGACAGACTATTAACTTCAAAACTGGCAGTTCTAGGCACCTCAGTGAGTTAAGTGGCTGCCTTTGGCTCAGGTCATGATCTCAGGGTTCTGGGATCGATTCCTACCTCGAGCTCCCTGCTCAGGGGGAGTCTGCTTCTCCCTCTCCCTCTGTCCTTCTCCCATGTGCACTTGCATGTGCATGCGTTCTCTCTCTCGCAAATAAATAAATAAAATCTTTTTAAAAACCTGGCAGTTTTATATGGTTCAACCTAATAACGTTTTATACGTAGTAAGGGCCTCAATATTTTGAAAAATGAGAGATGGCAGCAGCCCACCTTATCAGCTGGGGGAAGCAGGGGGTTTCTGTCAGAGGCCCCTATTCTGAGACTGGCAGAGACACGTCTTCTGACAAAGATTCTCTCCTCCACTAGACTCTCATCAGGTTCCTCTGAGCTCTCTTCAACTAGGCTTCAACTAATGGACTTCCATGTTCGCCTCTATATTGTCCAATTTTAGTAAGAATCCTGCTAAGTCAAGGTAGGCAGAATCTCATGCCTTTGATGTCTGATCACCTCGGTTATTGGACGAGGTTCTTCATTCCCCAACATCCCCACGCTGACGTGTGATCATCCTGACCTACCTTCAGCACGATCCTGTTCAGTCAATTTAATCAGAACCTCTTGACTGCTGATGTTTCCTTAATGATTTCCCATCTACTGACCCCCATCCTGCTCCTTGACTATAAATTCTCACTTCTTCTTGTTGTATTTTGAGTTGAGCCCAACCTCTCTACCCTACTGCAAGGCCACACTGCAGTGGTCCCTACGCCTATCCTGATAATCTCACTAAGTAGTCTGCCTTACTTCTGAGTGTCATGAATAATTCTTCTTCAACACTGCTAACCATGGAGAAAAGCAGCCCAGCCCAGCCAGCAGCTGCTGCCAACCCCACAGTCCCCCTGAGAATCACATGCTCCTGGTTAATTGCTTTCTGCTATTGACTCTTACCCTCCTCAACGTGGGATGTAGAACCAGCCAAGGTTCATGCACCTCCTGCCTGCCCTCAGCTGGACCCTCTTAGGTCTGGATGCAAAGCCCTAGTTTTTGTCAAAGTCGGGACCAAATTCATTCTGCCTCCGATCTCAGTTCCACAGTTGACTACAAGCCTCTCAGGTCATCTGTTTTTTTCCCAGGCTCTCAGCCTTTCAAACTTCTGCCCTTCCCTCCAGATACCCATGTTCCTTCCCTGTCCTCTCTCCCAGACCCTTTTAGTGGGCTCTGGGGAACTCCCTTTCAGATGAGTCATCTTGCAAGTGGATAGACAAGTCAGTTAGTTTGAAGCAACCTTACCATGGCTATAAATCCAAGCTGTGTTTCCCAACCCAGCTTGATTAGAAATTACTCTGATATTTGAGGTCTATTTCTTTTAAGATTGCATTTTTAAGTAATCTGTTTACCCAATGTGGGGCTCAAACTCAATACCTCGAGGTCAAGAGTCACCTGCTCTACCAAGTGAGCCAGCCAGGCACTCCTGAGGTCTATTTCTGAGTCTGGTTCCTCTGGTAGGAGAAGAGTTAAACCCAGCACCTCCATGATGCCAACACAAAGGGTTAGTGCATTGGACATGGCCTTACCTCCTGCCATATTCTATCCTAAAACCCCCTCAGACTTCCCTTCTTGTTCTGTGTAAAGTCCATGGTATATCATTCTCTTAATTCTTAGTTAAGGAAAGATTAAATCTAGGAATTCTATTTCTCCCTCATGTGGGAAAGAGAAAAATAGACAATCAGAGACACACATGGTGGCTGAAAAGTCCTTTTTTCTTCCAGAGCCCTGTAGTTTTAGATACTATTCTCCATCTTCACACCATCTACTTGATGATGGGTGGTTTCACAATTTCCTGAGGTATTGTCTTTCCGTTAAACACCAGGCACTGAAGCCAAGCCTGACTTTCTTCCTTCCCAATCGTCTCTCTACTTCCAAAGCAGTTTGTGGCTAAGTCAGGGATCACCTTCCAGAATGATGAGAAAAGTAGGAGTGCAACTTAAATTGGTTTGGGGCCCAAAGGTCTCAACGTCTAGAGTTCCTAAAACTCTCTGTGGTTGAAAATTGTGCTCATTGCAAATCATTGCCAAGGCATATAAAATTTTCAAATGAAAAGTTCTAGGAAGCCTATGGATGGGTCACAGGGAATGGATCTGCCCATATTCCGGCCAAAGACCTCTCTCTAATGCTATCACTAGGCCAGCATACCTTTAATGGATCCCTTCTACTATTAGTGAAATATGAGACAAAGCATATGCCAGTGAAGTAACACTCTGTCCCTAGTTCATACTTTGTCAGCTCTGTAAAAACCTGGGGGCTCTCTTGGGCACAATGCCACCTAGAAAGCTGCGAATGGAAAGTGGGTCATTTCATAGTCTCTGTCCCTTCTTTGTCTTGCTTCCGATCTACTGCTGGTCCTGGTACAGGATTTAGGTCACTAGAAATCTTATCTGTTGCAGACAGGGCTAGCTGTTTATAAAAATTCATGCTCTTCTTGTCTTCCCAACTACAACTCCTTCACCAGACTCTTTGGGAGTTGGACGTGGCCATGAACTTGCCTGCCACACAAATGAGAAGCAATGCTGTTTGTTTCTGGGCCATGGCTTTCTAAGAAAGCCTGTGTTTCCTGCAGTCTTTCCCCCTCTTCACTGGCTGGATGGGCTGGATGCAACTGACGGCAAGGCTGTAGGGGTAGGCAGGGCCACAGAAGGGAGTCCCTGAGCCACTGTGTGCAGAACTACAGTATCTAAAATAACCTGCTTGGATTTTTCCATGAACAAAAGATATACCTGTATTGTATTTGCCCATGCACGTTTGTCTATGCAACCTGGCCTACCTGAACTCATTCAATATGGTCACCACATTAACTTAACTCCTTATAAAGGTTTTAAAAGATCTCTTATATTTATTCAAGAAGATTTTGCCCACCTTGAAAGCAAACACTGGCCCATCTGTGCAGGGCTTTTCAAGACTCCAGCTCTTGCCAGGTCAGTGCTACCATTCGCAGGGCTTGTGCTAGGGTCTAATCTGTATGACCATGCTTATTTGGAAAGCTCAGATCTCATTCTCCGTTTTATAGTCCTTGTTTTAAATGTGTTCACTTGTTCCTGAGTCAATGTTGCTGAACCTGTTTAGGTCTGTAGTCACCCCATCCTGAAAGGGAAGATATTTGTGTGACCATGGCGCCTACTATCTTTTATAGATCTGGCCTCCTCAGCCCAAAGTGGAGTGTGTGTAAAGCCCTCATTTTTGTCCATTGCCTAATTACCATCTGTGATTTCTATTTGACCTGATGAATTCTGGGGGATCGGAGAAGGGAGGAATGGAAAGCTGTGACACCCGAATTAGGGTCCCCTTTATTCAACTCGACAGGCCATGGAGACTTTTTGCCACATCTTCATTTTAACATTAGACCTTTTTGCTTGGAACATGGGCTACCTTAGTGCATGTGTCCCTAATGACAACAAAATCTACAAAGCCCTTTGTAGATTACATGATTTTATTTAATCTTCACAACAACCCTGGGAGAGAGTAAGGAGGGTATGATTCTGGGATTCCATTTGAAGAAACCGAGGTGCAAAGAAAATGTGCATTAGGAACGCTGACCGTCACACAGGTGGCCTGTGTCCATGTCCTTTGTTTTGCGCATTACACGATCCAGTGATTCCCAGCCTCCAAGGGCACCATTCACATTTCTATCCCGTGGCATCGTTTTCCCTGAGATGGAGCATCTGTATGAGCTGACTTCCAAGGTTCCTTCAGCTTCCATCTTTTATGACTCCATTTGGCTCTCTGCTTTCATAGAAAAAAGTTTCTAGGTGTCCATGAGGCTGAAGGCCTCGGGTTTTTCTCTTCTGAGAATTCTGTCTTCACAACGTTGAAAAGGCTTCAAGTTTTATTTCCAGAAGAGTCCCTTCTTCATATCTCTTCCCTCAACATTGATTTCATGCCCTTAAATACATTATGTTTGAAGCTGTGATTTGGCCGGGCAATCAAGCCAGGAACGAAGTTAATCTCAGCCCATTACACTACTAATGCTTATCTTCACCTCAGGATGTTTTCCAAAGTACTTAGAAGTCATTATGCCTTATAGGACCTAGCGGTTTGCTAAGTTTCCACTTTGTTTAAAATTAGTGTGACCATACAATTTATTATCTTAACTGGGATACTTTTAGTGGGAACGGAGGCTCTGTTAATAATTACACTAGGACAAGTGGCATTAACTGGGACTCTCCCAATCAAACGGGCACATATCTTAGATGCCCCATGAAAAGGTATCCTTTGGTGGGGAGAGGGGTGAGCTCTAGCTTTATAATCTAACACCGGTACCACCTCACCCCACCTCCAGCTTCTTTTCTACTTTAACACCCAATTCATTTTTCCTCTTGTATCTTATCACAATGTATAAGAACACATTTATTTCCATACTTTAAATGTATCTGAATTCCTCACTCAACTTTTTTATTCCATAAGGCAGGATCTGACACTGAGCACAGCATTCAACACACAGCAGGTTCTCAATAAATGCTCGTTGGACAAAGGAATGAAGAAGCCTACCACCCAGAGGCATCTCACTGATGATTCAACAAGGTCCCCAAGTAAGTAAAGTTTTTGCAAAGGAAACAAAAAGCCCGAGACAAGGCTACTTTGGTAGAATTCAGACCTAAATACAGTTGCTTTGTATGTTTGCTCTCTGGGGCTAAATCTCACCCTTTTCCTGGCCAATGGCATAGGAACAGATTTAGTGCTGGGAAACATTTAAATTTAATGGCATTCCAAAATGTATTAATAGTGAATGAAAAGGTGTAATGAAGGTAATTTTTTTTTCCTTCAAGTGAAATGGAGCCAAAGAGTGGTTTTCTGGTTGCTATGGGAGCCCACAGGGGGCAGAGCTTTGGGTCTAGAACAAAGTCTTCGGGGGCCATTCATCACCTACACATGATCAGCAACAAAATTCTACCAGATCATTAAATTGGTAAGGTTTGAGAGAACTGACTCATGTGAATCAGACTCAGAAGAGAGTAATAAATGGGCTGGAATGCCAGTCTTCCACATTTACAAAGAAAATGAGGCCAAGCATCCAGAAGACTCATGTCTACTGGTCAGTGTGATCTCCCCTGTGGAGCAATGTGAATTAATGCCCAAAGGCTGCTGAGGAGTCTGGACTCTGGGTAGGTGGTTGCATGGACTTAATGCCATTGGAATTCAGCTTTGAGAGTCTGGAGCGCTCAGGTTCTCTAGGGACGAAGATAATGTCAGGTGCTTAGAGTCACCTTAGAGAAATACATCCGCTTTTTAGAGAACCCACCTTCTGTGTAGAACTGGATAAGCACGAATGATCATACTTTTAATGGGTGATATTAAATTGTCATAATACACACAATGAACTATGAGGAGATTTTAAATGGGATAAGAAATTAGAAAATAAGAAAGAAATTAGAAATATGGGATTCAAGGAGGAAAAAGAAGAGGGGAAGGAAATAACCTGATATTTGCATGGAAAATAGAGACTGTGAAATCCTGCATGCTGGATGGAGGAAGACTGTAAATCTGAGCGTGAAATTTCCAGTAGCCAGGATGGAGAAAAAATGGATCGATTCTTCCTCTCTGGGTTCCATTTATCATCTCCTCATGCCTGTCATGTTACCAAATAACTGGGTAATTAAGTTATATCCTGGTTTCAAAGATTAGATAGGACTGGAAGACTACCTACTTTTTCCAGGTGCAGATTAACGTATCATCTCATTGGGATGATACTTCCACATATGGATGACATATAGTGTCAAACATAGGGTGTTTGTTTCTTACGCTTATTTCCAAACTCTGTAGGGTGTGTCCTACTTGGAAACATAGCACTGTGTACTGACTCCAATGTAGCACTGAATAATAATCATAAAGACATGGTGTATTCTTAGGTTAAGTATGATGAACCAAGCTTTCTAATACGGAAATCACAGTTTGTTTGTTTTTTTTAAAGAAAGCAACACTTTTATCCCCCTGACACATATATATTATGGCCCACTATAATTGAGGCAATACCTTGACTTATTTCCCTTTGGCATGATGAGGAAATGAAATCCCTTCCATATTTGGCCAATACTTTATGTTCCTTCTTATAACATGACATGGACCACCAGAAAATATTATTTTGCTACAGAGTAGTGATTTTTTAAAGATTTTATTTATTTATTTGACAGAGACAGCCAGCGAGAGAGGGAACACAAGCAGGGGGAGTGGGAGAGGAAGAAGCAGGCTCATAGCGGAAGAGCCTGATGTGGGGCTCAATCCCATAACGCCGGGATCATGCCCTGAGCCGAAGGCAGACGCTTAACCGCTGTGCCACCCAGGTGCCCCCAGAGTAGTGATTCTTAACAGACACCTCCTCTATTATCTGCCATCTTCCAGCCAGACGAGGGTCACTGCTGGGATGCTGGGCACGTGTCACAGTCCTCAGGTGTACTGTGATCACAACTGGGTTGGAGATCACTGCCATAGAGAGCGCTATTTGAGCAAAAACTGAAATTTTTCATAATGAAGTCACCTTAACTTAGCCATTAGCTGGGACATGGTTATGGTTTTGTTTTAGTGAGCTTGTTGTTAGAGCCATGTTTATTTTATTGTGACCTAAACTATGTTGGAAAAGAGAATTACTAAAAATTCACATTTGTCCAAACTTTAAGATACTGAGTTTTATAGCTGTATATACATACATATACACACAAAGAACACAAGAAAATCCAGCAGCAGAAAACTCTTAAGGCAGGAACATATTTTTAAAACTTCGTAATAGGTTGTATAGAAGGTGACATATTGCTAACTTCCCTAGACAAGGAAAGATAACAGGCTTCATGGTGCTCAGGGATTGCATTCAATTAAGCATCCAATAATTCCATCCCTCATTAGAGATAATCAGCATCTAGAAACTAGATTGATAGATGTTTCTAAAATTTTGGCTATAATTACCTAGAAGAAATTATACTGGAATTAAGAGAAAAATCATAAAGAAATTATTTAGTAAAACATTCACGACCAGCTTACATGTAAAAATAGTTCTTTCCTCTTACCTCACTCCGAGCTTAGGTCTTACTTATATATCAGGATATATATATTTTTTGGCTCTAAAACATACTCTTACTGGAGGCAAAATATAAAAAATCATATTTATAAAAAATATAATAAAATCACAGGCCAAAATAGATTTTTACAAGTTTAATATCCTGATTTAGCAAATGACGATACTACAGCTTGGAAGGGATAGAACTTGAAATTCAAATCTTTGAACATTAAGCTCTGAACTAATATGTTATATGGCTATAATAAATACAAAAGAGTGTTTGTGTGTGTGTGTGTGTGTGTGTATTTTCCTACAACTGGGGTCTTTGTCAGATTCTCACAAGGTTTGTAACTTTCAAAAGATTAAGATTTATTATTTTACAAGCTAATTTGGAGCTTTGTATATAGCCACAGGGTTGATAGGATAAGAGCAGGACAAATATAATTAAAACTTCAGAGGCTTAGCTTACTAGTAACAGAGACAGATGCATATTGTATTAAAAAGAAAGCCCAAAGCAGACTTAGAAAATAAGACTTAACAAAAAGTCCTTGGTTATAATTTCATTAAGCCCAAACAGGAAATTAGGGAGTGAGAATTAACTGCAGAACTTCCTAGATTAGGAGTAAAGAACTGTAGGGTTTCTTATAGTCTGGAATGTCTCAGTTCATGACAATGCTCTGCATTACTCCTGTTTTGATTGGGATTTGCAAGCACCATTACAGCATCTGGGTAGATATTAGGAAAATCAGGACCTCGGAAACCTGTCAAATTACTATCTGCTTCAGAATCTCATTTGAAACTGTTTGGAACTCAAAACTCTGCAAATATTTATTGGCCTCTAATTTATGTACCATGGAGTACGACTACCATTTTCAAAAGCATTTCTGTCAGTGAAGAGTTCCAGTGGCTACTGTGTTCTGCAGGTGCACCATCTGGCCTTGCTGATGCAATAAGCAAGAGGAATTTGGTGTCATAGCAATTAGGCCTGAAGTATGAACTAACTATGTCTTTGATTCGTGGACTCATATCCCCATCCTATATTTCTCTTAGATGTAAGTGGGATTAATTAGATAAGAACTAAGCATGATTTGGGCACTAAGTACTGGTATACTAATTCTATAATGAGATGAGGCCGAGTTGAGACTAGAATTCCACGTGTTGGCCCTTGTACGGGTTCCTTGTCCTCATGGTCGCCATGTTTGTACTCACAGATACACGGGGCTCCAAAGAGATTGATGTGTCACCGTTCACAGTAAAGGAAAGCATTGGGCCATCTGTTGGATGATTATATGGGGCCAAGCCCTCCACACAGCAATTTGTGGGCCCCTATGACACTATCAATTCAAATCAGTTTCCACAACTGAGACTTCTCTTTCTAGTTCATAGGAATCCTGCAAGTTATGCCTTGCTTCCCCTGCTGGGCTTCCCTTTCTAGGGAGTTAAAGTAGAACTTCTAGGAAAATAAGAAAAGCCAAGATCTGCCATGGAAAATACGATTTAAAGAAAACAAGAAGGTGGCGGAAACCATCACCTGTATACATCTATATGCATATGCATTACCTGTGTGTGAATTGTATGGCTATATAATACACAAACATATGATTTATTAAATGATTATTTTTCATTAAAAGGGAAGTCAACTTTTAGTTCTAATTCTTTTTCATTGTATGATTTTTTTTTAATTAAGATTTTATTTTTTAAGTAATCTCTACACCAACCACGAGGCTCAAACTCACAACCCCAAGATCAAGTATCACATTCTCTGCCGACTGAACCAGCTAGGCACTCATTCATCATATTGTTTCAATTCCAGCATTTCTGGAGGATTTCTTTGTTCATTATGTATTATAAAGGTAACATTGAAAATGTTCATTATGTATCATAAAGGTAACACTGAAAATAGTATTTAGCAAAATGTGTGCTTTAATCAAACTCATTATATTATCCAATATATTAATAAGCATATATAAGAGCTACACAAGTATAGAGCAATAAACCAAAAAAAATGTTTTATCTTCAAAAATTTAAACAAACGTTTTCTTTTGCTTCTGGCTGGAGTCACACCTGCCCCAGGTGAGAATTGTCCTGTTCCTTACAGAACCACAGAGCAGGCCATGAATAGCAATGCAAAGATAAAGATGCTATTGTTAAGGAAATGGGCTTTGTGTTATGAATTTATATGGGTTACAAAATTTTATGTGATTTTTTTTAAGGCTCTGTAGTGAAGGAAAAAAAAAGACACACTGAGTTTGTGTCCCTTATATACTGTAGATTTATGGCATAAAATTAATGAGGAAGCACTGAAATCATGGTGGGTGCTAAAGAGTCTATTAAAGCTTAGATAACTAAACTCAATTTCCTGTTAGAAGCACATCAAAACAGGGGCGCCCGGGTGGCACAGCGGTTAAGCGTCTGCCTTCGGCTCAGGGCGTGATCCCGGTGTTGTGGGATCGGGCCCCACATCAGGCTCCTCCGCTGAGAGCCTGCTTCTTCCTCTCCCACTCCCCCTGCTTGTGTTCCCTCTCTCGCTGTCTGTCTCTATCTCTGTCAAATAAATAAATAAAATCTTAAAAAAAAAAAGAAGCACATCAAAACAATCACAGTTTCCTACAAAAACATGTAATGTCATGCAATATCATTTCATGCCTCAATGGATAACAGAAGGTCTGAGTTTAAGGTTACTCTCTATAGTAGATAGGATTACCTCTTTCTAAAAAAGCAGAACACACAGGAAAGTTTATCATCCTTCTTAGCAAACAGACTAACTGAAGACCGAATTCAAGGTCCCTTTGGTGACAAAATAGAGAGTAAGTTTAGATGTAACTTAAACAGGACCTTCCTCCCACCTGGCTAATGATCTTTAATCTTTATGCTTTTATAGTAACTGGTTTATAAAGAGTCACTAACCCTTGGTCTTACATTTACAAAACTGGTTAATAACTAGCCCAGTGCTTTGCATTGTTAAAATATTTAAGTCTTCCAAAGTTGCTCATTAAATACTGTGATGACTTGGGGCTATATAGTTTTACATACAATTTTAACCCCAGAGGACTCAAAATATCCAGGCTTACACTTTTTGTTTTTTACATTCTCTGTCTTAGAGGAACCCCACAGAGTAAATCCTTAGGTGATACTGGCATTTGTGGTACAAAATCTGCCATTATAACCCTGGCTCACCTCGTGAAGCCCAGACTCAACTGAAGGGCCATTACAAAGGAGTTATACAAGGGCTTCCTGTTATTGCTGTGACAAGTTACAACTTTGGCAGCTGAGAGCAGCACAAACTTATTATTTTACAATTCTGGGAGGCTGAGGTCCACAATGGGTTTCGCTTGGCTAAACTCAAGGTGTAGACAGGGTTGCTGTTGCTTTTGAAAGCTCGAGGGGAGGATGTGTTCTCTTGCCTCATAAGCTGTGTCTTATCCTCAAAGCTAAAAACACAGCATCTTCACTTCTCTGATTCATACTGCCCTACCTCTCTCATTTTTAAGGACGCATGTGATTACACAGAGCCCACCTAGAAAATCCAGGATAATCTTTCCATCGGGAGACCCTTATTTTAATCATATCTACAAAATCCCTTTTGCCAGGTTACGTAATAGTCACTGGTTCTAGAGATTAGGACATGCACGTTTTTTGGGAAGGTCATTATTCAACTATCACAGGAAGGTTGACAACATTAGCATCTTTAAAATTAAAATAAATTTATATTTAATTATAAAAATAATATAGAAACATTCACTTATATAAAAGACTATAGATAATTAAAGTTCCTCTCTTCACTTTTTAGTCTCTTCTTTTTTTTTCTTTCTTTCAGTCCTTTAGGATTTTGATATAATTACTTTGGGATTAAAAATGAGTTCCTTACTGACATTAATATCTTTACAAAATTTAGTCTTCCCATCTGGAACATAGTTTATTATTCTGTTTTTTTTTTTCAGATCTTATTTTAAAATCTCAGAAAAGTTTTATACTTTTTTTGAGGTTTTTTTAGTTTGTTATCAGATGTTGTTGACGAATATGACGAATGTAGTTATTTTTTAAATTACATTTTCTAAAGGATTATCACTGAATTATAGGAAAACTATTGTTTTTTTTGGTATATTATTTCAGTACCTAGCCATCTCGACAAGCTCTTTAGGTTCTAAATGCTAAATATATTTTCTTAGCTGTTTTACAGAGCCAAAGAATTTATTTGAATGATGAGAATTTTACCATTAACCATAATGTACCAGAACTAGATTCTCTAATAAATACATTTAAGTCTAAATTTACCTCTGGGTCCCATATTAGCTGCATCTCACAAGTTCTGATATACAGTATAAGATTATTATTCAGTTCTTAATATTGCAATCTACATTTTTTTTATTGTGCTAAGAACAGATAACATGAGATCTACCTTCTTAATTTCTAAGTGTATGGTACAGTGCTGTTAACTATAAGCTCAATACTGTACAGCATGTTTCTAGAATGTACTCTTCTTGTATAACTGAAACTACAGCTGTTGAACAGCAATTCTCCGATTCTACCTTCCCTCAGCCCTTGGCAACCACTGTCCTACTTTCTGCTTTTATGAGTCTGACGGTTTTAGAAATCTCATAGAAGTGGAATCATAGTATTTTCCCTTCTGTGACTAGCTTATTTCATTTAACATAATAGGTTCAAGGTTCATCCACGTTGCCACATATAGTAAGACTTATTTCCTTTTTTATGGCTGAATAACATTCCACTATATGTATACAACACATTTTCTTTATCCATTATTGGACATTTGGGGTGTTTCCACATCTTGGCTATTGTGTATAATGCTGCAACGAACATGGGTGTGTGAAGATCTCTTTGAGATTCTGATTTCTATTCTTTTGGATGAATACCCCAAAGTGGATTGCTGGATCTTATGGTAATTCATTTTTAATTTTTTGAGGAGCCTCCATACTACAGCAGCTGAAATTCCCATCAACAGTGTGCACGGATTCCAATTTCTCCACATCCTTGTCAACAATTATCTTTCTTTCTTTGTTAATGGCCATCCTAATAGGTATGCGATCATATTTCATTGTGCTTTTGATTTGCATTTCACTGATGATTAGTGACGTTGAGCAATTTTTTCCCCTATATACTTGTTGGCCATTTGTATGTCTTCTTTTGAGAGATGTCTGTTTAAGTCCTTTGCCCATTTCTCATTTGGGTTCTTTGGGGTTTTTGTTGTTGTTGTTGTTGTTGTCATTGAGTTGTAGGAGATCCTTATCTATTTTGGATATTAAACCTTTACCAGACTCATGGTTTGCAAATATTATCTCCTACCCCACGGGTTGTCTTCTCGCTGTGTTGATGGTTTCCTTTGCAGAGCAGAAAGTTTTTAGTCTGATGTAGTCCTGCTTGTCTGTTTCTGTGTTTACATTTATGATTACTTCTTCCAGGCCCTCTGGGGCTCTTCTGCTAGAAACAGGTGGTGACACTGAAATGATCAAAAATACTATCACTATCCAGCAATTGCTGTGTCTTGGACTAGGTCTTTGTCCTCCGACCTGCTCAGGTGCAGCTCCAGATGGGGCACTATGGCATCTCTTTCCAGCTTCCTTTGCCTCTTCAGATGAGCCCCATAATGCCCCCTAGTTTTAGGGAGTAAGCCTAGTTTGGACCACATGGAAAACTTTTAGTTTCCAGGACCTCACCAGAGCTGAACTTCTAGCTGTCTCTATCTGATTTTTGATTTAGACACGAGGAAGCCTGCTGTGTTTCTGCTGTATGGAGTTATAAACATTGTTTGTAATCTTGCTGGTGTTACTTTTTTTTTTTTTTCTATTTGTTGTATCTATCCGTTGGAGCTGAGAGGTTATATTAAGGTATGACTTTCCTCTCTGCTTCTCTTGGTCAGAGCCTGTGCTTCCGGTATACCTGGGTGGCTCTCCTGCACACGATGTCATCATTATTCTGGATGTTCAGAGGTCCTTGTTTTTTTTTTTTTGTTGTTGTTGTTGTTTTCAGAGGAAGACATGCTCTTGTTCTGAATGGCTGACTCGCTACCACCACTATTTCTAAATGTAGTTCTTTCTGCTGTTCTGGGATCTTGCTCTATCTAATTACCTTCTGATCTTTGAACTCTTTCTCTGCTACCTTCCTTTCTGAATGAAAACACGTTAAGGCTTCCTTTTGATAAGAACAAACAACACAAAACAACAAATATTCCTTTCATTTACTCTGCTACTCCCTTGAAAGATAATGTCTCTTTTTCCCTTTAGTGTTTAAACATTTTGGAAGATAGAATATTACACATTAGCTAAGTCTCGTGTTTCCTTCCCATCACATTTTGCTGCTTGCAATCTGGCTTCTGTTTTTACTACTGAAAGCAGATTGCCTCCTCAAAAGTCATTAATAAACCCTTATAGACCAAATACAATGGGTGTTTTTGGTTTCTATCTTTCTTACCTTCCCTGTAGCATACCAAGTTGCTGGCTACCCCTCATGGCTTTTACCTCTCCCCTGTTTTGTGTATCTTCCCTCATAATATTTTGCCTAATCTTTAGTGACTTTCCCCCTTGGCATCTTCATTTGCTCCCATTTTCACCTTTTTAATAGATGATCTCAAGAATTTCTGGTAAGCAAGTGGCTCGTATGTTTTTAGAGGAAGTGAGTTGCCTTGGAAAAAGTTTTAGAGCCAGAAAGATCCTACTTCTCTGCCACCAAGCAGTGTTCTCACTGTAAAATGTGGCTAAGAATATGTGTTGGTGGGCTGTTGTCACAATTAAATGAGATAATATATAAAGTGTTCAGCATATTGCAGGCACTGGATTGGAACTCAAAATGTTAGTTCATTTTTCTTGACTTCCTTATACAAAGAGGCAGTCCTTAAATTCAGTAAGCTCAAAATGTCCAGTCCCATATTGTCTATACCCTCTCTCTATCTAGTATTTCCTACTCTCTGCTCGACATCTAAGCTAGGTGCCTCAATAGCTCAAGTTCAGTGTCCCTAGGTGAATTTATTATCCTCCCCAAAATCTTTGTCTTTATCTGAAGTTATGAATAGTAACCATGGCAACCTTCTCCTGGGGTGTGATTTGACTTGAGTCCCTTATGTAATTTGGTCGTGATTCTATACCCACAATACATTGTGTACACATTTATTATTTTACTTCTAGGAATCACTATCCTAGTTTAGAGCTTTATAGCCCTTTTCAAGGCTACTGCAATAGATTTCCTATTTACTTTCATTTCAAGCCTGTTGCTAGATGTATCTTCTTGAGGCACTGCTTGAAATTCTCTCCCTTATGTAAAAATCTTCAGATGCTTCCTATCCTTTCCTAAATAAACCTCAGGAGTCCTTTTAGGTTGGCATTCAAGGCTCTTGACAAGCGTGGCCCAACATTGCTTTCAGAGTTAATATTCTCCAATGTCCTACTCAGGGGTTATGCATCCAGTTTGCACGTGTGTGTGCATGTGCTCTGTTTTTAAGCAGTGGTCCCACTTTTTCAAAGCTAAATCATAATGTAGGGACCTCCCCCACCCCCCCACCCCAATATGAACTGGTCAAACTAGGTAGGAATCTTGCTCCAGTCTCAACCAATTTTACCCTCATGCTCTTGGTGGCTCCCTGGTCACTTCCTGGAGTGACAAACACTTTGAGTCCTGGCACAGACAGTGTACCCCTACATTCCCCGGAAATGTCTCAAACTTTTAATCCCCTGAGCCATTACTCCAACTACTGCTTTTGCCTTCAAAGAGCTGCTGAAATCATACCCATCCTATGAGACCCATCTCAGGTATGGAATTTCCCCCAATTATTTTAGTCCAGCGGGATCTTCATCTCCGCCTCCAGCATACTGTTAGTATACAGCCTAATGGCACTTTAGATTGTGTTTCATATTATAGTCATTTATGTTTACATCTGACTTTCTATCATAGATCATAATTTCCCTGAGGATAAGAAGTTTGATTCAGTTTTAATTTCTTTTTAGACAGAGAGAAGAGGATGTGAGCAGGTTTGGGGGGGAGGGGGCAGAGGGAGAGTGAGAGAGAATCCCAAGCAGACTGTATGCTCAGCGCGGAGCCCCATGTGGGGCTCAATCTCACAACCCTGCAATCATGACCTGAGCCAAACTCAAGAGTCCAATGCTCAACTGACCGAGTCCCGCAGGCACTTTATGGAAGTTAAAAACTTTTTTTTAATTTTAAATTTAAGTTTTAAATTTAAAAAATTTAAAAATTTAAATTTTAAACTCCTTTGACTATTCCTTTCATACAAAATGGTTTGATAGAGAGGATACTCAATGAAACATCTGTATGATAAGTTTGTATGTATTGCTTACAACTTTGAAATTCCTTGAGACTAAAGAAAATCGTGATAATCATACTTCTAATAACTTCGTATTTATTATAGCTGGAAATATACATGTATGTATATATACACACACATATAAATATGCATAGATATGTATAAGTATATATATGGATATAAAAATATCTGAGTAATATCAGAAAATATATAAAAATTTCAGAAGGAATTACTCATTTCTAACACAGTTCACAATTAGACTTACCTTTAAAAGAAAAATTTCCACCTGGGAAAATAAGGAATAAAACCCAAAGCAATACCCAACTTCCATAAGTTCATCAACGGCTCCATTTTTGCTTAAGTAGCCAGTTGGATCATGCGTCCAAGGGCCTGTGGGTGGTGCTTTGTCTTGGTGAGTCAGCAGTGCTACGTTCTACACTCAGAGGACACAGTTGATCCTAATTATGAAGAGTGTTGATATTTCCTAAGATGTCCCAGACAGTTTGTGGTATTCTGACTCTCTGTGGTCACAAAGCCTTCTTCAGAGCAAAAACTGAGAGCCTTATTAACTGCTATTTGAAAATCACTTTCAGTAATATGTTTAATTACATCTCTACCTTAAGAATTAACTTTTGCTCTTTTTTAAAAAATGCAATCAATGTTGTGCTGCTTTTTAATGCACAACCCATAGTTATTTTTGCATCGTGTAATACAAATAACTTGGCTTGCCACCAAAAAATATCGTTTTGAGGAACCCGAGGTGCTCATCTTTGATTTTCTCATTTTCCCTCCCAATACATAAATGAAAATGAGTTCAAAGTGGCTGCCTGAATTCCCAAAGTCTCTCAGAAAAAAATGAAATCTTCTTTTCCCAGACCACAGTGTGGTGAAATAAATTAGTATAATGATTTATGTTTACTGTTTTAGTCAATTCTGATAGAGATTATAGAGACAAAATGACAAACTGCCTTAGTGGTAAACTTAAATCATGTCAGCCAATCTTTAGTTTTTCCTTACCCTAATTGCTCCTCGTATTCATTTATCTTCCCAGACAATCTTTGGAAGAAATACTAGTTCAATCAGTGAGTGTGCAAACCACCCGAGATAAAAAAAGTTTAGTCTAATTTGTCTCCCTGCATTGTAATGCCTCTAGTAAACAAATCTTGGTTTGAAGGAGACTAAAAGAAATCTGAATAATTATGGTACAAAATGCTTTCTCTTTGCATTTCTAAAGATACCATTCATATACGTTCCTCTGTCTCCTCCTCCCTCCATACTTCATTTCCCTGTGTCTTTGAAAACACTGACAATTTCCAAATTAGAGCCAAGAATTGCATGCAATATTTTTATTCACACACTTCAGGGTCTGTTCAACACAAAAGTAAAAGGTATAGACCTTTTAAAGGAAAATATCCCTCCATATTCTATCTATACTGCAAAAGAATATGTTGAGAACTGACTTTTAGATGGATAACACAGAGATTTGTGTTTAAAATGGAGATAAAACTTCTAGCTACATAGAGGAAGCTTGGAGGCATGTAACCTTTCAGGTGATGAGAACAGGGTTAAGAGATTCTGTTCTTTGTTTCACCAGCAAAACTTTAGAATGGGTGCACTATGTGCCCCAAATGCCTAGGTAATCCAGGAAAATTGGCTTGTATCAGTTCTCTTTGTGGTTTTATTGAAGAGTTTTTGTTGAAGAGAATGTCATCTCCATGTTAGAAAACCTATCAAACCAGGGCGATTATGATTACAGTCTTTTAACTTTTTTCTCCCAACACAGGATGGATCTGACTTCTCTGACTTCTCCCTGGATCTATCAGAGAGAAGATTCTAAATCTGAGCTGTTAAGTGATGCCAAGGACAAGCTGGGTGCCCTTGTCAACAAGAGTAGGGTAGAAGTGAGCAGCAGAGCCAGCAGCCCCCTGTACTCTTGCCTGCATAAGAAGAAAGACCATGAAGGGCCTTGATGGTCTGTGGAATCACAGTGTTCACTTGGATGCCCACCACACACGTGTCTGATGTGACACCTTAGGAGCTTTAGATGAGGATCCCTTGTCAGGCCATGAGTATCCCTCAAACCCACAAGATGGATCTTCATGCTTGTCATGAAGCGTTAGACCTAAGGGGTCTTAGGAACCAACTCTAAAATGACAGACATGAATATAATGGAGACACTGTGATCTAGAAAAGGTAAGGAACTTCTTAATATCATATGGGAAAGAAGGTAGAGATCTCGGATGGGGACATGGGTCCTACAAAACCAAGAGGACTGCCTAGACTCTATAGACCTACCCTCAACATAGAATAAAAATGAAGCAAATCATGGGGCACCTGGGTGGCACAGCGGTTAAGCATCTGCCTTCGTCTCAGGGCGTGATCCCGGTGTTGTGGGATCGGGCCCCACATCAGGCTCCTCCGCTATGAGCCTGCTTCTTCCTCTCCCACTCCCCCTGCTTGTGTTCCCTCTCTCTCTGGCTGTCTCTATCTCTCTGTCAAATAAATAAATAAAATCTTAAAAAAAAAAATGAAGCAAATCAAAGAAACATATTTAAGAAAGAGAGAGCTTAAAATGTTAAAGCAAACCTGAGTCTTTCCTGGTTAGAAGAGTCACTTCTATGCCAATGTACTTGGACTTGGGCACGTAACAAGCTTTGAGTCTTGTCTTTTAGAAGACTGGCAAAGTGATTAATTAACCACTGTCCACAGGTCACCGTGCTAGGAGCTATGCAGAGAACACAGCAGACCACCACCTGACCCCAGGAAGCTCACATGCTGCTGGATGAGATCAGTGGGCAAATGACCTTCCGCAGTGCGAAGGTCATCAATCAAGAGCATAACCACAGGTTATTCGTAGCTCAAGAAATATTGTGAGAGAATAGACCACTCGGATATGAAACTTCTCTTCATTAGTGGATCTTAACCATGGAGGGGAAAAAAAAGAATGGTGTCTCTATGGGTGAACAACACAGCTGGGTTGAGGTGTTGCAATTCAAGTGACAGTCAAGTTATACGTGTGCAGTCCTGGCCTTCCTCTTCCATACTCAAAAGAGAAAATAATGTGCGATTTGTACAGACGAGAAACAAACAGACCCATAGTTTTCTTGTACTTTGCAGGTCAAGTGACCAATTTAATATACAGGTAATAGTGTTACCATATTTCCCTTCTGTGGGACTTTGTTGCAGGGAGAGGCACGTGCCTGCCAGGGCAGTGATTATGGAGGCGCTCCCATTGATCAAGTACCACTGTGTTGCCACGCGTTGTCACGGGCACTTTGATGTATTTTATCTCATGTCCTCATCACAGCAGTCCTATAAATAATGGTGACTATCTCCATTTTACAGATGAGAAAATTGGATTTTATTTTATTTATTTATTTATTTTTATTTTTATTTTTTTTTAAAGATTTTATTTATCTATTCGATGGAGATAGAGACAGCCAGCGAGAGAGGGAACACAAGCAGAGGGAGTGGGAGAGGAAGAAGCAGGCTCATAGCGGAGGAGCCTGATGGGGCTCGATCCCATAACGCCGGGATCACGCCCTGAGCCGAAGGCAGACGCTCAACCACTGTGCCACCCAGGCGCCCCGAGAAAATTGGATTTTAGAGAGGGTAAGTAATGTGCCCAAGATCCCATAACAAATCGCAGAGCCAAAATTTTAACCAGATCTGAAGACCCCTGTATCCATGCTCTTCTTGATCCCACTGCTAAAGCGTGATGCTTAGAGAAAAAGAGAAAAGGAAATGAGTCATTTTAATCATAGGGAAAGAAGACCTTTCACAAAAGAGTAGTACATTTTGGCAGTCAGAGGCCAGAAGAAGGAAGGGACAAGGGAACGGTGTGGCCCCCAGAGGCACACACGTGATGACTGACCACGCTCCTATTTTTTTCTTTCTCTACCAACACCCCCTGTGCTACCGAGAATACTGTGAACAAAGGTGGATTGGAACTCCTTCTGCAAGTTCCAGCAAGAGGGAAGTGTGAGGGGAAGTTTGGAGTTAGAATCCACATTTGTGTGCAAGCTAAGGTCTTTGGTGGTGAACATACTATGTAGTTGTGCTGGATTACTGGGAGACAGGGAGAGAGGAGCCTGGGATCTTTACACAGGTAATGCATGCTCCCGATGACCAGGTTAAGATGGCAATTTATGCTTGTTTGCTACTTCGGTAACAAAGTATTTCTATTACAGGGAAACAGCTTCAATATTTAATAAGGAACATTGGCTTTCACGGAAAACCCCATCAACAACAACAAAAAGAGCAAAACAACAAAAAATCATGAACAAGGAAAGGTTCTGAGAGCAAAGTATTTGGTATCAGACAACGCTCACAAACTATTTTTGGGAGCTCACTCTGTTTAGATGCAAAATATTTTTTTGTAATTAAGAAATTAAAGAGAAAGATAAGAGAAGCTTGACTTCTGTATGAGTGAGGACATAACTCATGCCCAGCCTTTGAATTCTTATCACTTTTCCTATGATCCTCATTTATCATGGTCATCTAAGTGCTTATCTGGCCTGCAAGAGGTAAGACATCAAAAAGTACCAGTAATCTCCAGCCCTTGAAGAAACCACGGTATTGGGCATGACCCTTCAAAAGGTATCCTCATCAAACAGAAGCTATGTCAACTCTCTCGCATGGCAAGAGGTTATAATGCTAAAGATTAAAGACTTGATGTTACCAGGAAAATAGGAGAAGCTACATTTAAAAAAAGAATGAAATAAATTCCCCCCCTTTTTTTTCTGAATTCTTTTCATGATTGTTCTCTGAAATTCGCTTTATACGGAATTGCTTGGCAACAGTTTTCCGAAGGCAAAAGCATAAGGGAAAATATGTTGTCAAAAACTTAAAGAATTATTTATTTGTGTCATTTTATCCGGGATCTTACAGCCTATCTGCCTGGCTGTGATGCTAAACTTCAAAGACACCAGAATGAGAAGGGACCAGGGAACGGCTGGGAGAAAAGGAGTGGATGGAGGATTCAACATGGCATCACTGGGCGCGTCGTAATAAAATTTCACAGCCTCAAACCAGTCCTGACATCACAGAAACCAACAGGGTAAGTAGCTGCAATTCTCAGCTTTTATTTTGGGGAGGACCTACCTGAGGCTATCTGTGCGTAATCCAGACAGACAGTGAGTAGACAGTCACTGAGCACATTTGACCACATTTGAGCTGTTGTGAGCAAGGGAATGTCTAGTGGCATCCCTCAAGAAGTGCAGTGGGGCCCACAGATTTATCCCTAGCTTTGGCTCCAAGCAGAGATGATAAAATCTTTGTTCTTTTCACTGGCCTATGGAGGAACTCTCATCCTGCAGTGAGAGATGGTGGGCAAAGCCTCACAGATGGGAATGCTGCAGATTGGTGTTTGCAGAACACACTGGAAGGAAGCTTAGCCTTCTGTGGAAAAGCGCTGTAGGAGATATGTATTCACTAAGCGCATAAGCAAGGTAAATAATATAAAACAAGATGCAAGAAGACAAAACCTTGGATGCAAAGGAAGATCTGGACTGAATCAGAATGACCCAGAATTATCCATTAGTCATACTAGGCAAAGGTCCCTTGGTGGGCTCTTTAGTGCAGAGGAAAGGGAATCTTGTATCAGCATTTCTCTCTCTTTCTTAGAACATGAGGTTCACAACCAAGACCTGTGAACCCTGAAGTTTCTCGGGTGGCCTCAGCTGGGCCAGAAACCTTTAAAATTGTTTGAAAAATTTGTGATGCTGTATAAATGTGCATTTTTGTTTTTGTTTTAGGAATTCTCAGATGTGTCCAGAATGCAAAAAAAGGTTGAGTACTGCCTTCATTCTTACTGTATATGCAGGTAAGTGCATTGCTCTTATGCAGGATGGACGTGTCCTAACTCAGTAAGTCATTCTCAACACATCTTTCTATTGTCTTAGTTTCCACAGTCTTTCATTCCAAGACTTCTCTAAGTTTTTCCACATTGCTACATGAAGTAGGGCAGATGCTGCCTTATTACGGGTACCAGTGGTTTGATTCTGAGTGTGTACAAAGCCAAGTAAACAGCTGCCTTCCAGAACTGACGGGATGAGGTTTTGTTCTGTCTGGATATGAATAATTATAGAGAAAGGCTGCAAACTCAGATGTCTACAGGGGCCAACCGCTTATAGAAGGTCAAGCCATAAGATGATAAAATGCAGCGAAAACCCATCCTTTCTCTTGGTAGACTGTGAGGAACTAAGGAACATAGGTCAGAGGAACCACAACTCAGTTCCGGTGAACAATTATCGTAATGGATCACATGTCCAATATACTGCCAGATCCTCCAGATTTCTAAGAAAATCTAGAGATCTGCATTTTTCACAAAAATTTCTGTTATATCAAGGATATCCAGAAAAATCACCAATAAGATGTACAGATCTTTACTTGATGCAAGACTGAGCTATAGATCTTAGTTTTAGGTAACATGGATTAAATGCCTTAAAGTCTTCTGAAATGTATCTTAAAGATTTATGAAACTCAAAATATTAAATGTAAAATGCTAGTATGTAAGAATAGGTAGACAATTGGAAGCTCCTTCCCCTTTGAAGTTGTAGCTGATCAGTTTCCACATGTATAGAATGTCACTAGGAAGAAGCCCAAGAAGAATGGATGTCCTTCAGGTGTTCGGGGGAGACGTGAACTTGATGCATGTGGTCTGCAGTGGACAGATGTCACTTGTGTTGTTATTAATTCTGAAGAGTTGCTGATATTTTAGAGAGGAAACGGTACTGCATATGGTTAAGAAATGAGGTAGCAAAGAAGCAAGATAAAGGGCAATGAAAGTTTATGGAGCCCAAGCTGCGGGTCCGTTCCTTCCCTCCTGAGACAAGGAGAGCTGGTCATGAGTCAGAGCAGCGGCAGCCAGGCATGGAGAGCTCGTGACCTGGTGGATAGGAAAGCCTGGGCTACTTGTTTCAACAAGAGAGATGCCTCTACTAAACGGGAAGGTTGACTTTCTAGTTTGCCCTGGGACTCATACCAAGATAGGAGACTCAGATATACCAAACCTGATTCAGTCACACCCATGAGACATTGACTCTCACAAGCCCAGTAGCTAATGGGCAATGTTGGACGAGAGCCCTAAGGGATCACATGAGGTTTACATTCAGTTCTTGCAGAAATTCAGTGCTTACCAAAAGGGCTGATTTCACAGTTGGCTAACTTGTAATCCCTTTGCTTTAGTTCCAGCCACAAGAGTCAAGGGGCGTTTAGTATGTTCTAAAAGGCTTCTCTTAATGGAGGGAAATAGGGTATTATTTTAAATGCATTAGATCTCTATTCTTTATATATATATACTTCTATATATACATATATGTACATACATATATACACATATATATTATTTATATTTATTTATATATAGATTAATTTATATATATGTACAGTTGACACACACTGTTACATTATGATGTTTCAGGTGTACAATAGTGATTCAACAAATCTGTATTTTATGCTATGTTTTCCAACTGTCACCATTCAATGCTATTACAATACCATTGACTATATTCCCTATGCTGTACCTTTTATCCCCATGATTTATTCACTCCATAACTAGAGGCCTGTATCTCCCACTCTTCTTCACCCATTTTGCCCATCCCGCCATACACCTCCCCCTGGCAACCATCAGTTTGTCCTCTGTATTTATGAGTCTGTTTCCACTTTTTTTGTTTTCTTTTTTAGATTCCACTTATAAGTGAAATTACATGCTATTAATCTTTCTCTGTCTGATGTATTTCACTTAGCACAATACCCTCTAGGTCCATCTATGGTTTTGCAAATGGCAGTGTTTCATTCTTTTTAATGGCTGAATAATATTCCATCATATGTGTGTGTGTTTGTCTGCCTATCTATCTATCTATCTATCTATCTATCATCTATCTATCTATCATACCTTTATCAATAGAAGCTTGGGTTGCTTCCATATCTTGGCTATTGTAAGTAATGTTGCAGTAAATCTAAGGGTGAAGGTATCTTTTTGGATTAATATTTTCATTTTCCTTATGGAAATACCCAGTAGAATTACTGGGTCATATGGTACTTCTATTTTTAATTTTTTGAGGAAACTCTGTACTGTTTGCCACAGAGGCTGCACATCCCCACCAACAGTGCATCAGGGATCCTTGTCCTCCACATGTTGGGTTTTAGGCCTCTATTCTTAAGGACACTCACAGGTGTCCATTGTGAGGGCCAGCCTAAGAGAAGGATACTCTTTAAGACTACTATGGACTACTATGAAATAATCAAATGCAACTATTTGAAAAGCTATTTAAAAGCTCAGCATCAATTTTAACTGCTCTTTTTCTTAAAGATTTTATTTATTTATTTGAGAGAGAGAGAGAGAGAGAGAGCGAGAGAGAGCATGAGCCGGGGGGAGAGGGAGAAGCAGACTCCTCGCTGGGCAGGGAACCCAATGTGGGGATCAATCCTAGGGTCCTGGGATCATGACCTGAGCTGAAGGCAGACAATTAACCAAGTGAGCCACCCAGGCATCCCAATTTTAGCTGCTTTATAAGCAAAACTAAGCTGGAACATAGGCAACCCCATTAGTTTATTCTCTATATAATTTAGCTGTTATCACTTCAAACTCCAGTGTAGGTTTCAAGTTTTCATACATTTCTTTCTGTCCTATCAAGATGTGATAGCCAGACAAAATCTAATAGTAACGTTCATATTTTATTTGACCCACAATGGCTTTTTGCCTAAAATTTGTACCTTCTTAGGAGTCTCAAGTTATTAAAAAAAAAAAAAGATCATTTATTTTGTGCCCCTTTAACAGGGAAATGGTTTGGAATGTTCATTTCTTATCAACCTAAAGTTAACAGAGTGACTCAGAGTGGCCTCATTGCCAGCGACTAACAGTGATGATGTACAAGATTGGAGACAAGTTGAATTGAATCTTTGGGCTTTTAGGATTTGCTGTTGACTTGTCACTGGAGAAGCTTCTAGGAGACTTTGGTTATGGTGTTGTTATCTGGTCAAAAAGATAATATCCCATATGGGCGGGGGGCTAATGTGAGACAAGTGACCTCCAGCCTCATAGACAAGGAGACACCTACCTTGACCTCTAATAGTGTCAGATCTTGCTCACTCTGATGGTCTTTTTGATATATCATATACCCCAGTTATTCAATCAAACACTAATATATGTGTTGTTCTGAAGGTATTTTGTAAATGTGCTTTAAGTCCATAATCAGTTGACTGTAAGAAAGTCTCCTAGTTAATCTGGTTGTGCCTGATTCAATCAATTGAAAGATCTCAAAAGCAGAGCTGAGGCTTTCCTGAAGCAGGAGAAAATCCCTCTATGGCCAGCCCTTGTCAGAATGACCCTTCTTGATGACCTGCCCCGTGGATTTTCATCTTGCCTAGTTAGCCTTGACCACTGCATAAACTAACTCCTTGTAATAAATGTCTCTCTTCCTTTTTAAAAAAAGATTTTATTTGTTTCTTTATTTGAGTGAGAGAGTGCGCGCATAAACAGGGGGAGTGGCAGAGGGAGAGGGAGCAGCAAGCTCCCCGCTGAGCAGGGGGCCCAGTGCAGGGCTGGATCCCAGGACCCTGGGATCACAACCTAAGCCAAAGGCAGATGCTTAACCAACTGAGCCACCCAGGTGCCCCAAATATCTCTCTTTTAAAAAATAGCATTTTATTTTATCTTATTATCATTATTATTATTTAAGTAGGCTCCACGCCCAACATGGGGCTTGAACTCACAACCCTAAGACCGAGAGTTGCGAGTTCTACCGACTGAGGCAGCCAGGTGCCCCATACATCTCTTAATATAGTATCCTACTGGTTCTACTTTTCTGACTGAACTTTGACTGATACAGTCACCTACTGACCAGCCTCCTCTTGGGCCATGTATCCTCAGTCTCATTTTTCATAAACCTGTTTTAGCCCACACAACTTTTAAAAAACAAATTAGTTTCACACTATTACTTTCAAACAAGATATAACTGCCTTTAAAAAAATATATACTTCCATAAACTTTTAGCAGAGTCAATAACCTATTTGAATTTTTCTGCCTAGCAATGTATCTATTTGTACCATCTAATGTTTGGTTTTGTTTATATTTATTTTTTCATTTATTTTCCTCCTTTTTTTCTGCATTTAATTGAACTGTTAAAATTTTCAATATTTCTGCTACTGTTCTTTTTTATAAGATTTATTTATTTATTTTAGAGAGAGAGAGAGAGCATGAGCCAGGGAGGGACACAGGGAGAGAAGCAGACTCCCTGCTGAGCACAGAGCGATATGGGGCTTGATCATGACCTGAGCTGAAATCAAGAGTTGGAGGCTCAACTGATAAAGCCACCCAGGTGCCCCTTCTACTGTTTTCCTTTGCTGGTTTCAAACCTATACAATGCATCCATATTCTTTTAGTGGTCACTATTATTTTATAGCCATATTTATTTATATTTTTTAGTAATAAAACATCAAGTTATTCCATAACTCTTCCCAAAGATGTCATAAAACTTATCAGGTTTAAGTCAAACAACCCCAAACAAAATATTGTTTCTTTTAGAGCCTTAGTTTCACCCTTCTTCTATATTCTAAAATTTATTTTGACTAATTTTTATAGTAGATTGTTCATTCTTTTCTTGACCATTTCTGTATATTAGATGCAAGAGAGTCTATGACCCTAAGGAGCCATCTTGACCTTGAATTTACTTTCACTTATTATTATAAATTTTCAATATCTGATATGATCTTAGCAAATTAAAAATTTTAAGAGCTGTTGTATACTGTTTAACCTAGAGATACTCTAAAATTTCCCAAAACACAACCAAAACATGAAGAAACTAAACTGTAAGAGTAGTTCATTACATTTTCCATGGGGCCTCTTGTCCCTTTTCATGAATTTCTAGAATCTTGTGCCATCGAATAAGAAAAGAATAATAAGGCATCCACACATGCCTTCGAAATATCTGGAAGCAAAGGTTAGCCTCTAGTGGTATTAGATAAAAATTTAATATAACTTACATACATATGGAGTTACGGATTACGCAGTGCAAAAGAGCCTTTAAGATTCCAAAAAGGAGCCTTAACTTTTTTTAGACACATAAAATTGCTCTTTAATTAAGAGTCAAATTTTTACGCTCCTACTAATTATACCAATGTTGTTATTGAGAAAGACTGTGGATCTCGATCCATCGACTCACACAAAGTAATAGCCATTATTACACTGAATCCAAACCTTCTGGGAAAGCAGAACACAAACCCTGAACTTAAATAAGATTCAGAGTTGTTCTAAAAATGCTGTAAGTCAATATTTAATCAATCAGAACAAATGTGTTTTTGTATAAAAATTTAAACACACAAAATGAACACCTTGAGACACTTTTGGAATATATAAAAGCAAAGAATTTCCAAATAAACACAGTCTTCGCTTATGAGTAAAGCCCTCCGTTGTTGTGGGCTACAGAATAGCAGTGCAGTATAGACAAAGCGTGATAGGGCCATAGATCACAGTAATAACATTTGCAATAAACAATAACAGAACAAAGCAGACATCTATAAGAATCCCACGAGGAATTTACGTTATCCATAATTTTTCTTTACATTTGAGAAACTATGGCAGGAAAGGCCATTACATTCAATGGCACCAATTAATTTCTGCAACTTTTAATGACATCTTTCTGAGTAAAAACCTCACATAATGCCCTGGGCACATGATTGATAGCAGCTTATGTTTGATTTGTACTGGATTCCTGATTTTTTTTAGTATTTTTAAAGAGTCCCTCTGCAGCCAATCAAGCAATCAACATGAAATACTCAGATTCTCTCTTGAAAAGTACAAGAAAAAAGAAAAGACAATGTGGCTTCTTTCCTGGGCCAAGAGCTGACTGGTGATGTTATTTAAGTAGTTTTGTGGATGATGGATCACACAGAATTTTATTCCGAGAGAAAATGATAGTCAAAGAAAGCCGTTTAATGGTTGTTCCATTCAGGATATCAGAGTATATAACACTACTTTTAAATATGGGTTTGCAATACAGAATTCCCCTTTATTGAACTTCCTAAGCTTGAGCAGAAAGTGTTTCTTTATATCCTAGAAAATATCCAGAGTTTCTAATATCAATGAAAGGATTTAAACTCAACAAATAGGACCACACAAGAACTCACATATGTTTTTAGTGGGTCCGAACACAGGAAATGAATCCTTGATGAGCATGGGGTTTGGAGGGAGCCTCTTTTCATTAACCATAAAAACTCCAGTCAAAATTTGGTTGTGTGGTTTAAAAAATAAACTTGCAGCCTAAGATAGTGTGTCTATCTGTGGTGTGCTGTTAAGTGCAAGGGTCCTACCCTCAAGGTAGGTACTAGTGAGAAGAGCCTTCCGAATGGAAAACAGAGAAGCCTAGAGACAGGCTACATTTCATGTGTGCAAGCAATGCCCTACAAAGGAAAAATGGCCCCATAGAGACAAAATCCTGCTCAGAACCATTTACTGGTGATGACCATGAGGAGAGTACGGAATGTCTAGGAAGGATAGACCTTGAATTAATTCCATAAATATTCATTGTCTATTTTAGTCTGGATACTAAGACAAGTTTAGAAGGGCCCCAGGTGGGTGGTAGAGTTGAGATTATCTAGCTCACTTCCAAATCCTAGTTTGTTAACACTTATATTTTAGTACATCATGAAAATAAACAAGAATAAACAAGAATTAAAGAATAAGCAAGAGGGGCGCCTGGGTGGCAGAGCGGTTAAGCATCTGCCTTCGGCTCAGGGCGTGATCCCAGCGTTGTGGGATCGAGCCCCACATCAGGCTCTTCTGCTATGAGCCTGGCTTCTTCCTCTCCCGCTCCCCCTGCTTGTGTTCCCTCTCTCGCTGGCTGTCTCTATCTCTGTCAAATAAATAAATAAAATCTTTAAAAAAAAAAAAAAAGAATAAGCAAGAACATAAACAGGAATGAACAAGACATTGGATTTCATGATTTAGTGGATTAATATGAAAATTCGTAAAAAAATTTCCTATTAATTGGTGGTTTAGATATTAATCCAATTTTAATCATAAATTAAATTTAATTGATCAGATTTTAATCATATCAAAAGATCATATTCTCATACAAGGGCTCTATTTAACTGTTAGCAGACTTATGTTCAAAGTTAAAGAAGAATAATGCCCAGGTACTCAGGGAATGAAATGCATCCCAGCCTTTAAATTCTTACAACTTTGCTATGATTTTCCATGGTTCTCAGTATGTTCTTTAACTGAAAATTCCAGATAACCCAGAAATCATCCAAACTCCATAAGCTCTGCTGAAAAATAGGGTTTTGGATGACAGAGAGTAAGAGAAAGATAATAAAATTCAGATTTTTCCATTATTATCAACATTGTCATCACACGGTTCTGTGGTTTTATACCAGAGCAAAACCATGGGCTATGCTCTGATGTGTGTCTTATGTGATCTCTCTTTCAATCCACAGAAAGCTACATACACTGGAATAATTTCTTTTTAATGAATGGACTCATTCAGTTTTACTTTCTACATTGCTTTGACCTATAAGATTGCTGCTTCTTTACTTCTCAAATGTTATCCCTGTAGATAACTACTGAGGATTATCCCATATTAAGTGGGGAGGCACCCAGAACTGGAAGTGACCTCAGAGGCAATCAACTCAAATACCCTCATTTTACAAATCCAGAGACTGAAGCTTGTACTTGCCTGAGACCACTGGGAACGTCAGTGGCAAAGTCAGGACAGAAACGTAATGACCATAGTCCTAGTAAAATGCAGTGGCATGCCCTGATCACTGTTTGTAACATCAAAATCAGGGTAAACAACACCTAAGGCATTGTACTGTGCTCCTCAAAACACTCTGTGAGGCTCATCGGAGACAAGGAATATTCCTTTGCCTCCCCTCTCAAGAAGACACAAACTTAACCTTGCCCAGAAAGATCAAGGTCACACTTAAAATTATTCCCCTAAGTTTAAGTGCAAGTATTTTGAACAGTCGATATTGGTCATTGCCATTCCCCTTAGCAGAGACTGAGAGTTATGCATTGCCATGTACCTGTCTTCCCTGTGAAGCAAAATGTACCCAGTGTATTTGAAAAGTCTGTTTCTTATTCTGCTAAAGAAAGCAGGAGAAATGGGAAAGGAGCATGGAGAAAACCAAATAAGAAAAGAAGTGAAATGGGGAAAGATGATAGGGCAAAGTGAGATGTCTAACTTAGCCTTGGGCTACCACTTCACACTCACTAGGATGGCGATTATAAAATCAAACAGGGGGCTGGTTGGTGGGCATGTGGCTCTTGATCTTGGGGTTGTAAGTTCAAGCCCCACTTGGGTGAAGAGATTCTTTAAGAATAAAATCCTTTTTAAAAAATGCATTTAAAAATGAATAAAATAAAGTAAAGCAGAAAATGACAAGGTTCATGAGGATTAGGAGAAATTGGAACGTTTGAGCACTTCAGTGGGAGTATAGAATGGTGTTGCATCCGTGGAAAACTTGCTGGTGATTCTCAGAAGTACACAGAGAATTAGGATACGATCCAGCAAATGCGCTTCTTGCTATATACCCAAAAGAAGTGGAAGAAGGGACTTGAAGAGACATTTGTACACCGATTTTCGCTGTAGCATTATTCACAATAGCCAAAACATAGGGGCAACCCAAATGTCCATTGATGGATGAATGGATAAAACAAATATGACACACACGTAAAATAGGATACTACTCAGCCTAGAAAAAGAAGGAAACTCTTAGGGTGTCTGACTGGCTCAGTTGGTTGAACATTCCACTCTTAATTTCAGCTCAAGTCATGATCTCAGGGTCGTGACATCGAGCCCCGTGTCGGGCTCCATGCTCAGCTGGGAGTTTGCTTGAGATTCTCTCTCTCCCTCTCCCTCTGCCCCCCACTCCAGTGCACACACCCTTTCTCTCTCTCTCTCTCTCAAATAAATAAATATTTAAAAGAAAAGAGAAAAGAAGTACTGGGGAAATTTATGAAAAATGTAAATGACCCTCATACTTCATATCCACTTAAAAAAAATCTTTCTGAAGTAATATTCATTATTTTCAGCAAAGGCAATTCTTTTTATTTCCAGAAGAAGCAACTGTTTTTCAGCGACAAGTAGTTACTGAAACAAGTGGTGATTCCACTTTCTTTCCCCATCTTCAGTGTTTAGAGACAGGTAAACAAGTGCACTCTTTTTAACTTAGAAAAGGTATCAAGGATTCCGAAGTATAAATTCCATGGAGCCTAAATATTTTTTTTCCTTGTGCAGTATGATATTCACTTTGATTACTTCTATTTGAAAATAAATAACCAAGTCTTTACTTTTGCAATACTCTTTCTGATCGATCCAAAGGCAGCAGGAATGAAATATTTGTTCTTTCTACTCCTTTACAGTTAGTTCTTTAATTACAGGAAACTCTCATTATAAATATGCTCAGTGTTATCGGGCAGCATCGGCTCTTGGATACGTGGCAGCCAAGATTGTTAGTCTTTACAGCTCCTACCTTGCAAGGACGTTCCAACTTCTCCCATATCCTTTTAGAGATTGGGTAAATGGCCAAACTGCAAAGGATCATAATTTATTCAGTGACAGAACAGCTTCCTATGAGCGCAGATAATATGAAGCAACTAATTTAAGATACTTAAAGTGGTGTTCATTTTTATTGGCAAAATATGTGGTATCTTGAGATGAATGTGTGCTTAATCACCACTACAAGAATGTCATGTTATTACTCCCTGAGACTTCACGAAGCTGTTACTGTATGCTAGACCATTTATGATGTTGTGGCACAAATGGCCAACAGATATGGTTCTTGCTCCCTAGGATCCTACCATTTATCAGAGGCACTCTATGGATTGACCCTGATTAACTTACTTTACAGAATTTTGTGCTTGGGATGGTTCAAGAGAAGTTCTGCCCCTCAATGCTGCCAGAAAATGCATCCTTTCTAATATATCTCTATCTCTTGTAGGGTGAGGACCGCACAACTTAGTATCTATATTAATATGACTTTAGGATTCCATTGTTACCAAGAACATAATTTTGCTATTTCAAGAGTCTCTTGCACAAGTAAATAACTTCAAATTTATTACAGAAATTTCCCAAAAAGATCCATCAAGTCTTCAACTGAAAACATCAACGGGCAGTTCACAATCTCAAGACTCCTTAAGCTTTTGCTTCAAAATGCTTGCCATTCCTAGCACTCTCAAACTATGATACAATAATCCTTACCGGGTCCTACTCAAGTCCTGGCTTTGAAGAACTGGCTTTGAACCCAGACTTCAAAATTCCGATAAACCAGAACTTGCCCTTCCCTCAAGTCTGTGGTATTCACGGCAGCCAAAAGATGAGACGGCAACAACTCAAACTCAAATGTTTATCAATGGAGAAACAGAATGTGGTATATCCACACAATGAAATATGATTCAGCCATAAAAAAAAGATCGGAGTACTGATACATGCTGTAGTGTGCAAAACCTCAAAAAGATTATGCTCAGTGAAAGAAGCCAGACACAAGAGGTTACACATTGTATGTTTCCACCTACATGAACTATCCATAACAGGTGAAGCTACAGATAAAGAAGACAGCTACGTGGTTGCTGGGGATTTGAGGTAGTGGTAGGGGTATAGGTAGCAACCACTTAATAGTTAAGGGATTTCCTATGGGGGTGATACAAATATTTTGGAGGTAGATAAAGGCAATGGTTGCACAGTATTGCGAATTTATGAGATGCTATGTGATTGCACACTTGAAAATGGCTGACTTTATGTTACGTGAATTTCACCTCAAGCAATACGATTTTTTTAGTCTATGGAGTCATGTTCTTTCTTAGCTTGATAAGGATTAAACTGTCCTGCATTATTAACAGGTTGTTCTACTGATATTTGGGGAGCCAGCAATTGATAGCTATAATTTAAACCAGAGCCTTTTTTGGGTTTTGAAAATAGATCACAATCCCCTTGGTTGGGACCATCAGTGACTTTCAAATTCAGCATGTTTAATTCTTGTATGTCTCATCTTCTTATACTTCAGTGATCTTCAAGATGCCATTCATTTCAAGGCATTCTGACTTGTAAATTCTAACCCTGTTTGGTTAGTGGTACATTTCTATGGCACAGGTTTTCATTATGACTTCTCAATCCTTAAAAACTTTGTAGTGTGTGTGTGTGTGTATATATATGTATACACACACACACACAAACTTTTTTGGGTTGTTTTTGCTTGTTTGCAACATTTGAAAAAACTATTAATTTTTTTAAGTCTAATTTCTTATGTTGAAAGCACAGAGACTCTCTCAAGACATCTTAAACCAGGAGATCTGTTGTGAGGACCTTACATTCAGTCGAACAGGAAAAGGGCTGGAATGGCTGCCACTGGGCCTGGGCTAGGCTCTGCTTCCCTTAGTGCCAGTGTGAGAGGTGTGAATGTTTAGGAAATAGTCCACATCCCTGTCTTACTTGTCCAGGTTTTTTTTGTTTTGTTTTGTTGTTGTTGCTGTTTTCTACGCAGATATCCTTCTGCTGACACTTATTCCTTTTGTTCCCCTGATGGCTTCTCAATTTAATCAAAGTATAACACAGCCAGAAATGAGTTATCAGCATGAGGATGCCCATGCCCCAGGGCAGGCTGTTTTGTTGTCCATTTCTTCCCATCCTGCAGAATATACTCTGATCTAAACATGTTCTAAGTCACGGATAATTTGAATAAGTGTGTGTCTGCTTTGTTCAAAGACAACTGTTTCATCCTAAAGCCCCAAATCACTAGATTTATCTTCGACAATTACTGGGCTTTGATCACTCTGGAATTGGTGGTGTCATGTGGTATGTAGCTGTCCTTTTCCAGGGCACTTCCCTTATCAGGATACATGTCTGTTGATTTGTGGGAAGCTGGCTGTTTTTCGTTCCTGACAAACTCCAGTGATTAAAATGTAGTGCTTGCTCTTGTCCCCCTGATAAAGGTGACAGCTGCAGAGTTTCCAGTGCTGGTGGATGGCGTCCATGCAGATTGCTTTTTAATGAAAGCAATATATTATCGTACCTAGAGACCCCAAAGCCTTACCTTGTTAATGTATTCTGGTTTGGCACCACATTTATCTATAAATTAGTTGTATTAAACACACTCCTTACTATTTATCCAGCTTTTAAAGAGTTTTTCTAGCAGGAGGATTTTGCCCCCTTTCTTCACCTCAAGTATTGTTATGCCCAGTGACAACCCTACCCGTATTTTTAAAGCGGACTTTTGAATAAAACATTCCCAGGAGGCAAAAATATTACTACCATGATACTCAATAACTTGATAATCCTTCTCTACACTTAGCCACAAAAATAAAAGAGAAGATGGAATTCATTAGAGAACCAGCCTTGCAGGTGAATCTCCTAAAAATGTGCTGTAATTCTGAAATCAAAGCCCACTACATAAACCAAAAGAGGAAGTCCATTTAAAATTGAGATCGTTACTTAGGATATAATTAATTCAATGTCAATAAAAACAGAATAAAAAAATAACATTGAGACTGTAGACATTCAAAGGTTGATATTATGGGAACCCTCTAAGCCACACAGAGAAAAAGATAAAGAAAATCCTGTCATACATTAAAAGTCAAATAATCCCCCAACATGCAACTCTTTGTTATCGCCATATCTCACAGGGGGTGTATATAACTGCATCAGGTCTACTGCAAATGATCACAATTCTGTGGGAAGTGAATGGCATCTATTGTCCTTTTGGATGAAGACTCCACAGTGAGGTGCGAACTTCACGCTGTGGCTTTGGAAAAAGTTACAACACCCAGGCGTTGTAATGACCCATGAACTGAAGTTGGAAACAAACAACTATTTTGCTGAACGTGTCCTCTCTGACCTAAGCCCAATATTAAACTTTTTACAGAACTATAAATCAAATCCATTAAAAACAAAAAACCCAGTGAACCACTCTGAACTAAATCCAAACCTACATATTTTCTAAAACAACTGAACTGTAACAAAACTAAAACATCAAAATATTCTCCAACCTGAATCGATATTTCATTTGGTTCAAGTCTTGGAACCATATTTTCTATTTCAAGACAGGATTATTGTTAAGTGTTAACCAGCACTTTCAAGAGGAAATACAGAAGGGAAGTTAAGGCCATAGTTAGCACTGAGGCTGAATAAGAAAAATATGTAGTAAGATGTTTGAAAAACACCCATTTTATAAAATATTGAGCTAAACACGCAATCATTTAAGGAGAATCCCAGAAAAAAATTGCTGAGAAGAAGCCAATATAATAATCAAATTTGTGAACAATGGAGACAATATGGAGAGATCAATGAGGATCACCTTTAGGAAGTGGTCAATTCAATGCGGAGTGAACTGATTCCATGGTGTGGTAGAGGAACCCAGCAAGAAATTACATATTAAGTACTGCTGACATCAACTTATGTTTTAGATTCCAGGGAATTGTAGTCATTCTTGTTAGAGTTTTCCTTATTTACTGACTACTTTTGTTGATTATGAATTGTAGAGAAATAAATAGTGAAGGGAAAATAATTTTAGAGTAATCTTTGGTCTGTATGAATAAGAAACTACAAAATCCAAAAGTGAAGTATTTGAATTTTTAAGGTATTCTAGACAGGTAAAAATGTGGATGATTTTCAAACAAATTTATGTTTCAGAAAAGACTCTCTAACACCCAAACTTTTGTAGATTGCCCTTTCATGGTGTAAAAACTTGAATGTCTGTAAAAATAACTGAAATTTATTTTCTCACTATATTTAACTAGGCTTTGGCATATACATATGAAAGTATGTGTGCACACGCGTGCACACACACACATTTATATAGAAAAGTCTAGCTTTTCATGAATGGAATATCATCAGGAAAATGATCACAGGACAGAGAACCCGTAGATCCATGATTTTTCCAAGTAAAAGGAAACCAGGGTCCCCAATAAGGATACTAACATATTCAATCTATCTAACCCTTAGGCGATGAAAAGCTAGAAGGTTAACATCTGCTCAGAATACTTATAAAATACTAAGATGATTCTCCATTTCTGGAAAGTTCTCTTAAAGAAATAATCATGAACATGAGATTTACTCACAAGGATTATCTACAATCACTATGTGGTAGAAACTATTAACTAATCACCAAACCCATTTCCTCATCTTCCAAGGCACATGCCTAATGCACATTTCCCAGGCTCCCCTGTAGTCAGAGGTGACCATCTGATTAAGTCCTATCCAATGGAATGTGAACAGAAGTGATATGTGATGTGTGTCACTTCCAGTCTCACTGGTGATTGTTTATGCTCTTTCCCTTTCCATGTTGACCTTGAAAGCCACATGTTAAAGATGGTGGAGTCTTAATATGGAAGGATACTGCATCCCTGAATCACTATTTGAAGGTGATAAGAAACACTGGTTTGGACTGTACATGAACAATAAATAAGCAATCAATCAATCAATCAATAAGTGTGAAATCTATGAAGATTTCAGGGGTTTATCTGGAATAGTGTTACCTTAATATATATCATTTTTAATAAGAGCAAATAATTGGAGACAATCTGAATACCTAACAAAGTTGCAGTGACTATTTTATTTAGGGATCACTGATAATTTTCATTTTCTTCCTTGAATGGTCCTGGATAATCTTCATTTTCTACAATTCATACATAAAACATTTTAATTAATACATAAAATTTATAATATTGATATTATAAAAATCAAATTAAATGTGTATAGTGATGGTATATGGTATTGACAGCATCCAGAGTGAGAGTTTTAATAGAAGGAGAACATATTTTTATGCTCATAACATGCTGTAAGTATTTGGGAAGAAGAAAATAAATTCTTAATTTTTCTCACAGCTTAATTTGATATCATTCAATGGAAAATTTGTGATTTTAAGTGGAAAAAATGTTATTGGTTGACTCCTGCATACATATTATTAAAAGCCTGTCTGTGTGTGTGTTATCTAATAGAAATCAAATCAAGATTTGACCAAGCAAATGACCCTGGGATGAATGGACTCTTAGTATTCCTAGAAATTATATTGAATGGGAGCCTAACTGCTGTTGAAAACATAAAGTATCGTTAGATGACTAATATAAGTATAGAAGAGCATGTTGAATTTTCTTTTATATTCACTAACTTTTATTTTAGGTATCAATTATGTTGTTATTACCCCTTTTCATGATTGTCATTATCTATATTACATAATCAGTTTTAGCATGTTCTCTTTTATTCACATAATATGGGTATCTTTTAAAAATTTTTAAAAAAGATTTTATGTATTTATTTGAGAGACAGAACAAGCATGAGCAGGGCAGGTGGCGGGGGAAGAGGCAGAGGGAGAAGGAGACTTCCTGCTGAGCAGGGAGCCTGAGGAAGGGCTTGATCCCAGGACCTTGAGATCATGAATGAACCACCCAGGCGCCCCTAGAATGTGCTACCTTCATTGACTCTTACATAATCAGCTTAACCAGAATATCCATGTCCTCTCTGCACTGAAAAACCAACATGCTGATTGAAGTTCATTTCATATGGAATGCATGTAGTTAGGAGGCTATATTCCAATACCTTTGGATATTTCCAGAACTAACAGTTGAGCTGTACGCTTATTGAGGCTGTTGGGTCTGAGATTTGATTTTTACTCTACTTACAAGCTAATAAATCAGCCTGCTATTATTTCATAGATGCTAACAGAAGACAAAAGACTCTTGGGTCACGACAAAGCACTATATTACTCATGGTGTAGCAAGCAATAGGAACATCAGCATATTTGCAGTTCTTCTTGCTTCCAAGCATCACCAGAACAATGTGATAGACTACACATGCAGTCAGTTTGTGTTAAAGTCGCTAGAGTTGGGGAATCTACTTGTCTTATAGCAAGCAGTAAGCAAACATCCTCTGTGTCTGGGGAGAGATGTTATCTCATCTCCCAATGTCGCTGCAAAAACAACCCTGAGCAATGATCTGAATGGAAAAGAAGTCAAAGTCTTTTGGTCTTGGCAAAGTAGTTTTAAAACACTGCCCTCAGATACAGTGCGAGGAGATAGTTATGAAATACTGGTAAATACTGTGTACAAATCTAGCTGGCTCTTACACTAAGATGACATCACAACTTTTAAAAGCTCTCACTGCATTTTTTAGAAACTGGACATAGAAATCGCAGATCATGCATTCTGGTTTGTGGAATAAAGTCAACAAAGAATTGCAATTAGTACAGATACACTCGAAGTAATGGTGCTAGGTGAAAAGACTGGCAAATAAATGCACGTTTGTGTCTTAAGTTAAAAAATATATTTAAGAAAGGTACGTACAGGCACACCTTGGTGATACTGTAGGTTCAGTTCCAGATGATTGAAATACAGTGAATATTGCAATAAAGCAAGTCAAAGAAATTTTTTGGTTTCCCAGGGCATATAAAAGTTGTGTTTACACTGGAGTTTAGTAAGTGTACAATAGCATTTTGTCTAAAAAAACAATGTACATACCCTAATTTTAAAAAACTTTATTGCTAAAAAGTGCTCTCCTCTGAGCTTTTAGTGAATCGCAATCACTGATCACAGATCACCAAAACAAATACAATAATAATAAAAAGATTCGAAGCATTGTGACAATTACCAGAATGTGACACAAGACACAAAGGGACCAAATGCTGTCAGAAACATGGCTGTGATAGACCTCCATGACACAGAGTCATCACAAACCTTCAATTTGTAAAAAACGCAGTGTCTGTGAAGCACAATCAAGTGAAATGCAATAAAACAAGGTCTGCCTACCTAAGTGTTCTTGACTCAGTCAGTTGCTTTAACCCCCCCTTTCCAATTAATTATAGCTCCAACTATTCTACTGCTCTTCCTTTTCAAGAGTTGTTTATTATCGGGGCGCCTGGGTGGCACAGCGGTTAAGCGTCTGCCTTCAGCTCAGGGCGTGATCCCGGTGTTATGGGATCGAGCCCCACATCGGGCTCCTCTGCTGTGAGCCTGCTTCTTCCTCTCCCACTCCCCCTGCTTGTGTTCCCTCTCTCCCTGGCTGTCTCTATCTCTGTCGAATAAATAAATAAAATCTTAAAAAAAAAAAAGAGTTGTTTATTATCAAATGATACCTACTGAAGGCCTCTGGCCTCACTCGTGGTAAAGAACTCCTTGTGTATTTCAAAGAATGTGTCTAAGCAAAGAGTGTGATAGTTAGACAACGCTCACATTACTCACTTTTCTAAGGGATTTCCTTTCAGAAACCATTTTTCCTTTCTCAGAAAACATGCACCTTTCAGGTTGTTGCAGGTAACGGCAAACCTAGCTACCTTAAGAGCTAGTTTCCAGTTTATGAATCACTCATGAGAAGACATGTGTTGATAACCAGATAATTTCCAGATAGAAGATCCAATGCAAATTAATAAGAAAGAAGGGGTCTTAGTGGCTACACTATGTATCCTAATGCAGTTATTTACAAGATGTTTTTCCAGAACTTTTCATGAATCACCAACTGCTGGTTTTCCCTTGGACAGATGATATCAAGGTTCACACCTATCCTGCATGGGGCTTGAAGCCTGGGACTGAGAAAAGGGGATATGGATGGCCACATGTAAAGACACAAAAGCCACAGCCATCAGTATTATTACATTTTATGAGCACCTCAACTATGGCAGAGTATTTTTATTTTATAAGCCTAGAGGTCCCCGAATGGGGCAGTAGGCCCATAACCACAGTGACCCATTCACACTAATCAAGTTCAAAGCCTTTAAAACTTACTCTAGTGTACAACATCAAAGTGACTGGCAAATAGCTTACTCTCGATGCTTATGGAAAACAAATTGTGTTGAAAATATTGCGACCCGATCTAAGTTTGACAAAGTAGGGCTTTGACCTGAGTTTCTATGATATCAAGAGATATTAGGACATAAAAGAGCTTGCTTCGTGAGAAAAAAGTTTTGGCTGTGACTTTTTCCAACAATTACAGAGTCCCACAAAACACAGGCAAGCAGATCCCTGAAAACCCTGAGGAGCCCATTTATCCTGTGTGCCTGTAACCCCAGTTCTCGCTTTCTGAACTGCTAACCTACTGGGACGCTTCCCTCCTTCACCTCTGTTTTGGGCTCAGTTCCTGTTGCACCCAGATAATGTGATTGACAAAAATGACCTCCTGATGCAAGAGAAGCGAAAAATTTCCAGATTTAGATAACTGGGGAAAAGAAGGAGATTATCAAAGATCTAAATAATGCAACTGATAGCAACATATCCTAGTAAATCATGCAAACCCAGCTAAATTAGATAGCACCGTCCATATACAATTACACTGTTTGGCTCCCATGACAGCCTTTAAATGTGACATGTTATTTGACATGTTTGCAATTAGAGCTGAGAAAAAAAAATCAATTTTTTTCTATTCCACTTAAAATAAAAAATGTACTGTTTTCCAATGAAATGCACCTTTTTTTAATTCAAGACAGACAAAAAAAGTAATACCAGAACAAACATATCACAGCTGCATTATGAAGATAGACATTTAAAGTCCAATTTTATTAGATTTTATGAAAGGGCAGAACCTAGAAGTAATTACCAGCATGTTGTATTTACTTTCACATCATTATCCTTACTCACTTTGCCCCTAGACTTGAACAGGCATTGAAGCACACAGTAACTGGCGGTCCTGGGTGAGCTTCTGAAAAGGCTGTGGGAACTGTGTTTTTACCATCTCCAACAGGGGGCATGTCCCTCCTTCCATCAACCCAAGACCCCCTAGAGAACCAGGGAAAGTTGCCCTTTCTCCCTCCACCTTCTGCTTTCCCTCGGTGTTGGTTTCAAACCACTCTGAATAAGCCATACATGTTGGATATGGATATGAGAAGGTGAGATTCTTAACTGAATGAAATGTTTCCAACTTCTTATTCTTCCTTTTCATTGCCCCTTACTGCTTCTTGTATCCTCTGAAGATCTAGAATCAACATTTGGTATTTTTTCTCTTTCAAGGGGACATTTTAACCTTCAGCATACTTTGCCCCATCATTAAGTATCACATAAATAATAGTAATAATAACAATGATAAGAGAAATAATAGTAATGATAAACTAACATTATTTGTATAGTTTCTATGCACCAGGCACTGTTCTAAGCGATTTGTAGGAACTGTCTCAGCTGAGCAAGCAAACTACAGTTGTTATTACCATCATCAATAAATATATCTGCCATTATCAATAGTTTAAGGGCTCCCAGCAATCATTCTGAAGTAAATCATTATAATTCTTGTTAGTTACTTTAACTTAAATAGGGGGCTTATGATATTTACGCTGAGATGAATTTTGGGAAAACCAAATCAAGCATTGTGGTAGGCAGAATAATGCCCTCCTCCAAGATAACCACATCCTAATTCCCAAAACCATTGAAGGTTACCTTATATGGCAAAAAGGACACTGCAGGTGTGATTAAGTTAAGACTCTTGAATTAGGATGGTTGTCCTGGATTATAAGAGCTAGTGGGCCTGTCAGAATGGGAGAAAATTGAAGATGTTAGACTGCTGGTTTTGAAAATGGAGGAAGGTAGGTAACCTCCATAAGCTGGAAAAGGCAAAGGAACAAATTCTCTATAGCCTCTGGAAGAAACACGGCCCTGCTAACACCTTGATTTTAGCCCAGTGAAACTCGTTTTGGAATGATGACCCCTGGAAGAGTAAGATAATAAATGGGTTTCTTTCAGTGACTACATCTGTGGTATTTGTTATAGCAGCAAGAGGATACTAATACATATAAGAATCCCGATACATTGTGTTATTATGTGGTACGAAAAAACGTGGGGCCCCAGAGGAGGGCCCTAGAGGAGTCAGAGAGTCTCTTCAGAGAAGGTCCCTCTGCAAGAGCTGGTCAAGTTAGTAAGAGCACCATAAACAAAAGATTGTTCTCACTTTTGACACCAACTTTAAGTTCAGGGAGTTCCTAAAACCACTCTGTCTTAATAATCCTGGAGAAGTACGCACAGAACTCACCGAGAGCTACTACACCCATCGTTGCAGTTTATTACAAGGAAAGAATACGGATTAAAATCAGCCGAGGGAGGGCAGGTTGTGGGCAAGTCCCCAAGGCAGATAGTCTATAGTTTTCTCCCTGTTGACTTGGGGACAACCTCACTTTGCTGACATTGATATATGACCAAATCAAAGTGTAGCATGGAGCATTGCCAAACAGGGCTGTTCACCCAAGACTTGGTAGTTTTGGTTGGGACTCCATCCTGTAGTCATGACTGATTAACTGATTGCTCACATAGTTAACCTCTGTTTCCAAGTCAACTGATACCACTTCACTCAAAATCTCCACTTACCTTCTATTATTGGTCTTTCTGGCCAGTACCCCACTCTAAATACTATCTACTGTGGACAGCCCCCATCCTAAGTCACAGTGTTAGCCTATCTAGCATGACCGAAAACCCCCAGGCAAACCAAGACACTACTAATAGCACTTACAAGAGCCCAGAAATTTCTCTGAGAACCTGAGGGCAAAGGCCATACCTTTTCTTTGGGCAAGGCTAAATTCCTTATAACACGCACACCAAGCTGTGTTTAAAGCACGGTAGGAATGTTCCCAATGGAGCAAAAGAAAGGGAGAGAAGAGCATCCAAGACATAGAAAACAGCATGAACATGGGTACAAATGTTTGTGGCATTTCTAAAAAATACCACAGACTGGGAGGCTTAAATAATTTTTTTCCCTCACATTTCTGGAACCCGGGAAGTTCAAGATCAAGGTGCTGGCAAATTCAATTCTTGATGAGGGCCCTTTTCCTGGCTTGTAGACAGCCCTTCTTGCTCTGCCCTCACATAGTGGAGAGAAAGAGCTCTGGTGTACCTTCTTCCTCAAAAGAGGGCACTGAGCCCATCATGGGGCCTCATCCTCATGACCTCACCTAAACCTAATTATCTCCAAAGGGCCCCACCTTGTAGTACCATCACACTGGGGGTTAGGGCTTCCACATATGGATTTGGGGAGGGACGCAAACATTCAGACCATAACACTCAGCATTTTCCTCTATTTAGCTGAGATGGACCCATGGGGGCTTCCCATATAAAGGCATACCATTATTTGCATTTTCTTTTAACAACAGACTCGTTTCTATTCAAAAGGTAATTTGAAGGTTTCTATCCTTCTTTTCCTTTCCTTTCTTCTTTCCCTTTCTTTCTCCCTCCCTCTTCCTTCCTTCTTTCTTTCCTTCCTTCCTGATTGATTGATTTATTTTAGAGAGGAAGAGTGGGAGAGAGAGGCAAAGGGAGAGGGAGAGAGAGAATCCTAAGCAGACTCCACACTCAGTGCAGAGCCCGATGCAGGGCTGGATCCCACAACCCTGAAATCATAACCTGAGCTGAAATCAAGAGTTTGATACTCAACTGCCTGAGCCACCCAGACATGCCGAAGGTATCTTTTAATTGACAAAATTATACTATGTGCTTCCCATGGTAAGGAAGGAATGTAGGATTTCAATGCCTGAGAATATGACTTGAATATCTGTGTGATATTGTGTATGTATATCTTCTTTCTTTCTTTTTTTTTTTTTAAAGATTTTATTTATTTATTTGACAGAGATAGAGACAGCCAGCGAGAGAGGGAACACAAGCAGGGGGAGTGGGAGAGGAAGAAGCAGGCTCATAGCAGAGGAGCCTGATGTGGGGCTCGATCCCACAATGTCGGGATCACGCCCTGAGCTGAAGGCAGATGCTTAACCGCTGTGCCACCCAGGCGCCCCTGTATATCTTATTTCTAATTTTAACCTGTTAAATGGGAAGAGAAATGATTTTTTTTTTTTTTGAGGAGGCTTACTTCACAGAGTTTTTGGAGGACCAAGGAATACTGAGTTAGTTATATGCAATTGTACATGTTACTTTTCATCTACAGGACACAAAATATTGCTTTCATTTCCTGGGAGGTTTGTGGCCCTGTGGGATGCGTTCAAGGACCCCTTGGTTAGAAAGAACTACTCCCCAAAGAGCCTCTGTGGAAACAAAAAAATCCAAAACCTGGGGCTTATATTCTCAGGGACCTCACGATCTAGTTAAGGAGATAAGTTACATGGGCACAAAGATGACCCCAGAAATAAGTTGCTTGACTTAGCAGATAAAAATACAAGATTTTAAAGTTAAATGTGAATTTCTGATAAACAGTGAAAGATTGTCTTGAGATAAGTGTATCCTCAATGCTGCCTGGGACATTCTTATACTTAAAAATTACTTACTGGTCATCTGAAATTCAAATTTCATGATGTATCCCCTAGTTTACTTGGCAATCCTACTCATAAGTCAAATGTGCAAATGAACTCTCCTGGGACTCAGAGGAGGGCACGTGTGGGTAGGCTTCCCAGGAAGCCAATTGAGGCAGAACTGGGAGGACAAAGGTTTCAGGCACAGAGGTCTGTGTGCAGGGCTGGATGGGGAAGCCATTATACAATGACACAGACCTGGCCAAGTCTTTGCCAGCTCACGGGAAGCTATACGTAGAGTGCCCATTAGAGAAGTCCATGGAGGGTAGAAACAGTGAGGCTTTTTGCACCAATTTCTCATTCTCTTCTCATCTCCCACTCGAAGCAGCTTCCTTCTTTGGCAGTCACTGATGCCCCCAAAAAACTAGAATGAACATGTTACTGCCACCCAACACGGATAACTGATCAAATCGTCTACCTTTGCACATGGGCATTCTACGGTTTCATTCAATATAATCAGAGAAAAATGTTTAGAAAAAATGGATTAAAACTCAGGTGTATGTGACAAGACATAAAGTCTAATCTCATTTTGTTAAAGTGTGTATTGGAGTCCACGTTTATACACACATAAGCACACACACACACCCATGGCAGGGAGACAGAAAGAGGAGAGAGGAGAGAGAGAGAGAGGGAGAGAAAGGGAGAGAGAAGCTGACAGGACATCCACTAACATATTAACAATAATTATCTCTGAGTGGTGGGACAATGGGAGATGTTCATTGTGCTTGTAGGGTTAATATTTTCTAAAATTTGTACAATTTGTTAGTGTTATTTTTGCCTTATGGAGGCCAAGTCATTATACTTTTTTTTTTTCCCCCAAAGCCACTAGGATACTTCTTGGCCTTTCCTTCCCTTCCTGCAAGAATTAGATATTTTTTCTACACACTATATTTAAAGCATCATTGGAAGTTGCTGTGGGAAAGGATGTCACCCCTTACTTCTTTTTAGTGGAAAAAGTGATCTAAGCAGTTTCCTGGGATTCTCCTTCCTAGAACCCTACACATCATCATAGTGATACCAGGCACTCCTGATAAATGCTGGTGGTCAGAAGAGAAATGATCTCTGTTTTTCCCCTCCTGTAGAAGTGGGGAAGAAACAGCAGGTTCCCATTACTATCTTCTGTCTTCTTTTTACATTTCGTCTCTTCTTCCTTCTGGGGAGCAAAAGCATCACTTCACTATTAAAATACCTTGTCCTCATTAAGAAAGCTTTCAGATTAAAGAGCTGGATGTGGAGTTGAAGAGGTTATGACAATTTTATTTATCGGGGATGTGGATGGTTGGTTCACAAAACACCAACACTCCTACATTCCCCTTAAAGCTACACTGGTTTTCTTGAGCCACATAAATGACTGCCTTCAGCAGCATTATAGGAAGGAATTAAATACTCTTGAGAAAAGAGAGAAAATAAGGTCTTATTGACTTCAGATGTTTGAAGTTACTTCTTTGAATACTGTGAATCCTGTGACATTTTTTTTTTCTCACTTTAGTCAGAAGACATAAGACACAGTGCAAAGAAAGAAGGAAGAAAATGCCTAATTCATTCACGAAGGATATTTTCACTGGAATGATCAGAAGAACAAAAACTGAAGATCTTTTAAAAGCCAAAAAAATCTTTTTCCCTGGAGAAGAAGGGGCTGTCTTCCTAGGGGTCCAAAGAGAAAGTTCTCAACCTGCCTACTTCTGATTCTCTAACAGGGGTGACAACTGGAGAAGACACTGGGAAGGCTTCCTGCCAGAAGGAATTACTTGTCTGAGTCTTGGAAGGCCAGGAAGAGGGGGATAAACAAAGGACAGCAGAAGGGGCAAGTGTGCAGAAAGGTCCTGCTGCAGTATAGGAGTCCTTGGTGAGTTTGGGGAACCAGAAATCAGCTGATATCGCTGGAGGGTAAGACAGGTTTGCCAGAATGATGGCCATGAGAGCAGAGGTAGAGGGGCGCTGATGTCGATGGCTTGACACAGCAAATTAAGGCATTTGGGGAGCCAGTAAAGGGTTTTCAGCAAAAGGTTGTTTTAATGCAATTTGAATTTTAGAAAATGACCCGGACAGCAGTTCAGGGCACGGGTTTGAGGCTCAGGGTGGGTGGAGAGGGGGAAGCCAGAACAAGGAGAGAGACAGGAACCTAATTTGATGGCCTGAACTAAGGCCATGGGCATAAAAAGAGGTGTGTACCAGATACATTTAGAAGGCAAAATTGGAATAACCAGATCACAGTTAAGTGGGCTGAGACGAGGGTTCTGTGTGATGAGGTGGGGTAGGGTGCTGGATTGACTCCCAAGGTCCTGGCTCAAGTGACAGAGGGATAATGGCCTTAGTCACTAAGGTAAAGAATAAAGGGAAGGCAGATTTGGAGGACAGGAAAGATGATGATTTGGGTTTTGGACAGTCTGAGTTTTTAAGATGTGGTAGACTGTATTTTCCAGACATGATTCCAGACATGACACGAAACCTTATGTTTCGTATCACATGCTCTTATTACAACATGATTTTGATATGTCCGCCGCCAAGAGATGGGGTCTATGTTCCTTCTCTCCCCCCTGCTGCCTGCCAAACCTGGGTGGGACTTGGTGACTGCCATGACAAATATAGAATATGATGGAGATGACACTATGTGACTTAGAAGGCTGTATCATAAAAATTGCACGCATGTCTACTTGGCCCTTTTGGGAGGCTTACTCTCAGAATGTTGCTGCCATATTGTGAGGAAGTCCAAACCAGCACCAGGTGGAGACACCCCATGGAGAGGCAGGTTTTCCAGCAACAGCCCCACTGAGGTTCCAAGCAACATGTACATCAACGATCACACATGTGAGTGAAGGCATATCCAGATGATTTTAGGCCCATACGATCAAGTTATCTGAACCTTGAACCATCCCAGTTGAGGTGTCTGACACGGCACATCAGAGATCAGTCATTCCTCTTATATCCCCTTGGAAGTCCTGGCCCAAAGAATCTGTGAACACAGTAAAATGGTTGTTTTATACCACTCCATTTTCAGGTGGTTTGCTACATTGCAACCGTATATGGAATAGAATGAACAGGAGATATTCATACGAATGTGTCCAATGTGGATCTGGGTGGGTGCGTGTACTGGAGCTCCCAGTTTAGTTCAAGGCTGGAAAGCCTGAACTGGTCACCTTTGGCGTAAGATTATAACTGAAAACACAAATGTAGGTGACATCCCAGAAAGTGTCATAAGTAAGAAGAGAGGCAGGAAAGATCTGGAATCTGAGAGTGCACTTACGGAGGATCTAGAAGAAAAGAAGCACTCAGAAGGATCTAAGAATAATATTGGTCAGGGTTTAGACAGGAAGCTAGAAATAACTAGAAGTATTTAAAATGGAGATTCAGGTGTTTACCAAAGCACTGGAAGGGCTAGGCATCTGATAGTAACTTCCAGAGTCAGAGGACTGCTGCCACCACCCAGGGGACAGGGACCATTGGCAACCTCACAGAGCCAAGTAAGCACTGAGCTGATGACAGCTAGGGGGGCGTGGAGGCTGTTCTCTGCAGCCCACACTTCTGTTGCCACTGCTGGGGGGAAAAGAATAATTTCCACTTTCCAAATCCAACACAATGCATCTTACTACATCCAGAGCAAAGATTTTACCCAAAACCCCAATGCAAAGGAATAGAAAGAAACGTATCCCTGGCTGCTCCTGGTAGAGAGCCTCCAAGGGGGGTGAAAATGAATGCTTATGACAAAACCCAACCGAACTGAGCCAGGAGATAGCCCTGTGAATTTCCAAAGACATGGGGTAGCTTGAGGCATGAAGAGAGCCCACTTTTGAAGCCAAGCCAGGCAGTGAAATGGTGCAGTAGAATGGCGTGGAATTGGGAGTCCAACAATCATGAGTTCACATCCCCATTCAGTCACTTACCACAGGGTTCACCACTTCCCCAGGGTTCCATGTCCCCAACTGTCCAACAGGGAGGACTAGACAAACACTGCAGTGTTCCTGGGAGAACAGAGAATAGTACATGTTGGGGGCTGAGCACAAAATGGAACCTGGAGGCAGTCGTCAATGGAGGCTTGTGTTATTCCTAAGGCAGCAAGTGCGGTGTGAGGTAATCTAGCAGTGGGAAGGTCCTTGTCCGTATGTCGGGGGAGGGTTCCATCTACCTCAACAGATGAAAGGCAATGCCTTGGTGAAGCAGAAACTTCCCGAATGGCATTTTGTCAGATTTTATTCAAGAGCCCTTGGTTTAACACAGCTCCTTCAGAGACCTTTGGATAAAAGGTGGTTTCTATCCCCTTAGAGAATTAGCAGAGCTGACTCCACCCCTCCCTACACCTTGTTCTGATCCTAGGTGGGGCTCCCTTAGCCTCCTACAGCTTGTGAATGCCAGTCTGTCCCCAATCCCACCTGCAGTTTTCCAGGGTAAGTTAGAATCCAAAAGATGCTACAGTCAAAATACAGCGTGTAAGATCTAAGAATGCTTCGCATAGTGTAATGGAAAGATCACAGCTGGACTGTGACCCAGGTGACACTACTTCTGAGCTGGGTTGCCACAGCTACATCTCAAACCTCTCTGAGCCTCGGTGGTCCCTATGTCATAGCAAAGATGGGACTCACTCCCTTGCAGGGTGGCTGCGAAGATGCAATGAAATCAGCAATTGATGATAGCCAGCAGGCGTGCCTAAATGCTTTACATACATCACTTCGTTTAATCCCCAGAGTAATCCCACGAGGCTTTGTTATCCCTAGCCGGGAGATAAGGAACCTGAAGTTTAAAGAGATTAAGTAATTTGCCCCAAATCGCACAGATGCAAAAATGCTGCAGGGGCAGTATGTGAACCCCTGCCCATGCAAGGGCCCAGCATGGGGTCTGGCATGCAGGAAGTACTCAGGAAATGGAAAATGGTATTTTTTACTGGTCCGGCGCACCCCTTCATTTGACAGACCCCGAAATGATTCACAGAGACTTATCAAGAGTGCAGGGCTAGGGTTGTATCTTATATATCGTCTATCTTCTGATTAAAGTCGGGTGCTTTTGCGTTAACCTAAGCCGTCCTTCCCCGCTATCAAATCCCGCTCTCCAAAGACTGTAATGTAACTTGGAAGGGCTGGCAATGAAAGGATACATGTGCATGCCAACAGCGCTCTCTGCTGGCCTCTGCGGGAACTGCATGGGACCCGCGGGCAGTTGACTAAGGAATGGTTTATGACCGTCACCTAACTGTCTCAGCTGGACTATGTTGTCATCCTTGCTTTTTTTAAATCTGAATTTTTTTATTTTTATGGGAACCCTTGTGTCTTTAAGTCTTTTATTTTATTTTACTAGAAATTCATCCTTGGTCTTTGAAAACCCTGTAATCCTGCTCAGAATGGGAATGACCCAATCTTAGGGAGTTCTGTGATTTTCCTCTAAGATTCTAGCACGCTCTTGCCAACCACTCCCAGCTGCCCCTTACTGACAATCACTACTTTGGTGAGTACTCCAACCAGTGCCATTCGTTTCAGGTGTGCTGGTGAATGAGCAAATATCAGGAAGCATGAGCCTTGCAAAAGATAGGTTTTTGGTGAAGCTCTTTCTCGTCTCAACACTGCACAAATCCCGTGGGAGAACCAATACGCACCTACAACACTACATTTGACTCCAGCTTTGGGTTTGCCCTTCTGTGTCCACCAAGCTAAACGAATGTTTAGGAATATATTCTGTAATGAAAAAACCCAGAATCTTTTGGCATCTGATTCCGGAGGTCAAATAGATGACATTCAATGACCACTACGTTTTCAGTTCCTAATATTTGGAGCAAATGCTGGTGTTTCTACTTGATGAACACACTGACAGTCAAATCCCTGCTCTTGCTGAGAGTTTAAGGAGACATAATTAGTTATTTGAAGTGCATGGGACTTGCCACTCAGAAAGCAATTAATACAGAATTGCTAGAACAAACAAAATGAAACAAAACAAAGTCATTATGTTCCCAAGGCCAGCACAGACTCTCTAATCTCCTAAATTCCTTCTAGAGATTGGGTGCTGGCAGGCTCTTGGAATGAGAATCTGATTGCTGGGTATTCCATTCCAAGCGCCAATCTCCTGCCCTCATCAGCTTTCTCCTGGCACTGGAAACAGTTATTTCATTCATTCCTTCATTCCTTCATTTAAATAGGCTCCATGGCCAGTGTGGAGACGAATTCGGGGCTTGAACTCATGGCCCTGAGATCGAGACCTGAACAGAGATCAAGAGTGGGACACTTGCCAATGGACTGAACCAGTGAGGTGCCCCACAAACCTGTTATTTTAAACATCTTCCCCTTCAATTCTCCTGCAATTACCAAGAGAGTTTGCTTTTCTGCCCTTCATTTTCCAGTTAAAGATAATTCACCCAAACCTTTCCTCGATAGCTCTCTTCTAGAAAGAGAGAGAAGATGGGGCCACAGGGAGGAAAGGAACTCAACTATAGCACTGACAGAACCTGCCGATACTGGCCTGGATGTCGGCCCCTGTCTTATTCGGGTGGCATTTTCACCAGTGGGGGCCTGGCAATGTCCTCCTGATGTATACAGTTCGACAGGAGTTTCTGTTACAACCTCAAGGCTGACTGTATTTGTATAAGCATTTCATTGAAAGGGGTCAGTTGGCAAAGAGCACAGACTAAGATAGTCCTGGGCTCACAGCCACATCCAACACCCACTCACTGGGCAGTGAGTTCTTCAACACTCAAATAGTAGTAATGGGAACAGGACCTCTCCCAGCTGCTCTTGCGAGGGCTAGAGAAGAAAATGTACGGAACTGCAGGGCATTGTATGTTGTGAAAAGGAAGCTTTCAATACTTGGTTATTCAACAAAAGTTGACTGAGTACCTACTGTGGGCCAGGTGCTGAGCCAAGTTCTGGGGATTTCCTAGGGAATGACATGGCCAGCTCCCTGCTCTCCGAGAGCCCACGATCTAGTGGGGAGACAGACGCTCAACTTTAATGTAATCTGGAATGATGTGCTGTGAAGAAAAAATAAAGCATTTGTTTTGACCGGAAAGGCTTCTCTGGGAAAATGGCGTTGGAGAAAAGACATTAAGTGAAGGATGGGAGACAAGCCTTGCGGATGATGGCCCCAGGAGGAGTGTTCCAGGCAGATCAGTAAGCGCCAGGCTCTGAAGCAGGTGCATGCTGGACTCGGAGCAGCAGCGGGCAAGCGTTGCTGGTGTGGGGGACAAGGTGGAGGAGAGTCTGAGAGGTGATGGGTAGTCAGCTCCTAGGCAGGTGGGACCTGCAAGGTCACGGGAAGGACCAGTCAATGAGTGGTGATGGCGTTTGGGCCAAAGATCCAGAGGAGGCCACCACAGTTTTCTTTTTTCTTGGCTACTTCGCATTTGGTCACTTTTGCACCTGGCATAGTGACAGGTGGGTATCTGTATCCAGTAGCAGCCTGGAAAATCATTCTAATTCGTGACCATCATTTGACCTCTTCTTGATTCTGGAGAACTTAAAGACTCATGAGAACTGGAACTCGTGTTGTCTGAATGAACTCCATCCTGGGATTCGTTCTGCCTTCTCGATTCAGTTCCGGCATTAAGATCATTGCTAATATTAAATGCTTCCTAAAAATAGCTTATTTTATTGCCAGCTCGGAAAGGTTTTATAATTACACATTTGAAAAATCCACTGATGGGCATTGAGCAAATTAACCCGCGTGGCTTGCTCATCCCACAGACATGAAGGTCGCATTTGCCTTTCCCAGGAACAAAAACTAAAGCTATCGATTGCTCCTTTCCTTCAGGACACAGAAGTAAATATTCTATTTTCCAACTTGAGAAATATCACAAGGCAGAGAGTCATCCTGAAAATGTAAACCTGTCTATCAAGAATGTGTTTAGTGACACAAAACAGACTCTTGAAGCTGCAAGGATCATTTTCTCTTATCAGAAACGGATCTTGTTATGAAGGATATTTAAGTTTAACCCCTATGTGTGTGTGTGGTGTGTGTGGAGAGGCATATATATGTGTACACACACACACACACGTATATAACAAATTATCCTGAAGCTAAATGACTTGAAACAACAAATCGGTCTTGTATATTCGGTGGCCCAGGCATCCAGGGACAACACATCCAGGTGGCCCTTGCTCATGGTCTGTGACTAAGCAGAAACCAAGCTGTTGGCTGAGGCTTTCGCCATCTCGAGGCTTGACTCGGGAAGAATCAGCTTCCAAACTCACATAGACTCACATATACATCTTCAGTTTGTGGGAGGCAGCCTCCAAGATGGCTCCCCACCCTCCCCTCTCCCCTGGAATGCTTGCCCTTGTGTGAATTACCCTCTCTTCAGTGTGGGCTGGCCCTTGTGACTTGATGCCAACAAAAGGAAAAGCGAGGAGACATCACTTCTGAGATTAGTATGTCAAAGGACTCTGGCTTCAGTCTTGTGTGCCTTCTACTCTCTAACTCGTTCCCTCTGAGGGAAGCTGGCTGCCATGCTGTGAGCTGCCCTGTGGAGAAGCCCACTTGGTTCCAGTGGGACCAGTGTCTTTAACCAATAGCCAGTGAGGATCTGAGGCCCTCTAAGGGAGTGGGGAAGCTGATGCTTCCCCAGTCAAGTCTCAAGATGGCAAAAGCCTCAGCCAACAGCTTGATCTCAGTCTACTAACAGACATGAACCTCCAGAGGAGCTGTGACTGGATTCGTGATCCACAGAATCTGTGAGACAATATTTATTGTTTTAAGTCATGAAGCTTCGGGATAATTTGTTACTCAGTGATAGAGAACTAACAGGTAGCTCATACAGAAATTTTTTTCTTCGAGCTTTTTCTTGACATCCTGGTTCAAAGAAATACTTGAGGAATATGGTGCTTACTAAGAGCACTAGGTTTGCATCATGACTCTAGACGTCTAAGCCCAAAGACTCAGGGTCTAGGAACTTTTACTACAGAGACTGACAAGCACGTAAACAGTCAAAGCATTGTAAGCCAAACTAGTAAAACAAATGCTTTAAAATTCTTTCCATTATTATTCACTACTCTGAAATATATTAAAACATAGCTGAAGAGTGCATTCCATTCAGCACGGATTGACTTATCACGTGCCACCTGGGGGCAGGTGCAGAGGGTACAAGGTGACGCATGGCCCCGGCTCTAGTAGCTTGCAGCCAAGTTCATAGTTGCCTCACCAGATAATCTCCACAGTATTACCACCACCATGTAACAGGCCCCAAGAAAGTTCCTGATGTCCTGTAAGAAAGTTTCTACCATTTCAATTAAAACTTGATCAGTTCTGGTATTGGCATTTGCTCTTATAAAAAGTCAGCCAAGCAGAAGAGAAACCATGACTTGGGTCTAGATTATGGATTGGGGGCGAAATAAGGACTAACATATCATCTCTTTCATTTACCTGGAAAATTCCACCAGGTGCCAAGTAGTTATAAAAGTTGTTTAAGATTCCAGAGCTAAGTAGTTACGTGGGGCCAAAGAGAATGGTTTACTGATGAACGGCTGGAAGTAAGACAAAAAAATATCCCCACAAACATTGAAATGGCAGCAAAGCAAATAGCTCTGTTTATGGAGAGAAAAGGGCCTCAGATAAACATATAAATAAACCCAAAGTAAGAAGCACTGACATAATCCTGAGTACTTCTCACATAAAGAGACCTGGATTGCTGCTAAATTATATTTACTTTGCTAAATGTGAATGCAATATTGCTAAGGCTTATTTAAAGAGCCAGGAAGAAATGGGACTAGAATTAAACCAGACATGCTGGCCAGGGTGCCTTTAAAACATGCTTTCTGAGTCATAAAAATTGTTTGGAAATCCAATGACCTAATAACTGTGGAAGACCAAAGCTCATAATGAGTATTTGTTTATCTCTAGTTTCAGCTCCTAGTCTGTGATGTATGTGCACACAGAGAGTGGTCTCAGCATCAAGGATTTGCTCCCAAAGAGAACTCCGTCACTTTCCTGGAGCATTTACTGCTCTATATGCGTCCTTCTTCCTCTCTAAACCATGAATTAATTTCTAATTCATTTCTTTAATCCCCAGGGGGCCCCATTGCTGGCACACAGTAGATGATCAAAATCATGCCAGTTGAATCAGGGACAAAGTAAAGAAGCTGAAGAACTTGTTGGTAGCCTTCACGTTGTAATCCATGAGAGGACCATCTCATCAGATCTTTACTTCCCCCCACCAAAGGGCCACCAGCCACAATGTGAACGGAAGGAGGCTCCCCTGTGCATGGGAACTCTACTCTAAAGACCTCACCATCACCCTGAATCTTGGACTGCTCTTTCTACTCTGTCTCCTTTACCCACTTCTTGTATTTTTTCTGCGCTGGTGTGGAGTTTCCAACAGAGCATTGCCATGACAGGGTGAGCAGACAGAGCAGAAACAGAGGTTTCCCATCCACCCACTACTGGGGGGAAGGGGGTTAACGGCTACCCAGAATCATTGTTATCTTTTTGCATGAGTTGAGGAAAATCAATCAGAGCCTAATAAACTCAACAAGAAATAAACATTGATTTAACTTATCCTATTTAACTGAAGATTGTAATTGGTAAAGAACTTTTGTAATACTGTCTTGAACAGGACATCTTGACTAAAACGAAAAACGACTTACTATGGGATCATTTACAAAGGAGGGCCTATAAATATCAATGGAGTTGTTGACACATGAGAACTTTCTCAACTTTGGTTCAAAGCACAATCCCATGGCCACGCCTATAGAAATTTTACTACCCTTTCATCAAAAATCTTCCATACCTTCTGTTTCTTATGTGACCTCTGAATGAGGAAGCCACCACCTTACAAATTGGAAAACTAAACTACCATCACGGTTTTCTTAATCTGGGACAGAGATGGCAAATAAATGACTCATTCAAGGCACACCGTTGTTAATCAGTCATGGAGCTCACTTCTGTTAGGTTTGGACATGACCCAGACTCCTTTTGAATGCAGCTAAGTATAGATACACCATTTGGTGGTATGTGGGAAAATATGCACTTGCCATCTTTGAGGACACAGGGCAAATGCTAGTTGTGGCCACGGAGAGAGTGTTCCGTAGGTATCTTAGCAACAGAGTCCTGCAAATTTGTAGACAACACTCAGGGAGCTTGTCAACTGACCGAGCTTATGCAGCAGGTGGAAGGAAGGCAGAGTACAGCTTGAATATGGAAAGTCTAACCTGAAATTCTTCAACAGTATTCTGTGGTTTCTCTTTTTACCTCGATATTATGTTCCATGTTCTTAAGGGAGAGAATCTGGGAGAGAAAAATAGAGCTAAAATCTCAATGTTTTTCTTGATTATACATTGCCCTTGTCTAACCTCTTGGCCCACTTATGGTTAGACAACCATTGCTTTTCCTCGAAACTCTCTGCTGTCTAGAGCCCGAAGTTAATAGTCTTATACGTCTTCTCCACTCTCGACAGGTGCTCCTCTCTACTTTCTCAGCTATGGGTCTGCAAAAGTGTTTTCATCATGAAACTTTTTTCTCTTTAAAGATTTATTATATGTTATTTGAGAGAGAAAGAGAGAGAGAGTGAGTGGGAGGGGGAGGGAAAGAGGAAGAGGGAGAGAATCTCAAGCAGGACTCTGAGATCGTGACCTGAGCCAAAATCAAGAGTCAGAAGCTTAATTACGCACTGAGTCACCCAGGTGCCCCCATCATGAAGCCTTTCTTAATAACCTTTAGACTCTTATTGAATATATATCCCCAAAATATAAAGGATTAAAATCAAGAAGTAACATGTGAATCAACAAATAACTATGGAAATAGTTGAAGTAGTCAGAGCCCTAGGAGTTTCATAGGAGAGATCATATCAAATATGTATTTGAAAAACCATTCCAGAGCAAAAGAAAAATGGAGAGCTTCTCGCCTCATTCTATGAGGTGAAAGAAAGTTCCTGCTACCAAACTGAAGACAACAAAATATGCAAGCAAGCAAATAAGCAAAAACAGCAAAACCAAAACTAACCATAGATGAACCTGCTTCCTGGTCTACTTGGAGGACCGTGGTGAGGAAGGGAAAGGGGACCCGAACTCACTTGGCATCTCTGACCAATAAGGACAGTGAGTTACTGTTTTATCATTTTGTTAAAAGATTTTATTTATTTGAGAGAGAGAGAACATGTGAGAGAGAGAGAGAGAGAGAGAGAGAGAGAGAGGGCATGAACAGGAGGAGGGGCAGAGGGAGAGGGAGAAGCAGGCTCCCCAGTGAGCAGGGAGCCCAATGTGGGTCTCGATTGCAGGACCCTGGGATCATGACCTTTGCCAAAGGCAGACTCTCAACCGACTGAGCCACCCGAGTGCCCAGTGAGTTACTGTTTTAATGGGAAGCATTCTCTCTGTCAAAAAAATAATTCAGTTGCTGATAGACAGGATGCCTTCTCCCCAACAGGAATTAGCTCAAGACATCAAATAAATATTTTATGTAGCAAGACCTGCATTTATTTCCACTAATGCTAAGTTTTACTTCAGGCTAAGGAGGCCCTTATCTTTTTAGCAAGCTGACCACCAGAAGGTCATATTAGATTTGTGGGTGAGTGGCAAGAACACAGACCAGGAGGAACCAGAGGCCCTAGTTGGAGTCCTAACCACATCCCTTACTAGCTCTCAGAGCTTTGGGGAGTCACATGATATTTGAGATCTCATCTGTTTATCTGTAAACAGGAAGTAAAGGCTCATGGAATACTGAGGTGCAAAGAGGATAACGGGAAAGGACCTGAGAATTTGTACTATAGTATTAAAGAGGACTGTTTGGGGAGGGGAAATTTTAAAAGATATCGATAAAATATACTCTGATTCCATTATTTATTAAGCCACTCATTAGCTTATGACCTTGAATGTTATTTAACCCATCTGAGACTCAGTTTCCTCATCTGCAAAATGGGGAAAGTACTACCCATCTAATAAGGCTGTTGTAAGGATTAAGTTAGTGCCTTTTGTTTTTATTTTATTAAAATATTTTTTAAAAGATTTTATTTATTAGAGAGAGCGAGCGAGCTAGCAGGGAGAGAAGCAGAGGGAGAGGGACAGGCAGACTCCCTGCTAAGTGCAGAGCCTGACTTGGGACTTGATCTCACGACCCAGAGATCATGACCTGAGCCGAAATCATGAGTCAGATGCTTAACTGACTGAGCCACTCAGGTGCCCCATGCTAGTGCTTTTTAAAGTGCTTAGAAATATAAATATTTATTAAATATTTGTTAAGTAAAATAAAAATCAGATTTAATGAGATGTTTCAAAAGTTGTTTCTCATAAAACTTTGGCTTATTGTATGATGAAACAAAACAATGAAAAAGATTTTATGCAAATTATAACTCATCATTTTTGATGATTTTGACCCAGTTAGTGGCGGTCATTTCAATTTTGGGGTAGTACCTTACCCTTGGATTTGGTGATGAATGGCTCACAAGAGCCTATCTTGAAATGCCATCCACACAGAAATGTGACCACAGGTAACATATCACTGGCATAAGGCTTGGATTATAAGATGGACTGCAGAAATTTGGCCTTTATTCTATTCTTGAATGTTCACTTGTACCAAATTTTCAGTGATCTCGGTGCTTGCCATTGGATTTGTGTGTATTTATGTTGATCACATAAGGTGACACTGCTTTCGGACTCCTATGTGCTCTGGCTCTTTGAGATTCACTGTAGCTTTCGTGGTACGGCATGGAGAAGAGTTTTGAAGTGTAGAAACCCTTCAGTGTCAACCAAGCATATCCCGTCACCTTGGACCTGAAGCCATCTTGAAGAACCACTGCCAAGGAGCCATTCTGTTTGGCCTCAACCACCTCTTTGCCTTCAACTTCTTATCCTTTACAACTATTGCTTTCTCATTCAAGACTTTTCCCATCTCTCAGAAGAAATGCACACATTCTGAAATCGTAATTTTGTGATCACACGTTCTGGATGCGGCAGAAATGAAGCATGTGCACAGATACATGGTCACGGCCCCCCTGAAACGCACCTGGAGATGGTGCCAGATCTGCTCGTATGCAGTTGGAGCCTCATACGGCAAAATAGCATCGACCATATCATCTGTTTACATGAAATGCTTTTTTGAGCCATAGTTAATAATTTTAAACACAGGGGATCTTAACTGGAGACACAGTTACTGAAACTTTTCCTTCAGTGTTTTCATCCTATTCTATTGAGGTTGACCAGAGTGAAGGATGGTACCTCTTAGGTCCATCAACCAGCAGCATCTATCAAGGACAGGCTCATTTGCACTACAAGCTGTCTTTAAGAAGGTGGGGTGGTGGCTGCTGAATGGGGAATAGGAGAAGTGATCTGATTCCCCTGGCCAGAACTTTCTAGATCCAAGGTTAACACTTAACCCAACCTAGGCCAGGCTCCGTGTTTGGGGAAAATGGAACTGGGACCCAGTGATAGTCAGGACGCTGAGTTCAGAGGACATACTGGGTTGTTCGGGGCAGCTGTTTTTCTACATATATAGTGGAAGAGACAAAACCAATCCATGGAAAATAGAGAAACAGATGTGAGGGGAGAAGGAGACAGGTCCTTTGGCAAGACAGTGAAAAGCAGGGGGAGACTGAGGTTGCTTTGGTCCCTAACTGCTCTGCGTTCCTTATTTCTAGGTCGTCCAGAAGGCTGAGCTGCTTCCTGCCCTTACATTCTGTGGAAGATTCTTGAGTCCTTCCAGTATAACGTCTTTCCTCCCCTCTAGCCTACATTGAGTGGGTTTGTTATTTTTCACCAAATAATCCCTGACTAGGTCAAGTGGGTAGGCAGAACCCAGTGAGGGGAGGAACCAGGAGACCTACTACTGGGTGTGCCTGAGTCCCTATCTCCCAACCTGGCCTCTCAGAGGGGCTACCTGGTGGCAGGATTGGCCTTATTTTCAGGTGTGGGTTCTGTGCTGAGGAAACCAGGTAATTGCAGATTTCTCATTCATTAATCAATTCGGTAACTGTCTAGAGAGCACCTTTCTCATGCCAATATGCTCGAGAGGCATCGGAGAATTCTAGATTAATTACCATCAAGTCTCCCCTCTCTAGTAGCTCAGTGTTAGGAGACTAAACGTCTTCTCCAATCAGATCTGTGAGTCAAGAGAAAATAGTATTTTAATTCTATCAGTTTTAAAAACTACTTTCCTTCCCGTGGTGTGGCACATATTCTAAGGAGAAGCCTTAAGAATGTGGAAAATCCAGAAATTAGAAATTCGTTTCTTTAAAAAAAGAGGCCGGATGGTATCAGCGTAGCCTCACAGATCTGTTACTTACACGGAATATTTTGGTATTTAAGAATCGAACTTAACAGCTTTCAGCAAACAGTCCTACAGATGAATCCCCATCAAAACTCCTCTGCCTTGGCCGTGTTCGGTTTCTTCCCTCAAAAAAGAAATTATATCTAGTGTTGCTCTTGTGTCTCTGCAAGAACCCTAGGATCTGACAGAGGAGCTGTGGAAACTCTGGAGCACCAGGGGCTTGTTTGGTCGGGCTGCAGGTGCAGGGCCGAGGGCGGAGACAGTCCCCCCACAACAACCCCCGGGGACACCACACTCTCCTACAGCTGCTCCCTACCGGTTAGAAACACGCCAGCACAAGGAGTGGGTAGACGAGGAGGAGAAAGAGGAAGAAGGAAAAGCAGCAGCAGCAGAGGAAGAAATGGAACCAAAACAAAGAATGCCAGCTCTGGTTTTTCTCCTCCAGCTTCTCTGCACTTGGCTGGTTGTGGCTGAAGCAGACACGTCTGCTGATGTCTCAAGCTCTGTCTCCCTCTGGTGACCACTCTTACCATCTCCCGCCTGCTGCTCCATCTGTGGCTGCCCTTGTTTTTCTAGAAGCTGGAGCCTGCACGGATAAAAATGCTCACTCTTTCCCTCCCAAGACTCGAATAGGAGCTTCGGTGGGGGTGGCCGGGTAATGGGGGGAGGAGGGCAGCTCTACCACCTGCTAGGAAGCACTGGGGGCATCACCGAAGCTCTCTGCGCCTCTTTCCTCATCTGTAAAGTCAGGGTGTGAGATGCACAAACCAGAGGTCGCCAGGAGGACTGAACAAGACACTCCCATCAGCAGCTGCGCTGCGCCTTGCAGAGTGGGCACACATTACCCTGGCTCTGGGAACCCCAAAACTGGGATAGACGAAGACACTCTTGTCTTTGGGGAGCACGGCTTTTCCAACAAGCCAGAAGCATTTGCAAAGGAGGCATTAGCTATGAAAGGATGGTGGTTGTGTGGGGGGCGTTCTGTATATTAGGAGTCTGTTTACTTGTGGGAATTCACCGTACTGTCACATCAGATCATAGGTAGTACAAAACATACGAAAACATCTAAAAAACTCCCCAGATCCTGGTCACCAGAAGAATTTAGAAATTTCTGCCTCAGAGTCTGACTCTCGGGGTCAAATCGTGATCCCACCACTTTTCAGCTTGTTTGACTTTGGGCAAGCAATTTGGCTTCTCTGAGCCTTAGCCTCCATCTCCCTAAAATGGGAGTAAGATTGCTCCCCAACCCCCCCAGTGTTCTCTGGAGGATTAAATGAGACCATCCACAGGAAGCATCCAGGATACGCTTGTGCAAAGGAAGCCCCCAGCATATGGTACGTATTATCAACTCCAATGCAAGCTGAGCTTTTCACTCTCTGAGGAAGATTGAGCCCAGCATCAAGGGAGAAAGCTTGCTAACCAAACAGTAATTTGGGAAGCAATGGGTTTAGCAGGAAGGAAGCCTGCATTTCTTAAAAAAAAGGGGGGGGTATTCAGAATTAGCTGCATATTGGAATTGCCTGCGGAGCTTTAAAAAAAATGTCAGAACATGGGCTCCGCCTTCTGAGGTTCTGGTGAAACTGGTCTGGGGTGTGGCCTGACATTGAGATTTGTAAGTGCTCCCCAGATGGTGAAAATATGCAGTCAAGGTTGGGAGCCCACTGCCTTAAGAGTACCCTCTATATACCTGCATGATGTTAGGTTACTGTAAAACTTGTTTTATTAAAAAAACACTTTTTCTTCACCTTCAAGCAAAATCTGCTAAGGTGCACAAGCTAAAAGGCAATTTTATTTTAAAGATTTTATTTACTTATTTGAGAGAGAGCTTGGGGGGGGCAAGTTGGGGGGAGCGAGAGGGACAAGCAGATTCCCCGCTGAGCGCAGAGCCCAGGCACTGGACTCCAACTCATGACCTGAGATCATGACCTGAGCCGAAATAAAGAGTTGGATGCTCAACCCACTGAGCCACCCAGGTGCTCCTAAAAAGCAATTTTTAAGAACAGAGTATTTTTGAAATGAAAGCAGCTTGACTGGCTTTCAAGGATCAGGTGAAACGATGGGAGCAGACACGTAAGTCGCACCAAGTATTTTTGTAAACTGTGAGGCTCTCCAGAACCATAAACATGTCCCCATTCTCTCTGAAGTCCCCTGCACTGACAGAGGGCAGAAATCCACTGCTGTCCCTCGGGGAGCTGAAACCTGGGGTCAGTTGTGCGCACATGTGAACCTCAGTCAACAGCCAACACCGAGAAGGGTCTGTGGAGAGTGTGGGGTGGGGGTCAATGGGAAGAAGGTGTCTTTATATGTGCAGCACAGGACTGAGAGGGAAGCCCCAGAGTTCTCTGTGTTCGAGGCCCAGAGCTGATCTGAAAGTAACTTAGGGTCAGGCAGCGGCCATTAGCCAGCCCTCAGGGATGAGCGTCTTGGGGGAGTGGGGGTTTTGGGGTCACGGGGAGAATACAGCTTTCCAACTAGCAGGTGCAGCCTTGTGGAAAGACATCCACCCAGAGGGGACAGAGGAACACGTACCTAGTGAGTCTGGGGACAGCAATGAGCAGTTAGATGGAGAGAAGCCTTCGAATACAACCATGAGGTATTCCTTCTCTCATGGGGCATGGACTCCAGAGCCAGTTTACTGGAGTTCGAATCGCAGTTTTGCCACTGACTCTGTGACCCCAGCGTGCTGTGTCACCTTGCAAGGCCTCAGTTTTCTCATCCATAAAATGGCAACAGTAAGAGCACTCACCTCACAGATGGGTTGAGAGGGGGGAAGTCAGCCACGTGACATGCTTTGAATGGTGTTTAGGACATGCCAAGGGACATACTAAGTGTTAGTATTTTTACAATTTCTAATTCAGCTCTGAAGAAACATTTCTTAAGTCTTCCAAAAGGAAGCTCTGATGAAAACACAGGTGGCGGCCATGGGAGGGGTGTACCAAAAAAGTAGTGATTTTGGTTGGTTTGTGGAGATTTTTTATACCCCTGCAACCAGGACCCTTCCTTAGCGTCGGCAAGCGGACGGGTCGGGAGGGTGGTGTGGCTGGAACCGAGCTGAACCGGTCAGGCCAGAGCCAGCTGCTGTCCTCTCAAGTGACAGCCGGGGACGTGGTGGGGAAAACGCAGTCAGAGCCGCAAACTTTTCACGTGAGGCAGCACTTCATGTGCAGAAAGAGACTGGCCCCAGCTACTCTGGCAAACTGGGAGAGGAAATTGTTTCCAAGCTTTGTTGTAAGGGTGACTAAAAATGACTGTCTCCATTGTGAGGTCTTGTAGCCCCTTTTCCATTAAGGTGGTCGTCACTACTGACCAGACAGTCACCAGCTGTTCCCTGAAGCATGAGGCCTGTTAAACCTGGAGGCAGAGAGAGTCCTCACACTGTACCATCTTTGGGGACAACTGTGCCACACACAAGTTTAAGAGCAACCCCAGGGGTCTTGGGAACTATCTGAATGCGAGCTAGGATGAAACCCGCAAGGAGACACCTGGGCCCTCATCCATGGCTGTGACAAACCCACAGACTCTAGGCCTTTTCTCAAACTGCTCTGGAGTGAGTGGGCAGGTCCCCGCTGACCACCAGAGTCAAACAGGCCAGTAGGTCTTTGATCAATGGTGTTGGAGTGACCAATTCCACATCTACTTAAGCAATGATTTAAGGGTTAACGAATTCCCCTAGCAGCTGTAGTCCAGAGAAGAATCTAGAAATGGTATAAGTCAGATTCAAAAGGTAGCGTGGTAAAAGAAAAAAAACTCTGCGAGGGTCTCTGTGAGTGAGGCCCTCATACAAAGTTTTCTCAGAGAAGGTTTTTCAAGAGGCGTCAAGGTTTTTCAAGAGGCTTCAAATTTTTTCAAATTAACATTTTACGTTCAGCATCCCATGAGTTTCACATCTGCCACTGATTTTCTGACTAATTAGAAAAGCTGTTGGTGGAGGGACTGTGAGATGTTTGCACAGTACAAATTAGGGCATAATTACAAGGCAGGGTGTATGCTAATGAGAAGCAAGGCTGATAAACCAGTGTTTACACCAACAGAAGAATCTTCCTTCTTGTGGTTCTTTGAGCTCATTTCTCTTAGAATCCTGTACGAGTACAGGTACAAATCCCTTTCGATAGTTAGGTGGGAGTTGTTTGAAACTACACAATATTCAGAGGAAGACCTGCCCTCAAAATCATGGACAATACTGCAGTCATACGCTACCTGCTCTCAGGTGTCATCAGGTGAGAACTAAGACAGAATTCTTCTATTTCTATCTGATAGTTACTTTGGAACGCTTCAGATATGCGTCTTAAAGAGTCTCTTCTCTTTGTGGAATCTCCAGCTTAGCAGGGGTCAGAGAGGTCCCGGATCCCATGGAGAGCCAAGGAAGGCCAAGCTGACTGTTATATGACCCCAGCCTTATTTCCGCCATTACTCCCCTGCCATTTTGTTTTTGTGATCTTACTCGTGCACTGAAGACAGTCTGCTGACTCAAGTCAGAACAAATAAGGAGCATGAGCTGTTTGGCTAACACACAGTAGTTTGTCATAGGTGGTAACAGGTAAAATGTAAGGCATTTCACCCGCTCACAAGTAGCTATCTTATTGAAGAAGTACAACATACACTGAATGCCAGTAGCAGATAGGATATGAGTGGTTGTCCAAATGAGGCCTCTGTGAAGGTTTCTGAGGCCAGAACCTCAGCCTCAGAAGACAGCAGTGACACCAATGAGAACCTTCACCCCACAGGAATCATGGAGATCTCCTATGGAGTCCTTGCTATCCTGTGGTTCTGTAGAAGGAAACTTTGTAGAAGGAAATGGCCAAGGCAGAGCCTGTCAAAGGTCATGACCTGTGGACCCCAGATGATATGGCCATGTTACTGATACAAGCCATTTTCTCCTCTTGGGGGTCCCTGTCCACTGTGAGCCAGACCATCCTACAGCCATCCGCAACCCCTACAGACATGTCCTGATTCTCTCAGCCTGGGAGCCCTTCCCTGCAGCTTCATGGCTTTGGCCGTACTCACTGCCAGGCTCTTTGATCCAGCACTGGTTAGGACGGTCTCAGCAATCGCCTTGGCCTACGTACCCACAGCCAGCGGGTCTGCACCAAGGTCGCATACACCTGGCCAAGCCCTGGGGCTGAGTTGCATATTCAAAGTCACAGAGACCAGAGAAGTCCCATACAGGACCGTAGAGACGCTGGCAAGCCAGAGAGCACCTGCTCTTTCTACAGAAAGTAGCCGCCCCTTGGCTTCAGCTGCGCGGGAATGTGGACTGAGCATTACCAGCTCTTTTGATCCCTCAAGAGAACAGACAACACTGGAATCGTACAAGAAAACTGGCCAGTTTTGGAAATGTTAACACATTCAAAACTTTATAAAACTGCAAGTCAAACAAAATAACACGCACACACAAAACTCTTACTGTGTTCATTCTACATGTGGCCACGATGCAATCTGCCTTAGGCTGATGATCTCAGTCTTAGCAAATACCAACAGAAAGTGCCAAGAGAATTCAGAGGTGGGGGATTCAGGCAGAGGCTGCAAGGGTCACGCAAGACCGTGAGAAGAACCGAGACAATTCTATCGCTTTGTACCAAAGATATGATCTCCGGTGCCCTGTTTATTATTCATTTCATTTATTATTCATTTTCTTAAATTATGGAATATTTTTAATTTCCAAAATATTCCATTAATATAATGCCATATTAAGTCTCTGTGTCCCCAGAAAGCTGTTTGCAGCAGTTCATGCATCTACTTTGTGATCTAATATGTTGGGATACAAATAAATCAATCCTTCGGGCAAAACACAATTTTTACAACTCAGGAATTTGAACACACAGCATTTAAAGAATCTAGTCAAGTTACATTCTCCTTAAAGAACAATGACTCTCTAAAGACGTATTTGTAGCTGAATGTTGCCTTCAGGAACTGGAAATGCCTCATTTTCACCAAGAGCCCGTATATGAAATAAGATTACACTATCATTTCGAAGACAGTTGTGAAATATTCCTTCTTAATATGCCAGTCAAGTGCTGCTTCTTGGTTACATACATCTTTTTTTTGCTGTAACGTTTTTAAGAGAGAGAATTGCTTTTAAATTCTATCATAGTCACCTGCTAAAGGGATTTATTTTCCCTGGTCCATTTCTTATATTCTTTCTCGTTAAAAAAAATTAGTTTAACACACAGCAATAATTCATCCCATTTTGTGCATGGATTTGTGGGTTTTATCAAGCACAGACCATTTTGGTATCTCTGGTGCCTGGTTTTGACACTGGAAATCCAATATAGAGACACTTTCAAACTTAGATTCATCAGTGGGTTCATTTTACTCTTTTCGCTCGGGGAACTGTTTTAGCTTCTGTTCTGTACCAGGCAGCGAGAGTACAAAGGAGTTAAGACATGGCTCCGGGGGCGCCTGGGTGGCACAGCAGTTAAGCGTCTGCCTTCGGCTTAGGGCGTGATCCCAGCGTTATGGGATCGAGCCCCACATCAGGCGCCTCCACTATGAGCCTGCTTCTTCCTCTCCCACTCCCCCTGCTTGTGTTCCCTCTCTCGCTGGCTTTCTCTATCTCTGTCAAATAAATAAATAAAATCTTAAAAAAAAAAAAAAAGACATGGCTCTGGCTCTCGAGGAGCTCTCCATTTTGTAGACCAGCCAGGCACATGAAAGTGACAACACGATATGATGACTACTACAAAGGATGTGTGCCCAGATACGACCCCATTTGTTCATTTCACTAATGCAATCCGAGGCGTTGGGACCAGGTCCTCTGCTGCCGAGTGTGACAGAAGGTGACAGAGCCGGGAGCAAGCTCACAGGCCAGCGGAGAGCCCCTAGACACACAGAGAGGGATGTTCTGCTAGAGAAGGATGAGAGCCCCGGGCGCTAGTCAAAGCCACATCTTGCCCTGGGAGTGGAGGGGACATGTGCCAGGCAAGATGTGAGGTTCTTCTGGAACTCCCTATGCAATTCCTCCAACATGGCCCAATTCTAGAAAGGGTTGAAGAAATCTACATGGAGAAGTATGGAAGTTGCTGAGTGGATTGATTTATAACTGGTCAACGGTGAAGAAACCGCAAGACAGAGTATCTGCACTCAACTACAATCCAAGAAAGCTTCTTCTTCTCATGCTCCAAGCAGGCACAGAAAAATGGCTGTGTTGCTGACAGAGATTCCGTGATCCCTGCATTGGCAGCACTGGGAATGCCATTTAGTAGTAGAGGGAGGACAGAGAATGGGCCTGGGTGTCTGGCCCAGCCGCCCTGCCCAGCTCCCCCGCTCCCCCATCTCCAGGAGCTGATGGTCAGAGGCTGGGGCGTGGTGAAGCAGACATTGGAGGGGCTCCCCAGACAGCCATGGTGCTGAGGTAAGTGGACCTAACGGGCTGCCTTGGTTACTCTATCAATCTCAAGGCAGGCAGACCATGCTCAGGAGGCAGCCACAGTTATGGTTCCCTGGACCGGGATGCTCTGTTTTGTCCAGACCCATTGGCTGGTCTTCTGTACCATCTACCATGCTGGCTGGTGCTCATCTGCCGAAAAAGGGGACAGTTCATTTAGAGGATGGGCAATTTCTTGGCTTGAATTCTTTTCCCTGCTCACTCCCCCCGTCTCTGTTACCAATGGGTAGAAACCTCCACCTCAAGTCAATGTCTTCCCTTCATCCTCTTTGGCTCTCGGCCACAGCCTCACAGTCCTATCAGCGTTTCCCTGTACATTTAGATGCCAAACACAGAGGCAGCCTTAGAATCAGGGAGATATCAGGGAGGACCAGCCTCAGCACTACTAACCTCTTGGGCTGGATAATCCCGTGTGGTTGAGGCTGTCCTGTGCATTGCAGGGTATTTAGCGCCATCCCCCTGCCCAGGAGATGCCATGAGCTATGGCAACCAAACACATCTCCAGCCATTATCAAATGTTCCCTAGGGGGCAAAATCGCCCCTTCTTGAGAAACAGCAAGAGAGGCCTGGGCTCTAATCATGGTTCTGCTGCTTACTGTTACTTAGCCTCTCTGAGTCCCAATATCCTTGTCCATAAAATATTTCCTATGGTCATTATAAGAATTAGAAAAATGTACAGTTGGTTAATTCCTGGCTTGTGGTAGGTCTTCAAAGGGCAACCATCATTATCATGTCAGGACTCTGTGAATGTTCCTAGATAATTTTTGTTGTTGTAGTAATTTCAGATGTGTGGTGACCAAAGAGTTCAAGAAGAAGAACTGACAGAAATGTCCTTGGCTCTGTCTCTGGCCACGTAAGGAAGCTTGGCTTGGACTGCATCACCTAAAAGTATAGTTTGGAGTCTCTCTCTGGGAAAGCTGGTGTTTTGAACATTCCTGGAGAATGGGATCAGCAGCCCCATGAGCTTAGGGATTTTGGCCTTCTTCTTGCCTGTTCTGGGGTTTGAACGGACTCTTTCACTTCTCTTTATGAGTGTGTAGGTCACTGACGGTTTCTGAAGCCAAGGTTTGAATCCCCAGCCTTTGGGATTCAGGGCTTAGACCTGATCCAAACTAATTTAGTAGGAGAGTTTTTAAATGGTTTGTAAAGGGGGAACTAGTTCTTCGAAATTTATAATTTTGAGAAAATGGCCTTTTTAGGGTTGCCGATCAGGGTTTATGGAATGTTCTCCCTCTGTCTCCATCGCCTCAACACATACATTCTTGGATATAGGAACATTTTTGTATAATTGCAGAGAAAAGCATTCTTCAAGAAATTAATCATCTTTGGCTGATTTATATGAATAGAGAAAGGGGAGAGCATATAAAGAGGACACCTATTTTGCAGTTTATCAAAGTATGAGGTATGTCAGTCCTTCTCTAATCTCCCTCCCTCCCTCCTGTCCTTCCTTTTTCCCTTCCTCCCTCCTTCCCTTCTCCTTCTTCCTTCTTCGTTTCCATAAACATCTTTATGTTTGTTTTAGGACCAGCCATGCACTGATGATATCTACAGACCTAAGACATAATAACAGAACTGATGAAGAATGGAAAATTCACTTTTTAGTTATACTGGAATGAGAGACATGTCAAACTTAAGTGGATTCTAGTACACAGATTTTGGTCAATTATTCTTATTATTTTGGATGAATAAGAGTCTTAGGAACCTAGGATCCAATGAGGAATAGACATTATCTATACCCAAGAATTAGAGAATCTAATTGGGTGAGATTAGATAATAGAATTGTTGAGAGGCTTATATTAGAAAATTGACTGAAAGAGATGAGAACAGTGCTCACAGAGTAAGCAGCCAATAAATTTCAGGAGAAGGAGAAGGGGAAGTGGAAGGAAAGGAGGGAGGAGAGAAGAAGGAAAGGAAGGAGAAAGGGAGAGAGGGAGGGAGGGATGGAAGAAGTAAGAAAGGCAGCAAGGGAGGGAGGGAGGAGGGCGGGAGGGTGAGAGGGAGGGAAGGTGGAAGGAGAGGGAGGATTGGGGGAGGGTGGAGTGGGGAAGGAGGGAAAAAGGGGAGGGGGGAGGAAGGGGAGGAGGAAGTGAGAAAGGGAGGGAGAAAGGGAGGGAGAGAAGAAATGAGAAAGGGGAGGGAGGAAGGGAGAAAGGGAGGGAGGAGCCTATAGAAGAGTATACACTAAATGACAAATGAGGGGCACAGAGAGTTCTTTGGGAATTTAGAGAAGATTCCAGCCATGGGCTAGCCCAAGAAAACTCCTGAATCACGTGGAGAAGCATATGACATGTCAAGTAGTTGAACAGAAACAGAGGTCTCCATTTAGCCAACACCAAATATTTCTGAGAGATAAATACTCCTCATGCAACAATCTACAAAATGTGAATTCTTTTGAAGTCCTAGCATCCTCTCCTGAGCTCCTTGGAGTATCAAGATAATATAAGACCCTAAAAACCATTGCCTTAGTGTCTTAAACCATGTATTCTGAGAACATAAGCCTAAGATTTGCCTATGTAGTGGGTACTCTGTGTTTGATAGAGAGACTAAGGCATGCCTAGGGAAGGGGCTCAGCTCCCATCCTCATGGAACCAGGAAGACAGAGAGACATGCCTTGTTTACCCCCTCTAAGCTGGTGGCCATGCATTGCTCTCCATGCAGGGTTGTGAGATCTCAAACTACCTGCTGTATAAATAGAAATTTCTTAGACTGCTCCTAACCATACCTCTTTTGGACCCTCACACTCATATCTGAATCCTAAATATTCCAGGTCCCACATGAGGAAAAACATCTCCAACTCTAAGTCTTCCGTTTACCTATTGGCTGGCACTGTTGGTTCTTGTCCAAATATGTTTTTAGGATCAACTGGGATCAAATATTCATTTCCATTTAGGGCAAGAGAGGGGCAGGCATTCCTAGACCTCATCACATTTGAGAAAATGAGATGACACTGAAGCTGGACCTGGAAATAGGAGGCCCCATGGAAGGTATAGCCTTTGGTATCCCTTCAAAAGGGTATATGCTTTGTCTATTTGTTTAATCTTTATGTAATAGGGGTGAGGAGATACTGGTTTTTGTTAATAAAAGTTGTACATCTTTTCTTAGTGCTCAATTAAGACTTGATTACATGGAAAGGATATAAAATTACTTTTTTCCCTTTTTTTACTTATTTGTAACTGTCTTGGAACTTTCTCTTTCTGGACTAATTTCTTGGGAAACATACTAAATTATCTAAGCTTCAGATTAAAAAAAAATCACTTATTTTCCGGCAGCAGCACTCTTGGGCAGCGGTACTGGGCACACAGCCCTTTGGGAGGAGGGGTTTTGAAAGTTCACTTGAGAAGTTGTCTACTTTGTGGAAAATAGGACCTATTTATATTTTACCAGTGTGAACTGTAATCTGAATAGCAACCCAAGTTGAGAGGTGCCAGGTTTACTAGTTCATTCTGCCCAGTTGGCCTGCCACTGGACACTCCCCCACAGGCTGATAGACCAGGAACTGCCTCTGCCCGCTCCCCTGGGCTCTCCTCTGACCATGAATTCCTTGAGCACTCACCATCTGGGAATTGCTCACAACCAATTAGCCTTCCAGAGGCTTTTTACACATTTGTGGGGAAAAAAAATGACTCTACCTCTAGTAGGAAAGCCTATTTAAAAAAATGATAAAGATAACTCCATGAGGACCCTACCACATCATTCATGGTTTGAAAAATCCCAGTTACATCTCTCCACGTGTACCTTTCTGTTCACATTGTATTAGTCATCATATTCCTTTTGGGGATGACTCATCCTGCTCTCAATCCGCTTTTCCTCTGGTGATCTATTTCATCATGTCTGATGACTGGGACTGTATGATATCATAAAGACAGAGTTTGACTTCAGGAATTTATAGCGACTTAGAGTTCCTTTGGTCTGACAGAAGCAGGACAAATTGCACCTTTGCCCTTGGAAAATCACTGGTTGTTTCTCTGTTGTCTTCCAGGCCCTGCACCTGTACATGAACTGTCCTCTTTTCATCTCTGACGTCACCTCCTATCTGCCTCATTCACTCTCTGTCTCTAAGGAGTATCTTGTTGTTTCTTCAATATGCCAACCTCATTTGCACCTCAGAGGATTTGGGGGCCTCGAATACCAGTCCCAGATTTCCACGGAGTTCATTCTCTTAGTTCACTTATGTGTCTGTTCAAAGGTCACCAATGGGGAGGCGTTTCCTAACTAACCCCTCCATCTAAGCCCGCCACCAGCCTCTCAATCACGATCTTATTTTTCTTCTTTTATCATCAGTGTCTAATGTGATAGTACATATGTATTTAGTTTTGTTGAGTGTTTTCTCCACTAGAGTATGAACTCACCTAGAACAGGATTTTTACCTGTTTTACGCATGACTGTAGCCCTAGCACCTATCTCTAGAGTCCAAAGGAGAGGAACTGAGGAACAATGCAAGGAATTAAGATAAGGAATATGGCAGGTAGTTACCTAAAGAACTTACAGCCCCACATTGAGGGAAATTCAGAGCCACGAGTAAGAGGGGGTAAACGAGGGGCATTGAGGTATTTGAGGGCAAGTCTCGGGCTCTTTCTGATTCCTGGCTCCATAGCAGTGGGCATAGCAATATGCTTTTTGCATCAATGATTAAATGCCTCAAATTAAGAGTTGCAACTACACAATTTCCAATATCCTCTTTAGTTCTAAAATTGTATGAGTCAATAAATCCTACAAGAGTCATCAATTTAGTAAAATGGGAAGTCTTGGGGATTCCTAAGAGATCCTGAACTAGGGGAATTCTGTCAAGAGCACACTGACAAGACGGAATGTTCAGCAAAGTAGTAGTCTTGTCTCTTTTTTCTTTTCCACTGGAGAGAATCAGAAAGACATAATAAGTAGGAGTCAGAGTGTTTCAATAGTGGAAACTCGGTGAAATCATGGAAGGTGTGCTCCGTACTTTCCAAAGCGCCCTTGGCAAACAGACGTTTGAGAGTGAAGAGCTGTCACCAGGGCCCCAGGCAAAGCTACAGAGAAGGTCAAGCTTGCAATATGCATTCCAACCCACCTCTTCCTTTCTAAGTCCACTTTCCACCCCAGTTATTGGACTCTAGGCATTGAATTTCCTCGTCCTGCCATTTGCTTTCTAAATCTTTCCCCTCCCTGACTGCTCTACTGCTCTGCACAGAGGTTTATCTTGCGTTCTCAGCCAGCTAGAGTTCCCATCCCCTGGGTGCTCATGGCAGGCCAACTGATGAAAAACACTTCTACTAAAGGGTCCACGAGGCCGACAGAACATCTGCAGTTGGAAAAAAATTGTCCAGTGTCTTAGCTGGTCTTCTAGCATCTGAAAAGTGTGGAATGAAAATTGTGGTTTCAGATACACACACACACACACACACCCCGTATTTCCCAGTAAACTTACCCTGCAAGCTAAGAGGCAGCAAACAAAACCTTGTTTTGGTAGAAATCCCAAGTGAGCAGCCTCATGCCTATGCTGATATTTGTGGGTTTGCAGGTACAGTCTTCGAGATTTTTCTAATCAGACCAGACTAGCAAACAAAGGTTTTCAGACAAAGCGATATTTTAACTAGGGGTCTTATGGCAGAGATGGCAGAAAAACGTCCTCTGATTTAACACAACAGTTGAGTAGTAAGAATCCCTTAGGGTCACCTTGACATGGGGCCAGAGTAGAGACCCTCATTTTCAATGCGCCATTAAAGGATTTTATCCTTAATCCAGGATCTCAGGGGGAAGTGTGAGTTCCCACTGCCTTGACAAGCAGTTGCTGATGAGTAGGGCTGATTCCTGCATCCTTGTAAACTCCTCCCTCGGAGAGTCTTGGGGTTACTGAGGGGTGAGGACCCTACAAAAAGACTAAGCTGTTAATTTGTCTCGGAGCCCTCATAATTTGCTGTATAAATGATCAGAGTGACATCATTTTGTCCCCTAAGAGGGTGAAGTTTGAGAGAGACTGTTACTAAAAAGTGAGGCCAATGTCCAGTAGGGCCAGCCTGGACACAAGGGGGAACTGAGTTTCCACAGAGCCTGCAGCAGTGACTCAAATCTAGTGCAGTTGGGAGCGTGAGCAATGAACACAGGACAGCAGTGTATCATTTGCTTTGGATTTAAAGTAGACCTATGATCTGACTTTGCAGGGATAGGACCCAGGAACCTGCATTTTTTAAATGGATACCCCAGGTGACTGTGAGGCCCAGCCAGCCAGACCTGAGATCACTCCCTATATAAGGGCCTCTTCTAGTGGAGTAGATAAGGGCTGGAGGATGTATGTGCTAGTCCCTAGAAAACAGGGAAAAGCTCTCCAGGAGTTTGCAGGTGGGAACTGCTGGGTACAAGAAGTCTTGAGCAGCTGCGCAGGAGGAGTGTGACAGTCTTAAGCAAATGTTGTTTGTTTGTTTAAGATTTTATTTACTTGAGAGAGAGCACAAGCAGAGGGGAGGGGCCGATGGAGAGGGAGAGAGAGAATCTCAAGCAGACCCCATGCTGAGCAGGGAGCCTGATTTGGGGACTTGATCCCAGCACCCTGAGATCTTGACCCGAGCTGAAGGCAGATGCTTAACTAGCTGAGTTGCCCAGGTGCCCCTTACGCAGATGTTTAAAAAAAAAATCTCCTTTATCAATTTATTAAAGTATCATTTACATGCAATAAAACGTATCAATTTTACTGTACAGTTTGATGAGTTTTGAAAGAATATATACATCTGTGAAACGACCACTGCAGTCATGGTAGGGAACATTTCCAACACAGGTGAAATTTCCTGCATGATACCTTGCAGTCAACACCCTTACCACCTGGATCCACCCACCAGCCACTGATACGCCTGTTTGCATCAGTATAGATTAGTCTGGGTTGTTCTAGATATTTCTACAAAGCAACCACACAGTATACGTCCTTTTGTTTCAGGCTCCTGACATAGACTTGCACAGATTTGTTTCTTTCCACTGCTACATGTATTCCACTGTATCAATGTATGAAGATTTGTTTAACCATTCACCTGTTGATGGATATTTGGGCTGTTTCCAATTGCGTTCTATTATGAATACAGTTTCTGTAAACATTTTGGTCTAAGCTTTTTGTGGATAGGTTTTCATTCTCCTGAGTAAATGTAGTTGGTGTATGTGTAACATTATAACAAGTGCCAGTGTTCTGTACCGCTTTGCCTTCCCACCATCAGTGTAAGAGTTTCAGTGCTTGACGTCCCTGACAACACTTGGCATTATCATCAGTCCTTCTCATTTTAGTGATTTTAGTGACTAGATGCTGTTTCAAACAGTGGTGCCTCATTTTGCTTTAATTTGCATTTCCCTCATGACTGATGATGGTGAGCATTTTTTCAGGTGTGTGTTTGCTACATGTTCCTCTTCTTTTGTGAAGTAGGGTTCAGATACTTGGCCAGTCCCTTGTCAGAAATACGTACTGTGGATATTTTATGTTGTCTATGGCTTACCTTTTATTATCTTAGCGGGGTCTTTCGCTGAGTCAAAGTTTTTACTTTGCTTAATTCCAAGTTCTCATTTTTTTTTTTCTGTCTAGAAAAATCTTTGCTTACAATCCAAGGTCCCAAGTATTTTTCCCACACCTCATTCTAGAAATTTTAAAGACTTAAAATTTTTTTTTAAATTTATTTGAGAGAGAGAGAGCGCGTGCGCGTGCGCGCACACACACACACACACACACACACACACACACACACACACACACACAAGTAGGGGGAGGGACAGAGGGAAAGAATTTCAAGCAGCCTCCCTGCCGAGTGTGGAGCCCAATGCGGACTTGATCCCACAATGCGGAGATCATGACCTGAACTGAAATCAAGAGTCAGACACTTAACCGACTGAGTCACCCAGGTGCCCCTCAAACATTAGACTTTTATAGGTAGGTCTATGATCCTTTTTGAGTTCACTTTTATTATGCTCTAGCATTAAAGCTTCTTTTATCCACTGTATTAGTCAGGGATCTCTAGTGGGAGGGGGAGAAAGGGAGATTTTAAGGAATGGGTCGATGTGGTCGGGGAAGTTTGGTAAGTTCAAAATCTGATGCAGAGGATGGAGAATTAGGGAAGAGTTGCAGTTCCAGTCCAAAGCTGTCTGCTGGAACAATTCCTTTTTGCTCAGAGTACATCAGTTTTTGTTCTATTAAAGCTTTCAACCAATCGGATGGAGCCCACCCATGTTAGGGAGGGCAGCCTGCTTCACTCAAAGTCACCAATTGAAATAGCAATCTCATCCAAAAAATGAAAACAAAAACCCTAACGGAAACATCCAGAATAATGTTTGCTACTTACTTGGGCACTGCGACCCACCCAAACTGACACATAAAATTAACCATCACACCCACACAGGTATCCAACTGTCCTAAGGCCACTTGAAAATTCTTTCCTATTCCCACTAAATTACCTTAAGAATTTTGTCAAAAATCAATTGAGCATATTTGTGTGGGTCTCTCGATTTTTGGACTCCATTCTGCTTCACTGATCTATATATCTATCCATATACCAACACAACGGTCTTGATTTTTGTAGTTTTGCAGGGAATCTTGAAATCAAGGAGCATAAATCCCCCAACCTTTTCAAAGTTATTTTGGCTCTTCTAGGTCCTTTGGATTTCTCTATATATTTTGAAATCAACATGCCAATTTCTGAAAAACTAAAATCCTTTTAGACATTTCATTGGGATTGTATAGAAACAACAGGCCAATTTGGGACAACTGACATCTTAACACTATTGAATTTTTTTTTAATCCACAAAGTTTATTATTGTGTTTTTAGGTCTTCAATTTCTCTCAGCAATGTTTTGTAGTTTTCAGTGTACAAGTCTTACATGTTTTTCTAAGTAGTCTCTTGGTTTTGATGCTATTGTAAAATATTTTTTAAAATTTCACTTTGCAACTATTCACTGCTAAAACATAGAAATGCAATTTATTTTTGTTTCTTGAACTTGGATCCTGAGAAAATTCACTGAGTAATTCTAGTAGCCTAGTTTGTAGATTCCTTAGGATTTTCTATGCACACCGTCATGTCATCTGTGAATAACAACAATTTTATTCTTTTCCAAGTTGCAGGCTTTTTATTGCTTTTCCTTGCATTAATGCACTGGCCAGAATTTCCATTACAATTTGAATTGCAGTGATTAGACTGCACATCCTTGCTTTATTCCTAATCTTAATCTCAAGGAGAATAGTAAAATTTTCACTGTTATGTAGAATGTAGGCTTTTCTAACATGCCTTATCATGTTAAAAATGTTTTTCTCCTTGATGGCTAAAAGTTTTTACTCAGGAATGGATATTAAGCTTTGTTAAATGCTTTTACCATACCTATTAATATATTAATATAATATTAGTATTAATATAATCATTAATATAATCGTATGCTTTTCTATTTTACTGTCTTATTGTGTGATACATCATATTGAATGATATAAGTTATAAAAATCAACCTTGTGTCCCTGAAATAAATCCCACTTGGTAAGGATGTATTATTCTCTGTATTGCTAACTTCAGTTTGCTAAAATTTTATTAAAGGTTTTTGGGTTCTATTTTCACAAAGAATATTTATCCGTAGTTTTCTTTTCTTTTTAGGTCTTTATCTGGTTTTAAAATCAGGGAAAGAAAATAAATTAGGACATATTTTCCCCCCCTTGATTTTCTGAGTTTCTATAAAATCGGCATCATTTCTTAAATGTGTGAGTTAACCAGTGAAGTTATTTTGATCTGCAGTTTTCCTAAAGTGTTAAAAATATCATTAATTTGATTTATATATTAGATACAGCATTCTACGATATAAATATGGTTATTCAGATTTTCTATTTCTTGTCAATTTTGGCAATTTAGGTCTTCCAAGAAATTTGTTCATTTCTTATGAAGTTGTCAAATTTATCGTCATAGAATAGTTCACAGTATTCTATTATCATTTTAAATGGCTATAGGATCTATAGTAAAAATGACTATTTCATTGCTGATATTAATTTTTTAAAATTTTTTCTTGATCAGCTTGGGGTTTACCAATTTCAAGAATCTTTTCAAATAACTAGACTTTTTCCCCTGTAGGCTTTTCTCTATGGTTTATTTTGTTTTTCAGTGATTTTTGCTTTTTTAAAATTTTAAATAATTTCTTTTACTTATATCTTTTATTTTTTAAATATTTTAAAAATATTTGATTTCTGTTCTAATTTTCATTATTTTACTCATTCTATCTACCTTTAGTTTAAATGCTTTTCTTTTTAGATTTTTTCTTTTTTAAAATATTTTTTTATTATATTATTTTAGTCACCATACGGTACATCCCTGGTTTTTGATGTAAAGTTCGATGATTCATTAGTTGCATATAACACCCAGTGCACCATGCAAATACGTGCCCTCCTTAATACCCATCACCGGTCTATCCCATTCCCCCATCCCCTCCCCTCTGAAGCCCGCAGTTTGTTTCTCATAGTCCATAGTCTCTCGTGCTTCATTCCCC